>NC_037676.1:5270668-5570668 GCF_003255815.1 Theropithecus gelada
TTTTGAGGCGGAGTCTCGCTCTGTCGCCCAGGCTGGAGTGCAGTGGCCGGATCTCAGCTCACTGCAAGCTCCGCCTCCTGGGTTTACGCCACTCTCCTGCCTCAGCCTCCGGAGTAGCTGGGACTACAGGCGCCCGCCACCTCGCCCGGCTAGTTTTTTGTATTTTTAGTAGAGACGGGGTTTCACCGTGTTGGCCAGGATGGTCTTGATCTCCTGACCTCGTGATCCGCCCGTCTCGGCCTCCCAAAGTGCTGGGATTACAGGCTTGAGCCACCGCGCCCGGCCTCCTTGCAATTCTTTAAAAAGCAATTGAATGGTGGTGGTAGACAGGTGAGCAAAGTTGTACTGTAATCAAATAGAGATGAGCATAAACAATGGAAGTAAACTGCCAGTTGGAAGAAGTATAATGAGATGTCATTCAAAGCTATTAATAACTTTATAGGACAGTGGTTTTCGCATTAGTTTTTTTTTTGTTTTTTTTTTTTTGAGACAGTCTCGCTCTGTTGCCTAGGCTGGAGTGCAGTGGCATGATCTCGGCTCACTGCAACCTCCATCTCCCGAGTTCAAGCAATTCTCTGCCTCAGCCTCCCTAGTAGCTGGGATTATAGGCACCCGCCACCATGCCCAGGTAATTGTTTTTTTGTATTTTTAGTAGAGATGGAGTTTCACCATCTTGGCCAGGCCAGTCTTGAACTCCTGACCTCGTGATCCACCCGCCTCGCCCTCCCAAAGTGCTGGGATTACAGGCGTGAGCCACCACACCCGGTCCACACTAATTTTTTAGCTGTAGAATGGGTGTCACCACCACCATTGCCTGCAGCACATTTGTGTTGATGATTATTTCTTTTTCTCTTTTCTTCTGTTAATGTGGGGAATATCATTGCTCAATTTTCTAATCTTAATCTTGCATTCCTGGAATAAACCCAATTTCATGGTTACGTATTATTATATATTGCTAGATTTGATTCACAATTATTCTATGTATTGTTTTACACCTGTGTTCATGAGAATTACTGACCTATATATTTTTTTCTTACTGTGATGTCCTTATTAGGTTTTAGTATCCAGGCTATGTGGCTGTTATCCAAAAAGTTGGCATTTCAACTTTTTCCTTTTTAAAAATATTCTGTAAGATTTCAGGTAAGATTGATATTATTTCTTCCTTAAATAGTAGGAAGAATACGCTGGTGAAGTCATCTGGGCCTGTAATTTTCTTTTGGAAAAGATTATAAATTATGAATTAAATTTTTTAAGTGCATATATTAATAATAACCCTCAACTTTTCTATTTCTTCTTGTGTCAGTTTTGCTAATTTGTGTCAGTTTTGCTAATTTGTGTTTTTCAAGTCATGTTTTAGTTAGGGTTCTCCAGAGAGACAGAACTGATAGGAGATGTGTATATGCATACATATGTGTACACCCATACACACACGAACACACACATACACACACACACAGAAGAAGGGAATGATTAGGAGTATTTGCTCACTTGGTTAATGAGGCTGAGGCTGAGAAGTACCACAGTCTGCCACCTGCAAGCGGGAGAACTGGGGGAAGCCAGCAGCATGGCTCAGTCCAAGTCCAGAGGCCTCAGAACCAAGGAAATCAATCGTGTAGCTCTCAGTCTGATGCTGAAGACCCAAGAGTCCTGGAGATACTGGTGCAATATACAGAGTTCAAAAGCCAGAGAACCTGGAGTTCTGATGTGCAAGGGCAGGAGAAGAAAGGCATCCTGGCTCCAGCAGAGACAGCAAGTAAAAATTTGTTCTTTCTTCACCTTTCTGTTACACCTCTGGGTCCTCAGCCAACTGGATGATATCCATTCACATTGAGAATGGATCTTCCCCATTCAGTCCCCTGACTTATATGCCAGTCTCCTGCAGAAACACCCTTCCAGATATATCTGGAGCAGCCCAATCTTTCCAGTCAAATGCTAAACCACCTGGGTTTCCCTTCCAGCAGAAGAGCAATGGGTTTAGTGGTTACTCAGACACTGAAAATAATAAATGTGATAATTAAGGACAAATGACGCTTTGCCAGCTATCTGGGTACCCCTTAATCCAAGCAAGTTTGACACCCAAAATCAATCACTGTCCATTTTATTTAAAATTTCTATATAATGGTATGAAGTTGCTTATAAACATCTTCTTATTCTCTTTTTAGTATCTCTAAGGTCTTGAGTGATGGCTGTCTTTTCATTCTTCATATTTGTAATTAGTTATTTCTCTTTTTATTTTAATCAAAATTGCCAGGGTTGAATCAGTCTTATTGGTCTTTTCAAAAAAGTCAATTGTTGGCTTTTGTGATTTTTTTTTCTCTAATATGAAATTATTCTTACCTTATTAATTTATGTTCTTATTTTAATTGCTTTCTTCTTTATTTATTTATTTATTTTTCTGAGACAGAGTCTTGCTCTGCTGCCCAGGCTGGAGTGCAGTGGCATGATCACAGCTCACTGCAGCCTTGACCTCCCAGACTCAAGCGATCCTCCCACCTCAGCCTCCTGATTAGCTGGGACAACAGGCACACGCCACCAGACCTAGCTAATTTTTGTATTTTTTGTAGAGGCAGGGTTTCACCATGTTGCCCAGCATGGTCTGGAACTTCTGGGCTCAAGCAATCCACTCACCTTGGCCTTCCAAAGTGCTGGGATTATAGGCATGAGCCACAGTACCTGGTTTTAATTGCTTTCTTCTTTCTAATATTTGTCAGTTTAATTTACTGTTATTTTATTTTAATTTCTTGTGATACATTCTTATATCACAATTTTTCCACTTTCTTCTTTTATAATACATATGTATATATATTAAGTTGATAACTTTCTCTTTAAGCATGACTTCAGCTGCATTATACAATAATTCATATTTACATTGTAATCAGCTTAAAATATTTCCTAACTTCTGTTATAAGTTTTTCTTTGATCCATGGGTTATATAGAAAATAATTTCTTAGTCTGAAACATTTGGGAATCTTCTAAATTATCTTTTTTTGTTAGTGATATCTAGGCTAATTTCACTGTAGTGAAACACATGTTCTAGATCATTCAATCCTTTGATATTTATTGAGTTTTTAAAATGACTCATCATATAATCAATTTTTGATAAATGTTCTACATACGTTTTAAAAGAAAGTTCATTCTACACTTATTAAGTGTAGTGTTAAGTATATGTAGAGTAGGTCAAATTTGTCAATTGTGTTGTCAAATATTTCATATCTCTGCATCTTTTTGTCTGACTCTTTTATCATTTACCAAGAGAGAAACATTAAAATTTCCCAGTCTGTGGATTTATTTTATTTTATTTTATTTAACTTTTGGAGCTATGTTGCTAGGTGCAAGTAATTTAAAATTTTTTTTCTCCCTGGAGGATCAACTCTTTAATAATCTTTAAATGTTTTTATTTCTATTAATGCTGTTCATCTAATTTGTTTGATATTAGTACAACTATACCTGCTGTATTTTGGTTAATGCTTATATGATACATCTTTTCCAATCATTTTACTTCAAACATCTCTGTGTACTTAAATTTTCCATATTTAAATATGCAAGCATAATATAGTTGTTTTTAAAAATGTAGTCTATTAATCTTTGCCTTTTAATTGGAGAATTTAGTAATGTATATTTATTGTAATTACTAGTTTAGCTCATTTATACTAAATGTAATTATTACCATATTTGGGTCATAGATATAAATATATCACATTACTATCTGTATTCTATTTGTTCTTTCTCTTTTCTGTTTGGTATTTTTGTTATTCTAGTTGTTTTGGATTTGGGAACCTTCTGATTTTAGATACATTTTCACTTCTGCTTCACAGTCACCTCATGCATGATTTCAATTCCTAAGAATTTCTGGAGTTTAGTTATATAAACTAGCAATAATAAATTTTTTTTTTTTTTTTTTTTGAGACAGAGTCTCTCTCTGTCACCAGGTTGTAGTGCAGTGGCGCAGTCTCGGCTCACTGCAACCTCTGCCTCCTGGGTTCAAGCGATTCCGCTGCCTTACCTTCCTAAGTAGTTGGGACTACAGGCGTGCACCACCAAGCCTGGCTAACTTTTGTACTTTTAGTAGAGACGGGGTTTCACCGTGTTGGCCAGGATGGTCTCTATCTCTTGACCTTGTGATCCGCCCGCCTCAGCCTCCCAAAGTGCTGGGATTACAGGCGTGAGCCACTGTGCCTGGCCATAATAAGTTTTTTATTTCATTTCCTCTCTCTATTAGCTAGTTATTATTACATGCTTTTATTAATCTTTTAGTGATTATTTTAGAAATTAAAATACGCATTCTTGGCATTTTAGAGACTACTACAAATTGTGCTCTTGTCTGTATTTTCCATCTTTTAATCTTTGTGTATTCAGTGAGAATATTTTATTTAAACCTCCCTTATTTTTCAGTAGTATTCTCTTCTATTGGACTTATTCTGTTCTTAAACCTTTCTATTTAATTTCTTAGTTATTCTATTTTCGGTGCTAAAATTTTTATGTGTGTGTGTGTTTTTTTTTTTTGAGACACAGTCTTCTTGCTCTGTTGCCCAGGCTGGAGGGCAGTGGCACGATCTTGGTTCACTGCAACCTCCGCCTCCCATTTTTAATTCCCAAAAGAATTCGAGGCAGGAGAATGGCGGGAACCCGGGGGGCGGAGCTTGCAGTGAGCCGAGATCGCGTCACTCACTCCAGCCTGGGGGACAGAGCGAGACTCCGTCTCAAAAAAAAAAAAAAAAAAGAATTCGAGAGATTCTTTTGCCTCAGTCTCCCCAGTAGCTGGGACTACAGGTATGCGCCACTGTGTCTGGCTAATTTTTTTTTTTGAGACGGAGTCTCGCTCTGTGGCCCAGGCTGGAGTGAGTGGCGCCATCTTGGCTCACTGCAAGCTCCGCCCCCCGGGTTCCCGCCATTCTCCTGCCTCAGCCTCCCCAGGAGCTGGGACTACAGGTGCCGCCACCGCGCCCGGCTAATTTTTTGTATTTTTAGTAGAGACGGGGTTTCACCGTGATGGCCAGGATGGTCTCAATCTCCTGACCTCGTGATCCACCCACCTCAGCCTCCCAAAGTGCTGGAATTACAGGCGTGAGCCACCGCGCCCGGCCTTTTTTTTCCTGTATTTTTTAGTGGAGACAGGATTTCACCATGCTGGCCAGACTGGTCTCGATCTCCTGACCTCGTGATCCGCCCGCCTCGGCCTCTCAAAGTGCTGGGATTACAGGCATGAGCCACCGCACCTGGCCTGATTGTTTATTTGAAATAAATTTCTGTTTCCTGGTGAAACTATTGTCATCTATTTCATTGAACACATTAATCACAGTTAATTAAAATGCATATTAATTAACGTATCGATTTCTATTTACCTTTTTCTGGATTGTTAATAATTTTTATGGAATGCAAATATTGGGTATAAAAAGTGTAAGAGCCATTGGATGACAGCTTCCTCTAGAAAGGATTTCACTTTCTTCTGGCAGGCAGTTATAGGAATGGTAGATCACTTTGATCCAATCAGGGACTGAGTTGATTTGAGGCTGTTTCCGTCTTTGTGAGATCTGCTCTCTTTTCATTTTGCCTTTACTCCAGGGGCACAGCCTGGGATGTTTAGCAGGGCTGGCCTTCCCTAGCTGGACTTTAGCTCCAGTTTGTATTTTTTCAACACAACAGGGCTGCTGAAACTTTTTATTTTTGAGTCTTTGGTTATTGCTTTCTGCTTAGCTTTTCAGTCTAGACGAGTATTAGACTAAATCCTGTACAAGTCTTCTGTTCTCCAACATCTCCCTCTAAACCGTGCCTGTCTTGATAACTCTGACCTCCAGTCTTGTTTCCCCAGCTCTGTGAGACTACTGCTAACCCTTCACAGGATTTTCTGCCTGGTTTTCAGCCTCTAATTCGAGACATCTAATTGACACACATTTCAGAGGAGAAGGCACAAAGAAAGATTATTTTGCCATCATATATTTTTTTTCTTGCCTTTGGCCACTCAATCCATTGGTTACTCTCCAGTGTCTTCCAGCAGCATCTAAACAATTACCCTGATTTTACAGTGTTCCTACCAGGAAGGGTTGGTCTCATATGAGCAATACTGTAACAGAAGCAGAAATTATTTTGTTTTGATTTCATGGATATTTCTTTTCTATTGTTTTGAAACTTTTTTGTCCTTATGGTTCATGTTAAAGATTTTCTTATATGTGGTAATCATTAAAGAAAAAATTATTCAGGACACTAGTTAAAGATGGTAAGTTCGGACTGTATTTCAAAGGGGACCATGGCAAAGCATGGTGACTCATGCCTGTAATCCCAGCACTTTGGAAGGCTGAGGCAGACAGATCACCTGAGGTCAGGAGTTCAAGACCAGCCTGGCCAACATGGTGAAACCTCATCTTTACTCAAAAGACAAAAATTAGCCAGGCATGGTGGCGCTTGCCTGTAATCCCAGCTACTTGGGAGGCTGAGGCAGGAGAATCACTTAACCCTGGGAGGTGCAGGTTGCAGTGAGCCGAGATTACGCCACTGCACTCCAGCCTAGGTGACAAAGCAAGACTCTGTTTCAAAAAAAAAAAAAAAAAAGAAAGAAATTAACTTAATTTGTCTCATAGACATTCTTTTAAATATAGACTTCCAAACTCAGACTCTCCTTATGTGAGTAGGACATTCTTATTTTAAGTAGAAGAATCTCAATTCAAATGACATGAGCATAGAGAGGGGAATTTACTAGCGCACATCGTTAGGAACTGAGGGATACAGCTGTATTTAGGAACTGCTGGATCTGGTACCGCAAACATGTGAGAGAGACTGGCCTTTTCTCTCAGTTCCTCTTTCCTCTGGATTATATTTATTTTTAGGCACGGTTTCCCCACGTGGTTTCTAACATAATAACCACTGGCAGTGTGAGTTTACATTACACCAAAATTAACCACAGGAGAAAAGGAACATTTCTTCCAGAGAACTCCAGAAGAGTTCTGGAGTCGTCTCCAGATGGCAGGGCTGGGGCCACGTGCCAGCTCCGGAACTGGTGGTTATGCCCCAGGAAGTGTCGCGTGCTCCCTCCTGGGATCAGGGAGAGGTTTAGCCCCAGTGAACCGTGGAAGCTGAGGGTGGGAAAAGACTGCTTTCTGCTTTTTAAACATACACTACACTTCTGTGATGCATGTTCAACGTTTTCCTCCCCAAACCTTCCTGAGGCTTCAGGCTCCTGTGCTCTCCTTACCCATTTCCGCCTCCAAATAGTGACCACTTTGCCTCGGCTTGGTCCCTCTGGATATTGTCGGTAACTGGTTGTTAGTTTGAGAGAAATTCCCCACCCAGTTTCTCTGCTCCCTAGGAGTCTATGAGCCGCTCCTCTCCCTCTGAGAGCTGAAAGCGCAGTTAATTCTAGTGCAGTCACCTTCTCACACATTCTCACACATCTGTCATCTGCTTCCTTCCTCAAATGCTCTCCTAGCTCTTGTGCGTTTACTTCTGTGAATTCTCTCTTTTCCTTTCTTCATTTCATATTTGATTAAAAAGCACCCACCATCGTGGCTGATAGGTTTCAGAGTACATAGTCTGAAATACTTACATTAAGGGAAAGTGAAGTCATATTTTTGAAATATTCGACATAATACAGTTATTCTTTAAGGTTTACAAGTCCTCTTAAAATCTTCCGTTCTTCCTTCATCCAAGACATTTTCTAATTTGATAGTTATTAATTGATTATTGCATTATAGACTCTTTCATGGTAAATTTTCCTTTACTTTTGTTGAATTGTGGGTATTTCAAATGTATTGCAAAATTGTTGCAGCTACATTATAGGCTCAAAGTTCATGGACTGAACTGTAAAACTATTAATGGTTTATAATAATTCATCTCTGCAAAGATGCATTTTCTCTCTTTCTGCTAAAGCTGCCATACCTCAAAAAATAAAAACTAAAAAAATTTATTTATGCATGACCAACATGGTGAAACCCCATCTCTACTAAAATACAAAAATTAGCCGGGCGTAGTGGCAGGCGCCTGTTGTCCCAGCTGAGGCATGAGAATCGCTTGAACCTGGGAGGCAGAGGTTGCAGTGAGCTGAGATCGCACCACTGCACCCTAGCCTGGGCAACAGAGTGAGACTTTGTCTCAAAAAAAAAAATTATTTATTAAGACTCTTATAAAAGCCCTGTGTTATGTGCTGGGCTGGGGGCTGTAGACTTGAATGTCAGGCGTGGGTGCGGAGAGGGTCGGATTATAAGAATGAACAGGATCTAGTCCTTGCCCTTTGGGAATGTATCATCCAGTAGAGAAATGAAAGTTTCAGGCCGGGCGCGGTGGCTCAAGCCTGTAATCCCAGCACTTTGGGAGGCCGAGATGGGCGGATCACGAGGTCAGGAGATCGAGACCATCCTGGCTAACACGGTGAAACCCCGTCTCTACTAAGAAATACAAAAAATAGCCGGGTGAGGTGGCAGCGCCTGTAGTCCCAGCTACTCGGGATGCTGAGGCCGGAGAATGGCGTGAACCCGGGAGGCAGAGCTTGCAGTGAGCTGAGATCCGGCCACTGCACTCCAGCCTGGGCGACAGCGCGAGACTCCGTCTCAAAAAAAAAAAAAAAAAAAAAAAGAAAGTTTCAGATTCGCACTCAGAAAAGGCCTGTGGAGCTGGAATAAAACCTGCATCTCAGGCCCCTGTGCTCCAAACTCCTCACTGTGTCCTGTGTGATCATTAATAGCAAAAGTGTTGCTAAACATCAATCTAAGTTCAGAGGCTGCATTTGTGGTTTGAAAGCCTGATGTGTTTGTACTTCTTTGTGTCTGTACAACTATGACTCTTAGTGTTGCTTCTAGAATTTCCATCTTTGAAGTCATGGTGTATGTCCAATGTCTCACTACTCTGTAAACCAAAAAGGCCCGTAGATGCTTTACAAAGGGGATGCTGAATTTTTCACGTGGGAGGAGTGTTCTCTTGCTCTCTGGGCTTCACTTCTCTGCCTGGGGCAGATGCATTCCCCTCTGTGCTCTGCAATTGATAATTTCCTTTTCCTTCTGGTTGCATCTTCCACATTCTCCCCTTGCTCTGAAAAGCCTTCACTCAAATTAATTTCAGGAGTGTGCAGGCAAGAACAAGCCTTAGCTCAAATGCCCATGAGTCTAAAATACTTCTCATTTTATTATCCTTTGACTTGTGCTGTGGAAAAATTCCAAAAGTTGATGATGTCAACAAAGATCTTGACCAACAGAAACACACAGGAGGGTGATGGTGGGGAAATTAGGGAGAATGGAATTACCAAAGCAAGTGGGGCCGGCAGAGGCTGAGACTGCAGAGGCTGGGTCGTCCTGAAACGCTCAGCCTCTCCACCGCCTGCAGGGCCACAGTAACGCTGGCACACAGGTTTTCTGGAAATTTCAGGGCGTAGCGCGTGGATAGCAGTGGAGGCGCCATGTCATTCTCAGTTAGTGTTAGGCCTGTGCTTATTGATTGGTGGGTTGTAACAAAATTAATTAGTTGCTGAGGCATGGGGTTGTCAAATCCTGTTAAATGATTTTATATCCAATATACGGAGATCTAAATCTACTCATTGGATTCAAGATGTAATACTGTAATTAATTACTAATATTAAATTAAGGCTTTATGCCATAGTATGGATTGCCATACATTTTTTTAAGTTTTTAATTTTTTTCCAGTAGAATGTCTAGAAATGTCTACAGCTTTTTTGATGTGCATTTATGTCTTTATGTCAGGATTTGAAAAGTTGATTTATTTTTATAAAACATGAAATTAAAAAATTGTGTAACTAATTGTGCCCTTGAGTAGGTTTTTGAGGAACACAGAATATTTTCAACCCACCCAAGAATGAGTATTCTAAAACAGTAATAGGCCAGGTGCGGTGGCTCACGCATATAATCCTAACATTTTGGGAGGCGGAGGCATGCGGATCGCTTGAGTTCAGGAATTCAAGACCAGCCTGGGCAACATGGCGAAACCCCGTCTCTACTAAAAATATAAAAATTAGCCAGGCATGGTGGCGTAGGTCTGTAATCCCAGCTACTCAGGAGGCTGTGGTACGAGAATCGCTTGAACCTGGGAGGCAGACGTTGCAGTGAGCACAGATCACGCCAAGTGAGGCCTTCAGAGGCTCTCAGTCCAGGCACACAGGAGGGGTCTGCAGCACGGGAGCATCGTGGTGTCCTGGTTCCTACCTGGGGAGTGGGCAGTGTGACATGAGGACAAGAAGGAAGATGCAGGAGTCTCTTTTTCTGTGTCTACTATCTTCATCAGGGCCTGACCATCCTTCCTTTGAACTATTGAAAATGCCCCTTCAGGCCGGGTGTAGTGGCTCACACCTGAGGTCAGGAGTTCGAGACCAGCCTGGCCAACATGGCAAAACCCCGTCTTTACTAAAAATACAAAAATTAGCGGGTCATGGTGATGGGCACCACCTGTTCATTTTTATAATCTGACTCTCTCCCCACCCACTCCTGACCTTCAACTCTACAGTCCCAGCTACTCAGGAGGCTAAGGCAGGGGAATCGCTTGAACCTGGGAGGTGGAGGTTGCAATGAGCCGGGATCATGCCACTGCACTCTGGCCTGGGCAACAAGAGTGAAACTCCATCTAAAAAAATAAATAAAGAAATAATAAATTTAAAAAAGCCTCTTCACCATCAGGCCATTACTTGTTGCTCCTGATTGTAATTCCACCTGTTCAAGGAATTGCCTTTCTAAATGGCGGGTGTGATGTGGTGGCCACAGGGACCGTTCTGCAGGCACTGCCATCGCTACAGCGATTGATGACTGATTGGCTGACGTTGTACATCCTTTCTTCTGTGTCACGTTGATGTTTGTCTCTTTTATTTTATTTTATTTAGTTATTTATTTTGAGACGGAGTTCTGCCCTGTCACCAGGCTAGAGTGCAGTGGTGCAATCTCGGCTCACTGCAACCTCCACTCCCGGGTTCAAGCAATTCTCCTGCCTCAGCCTCCCGAGCAGCTGGGACTACAGGCGCCCGCCACCACACCCGGCTAATTTTTGTATTTTTAGCAGAGACGAGGTTTCACCATGCTGGCCAGGATGGTCTCGATCTCCTGACCTCGTGATCCGCCCGCCTCAGCCTCCTAAAGTGCTGGGATTGTAGGCGTGAGCCACCACGCCCGGCCCATGTGCATCTATTTTAAACTGAAAGCTCCTTTAATGAGGAGAGAGATCTGATCGCACCAGTCCCTTGCTTTGAAAGCTTTAAGGGACCATCTGCTTAGGGATTAAGGGCACGTGTGCCTGTGTGGCATTCCAGGCCTCTCCTAATGTCTACAGACACTGCCTCACATCTCACCTTCCCAAACCTCACCCCCAGGCTGAGCTGTGTTAGGCACCGGGCCACATTTAGTGCATGTGGCCTTCTTTACCCCTCACAGTCATTGCTAAGTGGGGCTTTCTGTTTGCAATGCATTCCCCACCTTCCCCGACATAATGCTCTTCTTCAGTCTTTGGAACCCAAAACCTCCTTTGTGACGCTTTTTTTTTGTTTGTTTTTTGACCCCTGATCTCCCAGAAAAGCCTCTTGCTTCCTGGTGTTTCCCTATCCTCTGGTGGAAGTTTGTTTATCACTATTCTATTTCTCATTACAATGGAGGCACTGTGTGTGCTTATATTTTCAGTTCTTCAGGAGGACTATTAAGGTAAGAAACATATTTTCACCTGAAGATGTCATAGAGCAGAGAATTCAACACATGTTGATTCTACCTTCATAATTTGTGAATGTTACAATCTTGTACAAAACCTCGAATAGTTTCAGTTTCCTTATTCAAGTTGTGTGGTCTCAAATTAGAGTTTAACATAACTACCTCATTTGACCCACAAGAAGAGCTTGAAAATATTAATGGGATGAATGAATGAGAACATGGTGATGAATAGATTTGTGGGGAGGGATTTGCATCGTGTACCTTTTGAGAGGCCATGGAGATACAGTTAGTGGCTCATAGGACCAAGTGGAATTGTGAGTTCCCATGCTTCCCTCTGCACTGCTTCCAGACCTCCAGGAACCAGAGATGTCGCCTGCGATGCTAGTTGCAACTCTTTAGGTGCAGGTGCAGAAAACCCAACTCAGACTTGCTAAAGGGAAGAAAACAGTAAGTGCTAGAACTCAGAGGTCCTTGCAGTGGAAACAGTCAAGCCCCAGTGCTCGAACAATTCCCGAGAACCTTCTTTGTCTTTCCTTCTATCTCAGCTCTATGTCTCTGGAGATGTGCTTCCTTCTCAGGTTCCATGTAGAGTCCCTGGCAGCTCACGGCTTTAAAGCTTGCACGTTCAGAAAAGGGAGCATCTCTTTTCCGGCATCTCCAGGAATCCCAGGACTGAGTCTTATTGGCCTAATTATGGTCAACTGGCTGTCCCTGAATGGCCACTGTGTCTGGGGGAAAGTAGGCGTGTTGGTCAAGCTTGGAACATGGGACCATCCCTGGATACTGAGGGGTGAGTGGGGCCATACTCCTTAAGCCACAGAAAGGAAGACTTGGGTAGGAGAATGTGACAGCTAATCTTATGTGTCAACTCAACTGGGCTAAGGGATGCCCAGATAGCTGGCAAACCATTGCTTCTGAGTGTGTCTGTGAGGGTATTTCCAGAAGACAGTAGCATTCGAATCAGTAGACAGAGTGAGGAAGGCCCACCCTCACCAGCATGGGCCTCATCCGATCTACTGAGGGTTTAAAAGTAGAAGGGAGAATTTACTCTGTCTATCTGAGCTGGGACATCCATCTTCTCCTGCCCTTGGATGTTGGAGCTCCTGATTTCTGGACCTTCAGACTCTGGAACTCACAGCCATGGCTCCCCTAGGCCTCAGGCCTTTGGATTTGGACTGAATTACACCACTGGTTCTCCTGGGTCTCCAGCTTACAGCTGGCAGATCAGGGGACTTCACAGCCTCCAGAATCATGTGAGCCAGTTCTCATGATAAATTGCCTCCTCTATATCTATATGGGCTCTTTTCCTCTGGAGAACTCTAATAGAGGGAGGCATATTACAAAAGGAATAATCACAAAAGGCAGTAAGTCAGGGGTGCAAAGGAGAGTGGTAGATGTCAACTTGCAAAGTAGAAGCAAGCATGTGAAGGGTGGCTATAGAAATGGTTGTGAAGCCGGGCGTGGTGGCTCAGGCTTGTCATCCCAGCACTTTGGGAGGCCATCATGGGTGGATCCCTTGAGGTCAGGAGTTCGTGACCAACCTGGCCAGCATAGTGAAACCCCGTCTCTACTAAAAATACAAAAACTAGCCAGGTGTGGTGGTGGGCACCTGTAATCCAACCTCTTCAGGAGGCTGAGGCAGGAGAATCACTTGAACCCAGGAAACAGGGTTTGCAGTGAGCCGAGATCATGCCATTGCACTCCAGGCTGGGTGACAAGAGTGAGACTCCATCTCAAAAATAAAAAAAGAAATAGTTGCAAACAGATGTGGAAATAAGGTAGAAAGAGAAAAGATGATGTTCCGCAACCATTACCTTGATAAATTTCAATTGCCCCCAAACAAAAGACAAAAACCAAAAATGCAGCTATGGTACTACTTAAGCATTTTAGCTAGAAATACACTTTGCATGAACAATCAGAATCAGCAAGAATGTTAGCCTTAAGGGGGCACTTTTGGAGTGGGAGGGATGTGGTCCCGAAGGAAAAAGGAAGGACGATCATTCTGATTAAACGCCCTGCTGCTGCTGTCGGGCATGCATTATTACTGCAACCTTGAGCGTCTTCCATTAGTGAGCTCCAGGACCTGCCTTGTGTATCAATGGTAACCTCTTTGTTTGAAATCGTAACACATGTTGCCCTGGACGGTTATAATAATGGAGTTTAAATTGGTGGATACAGATGCTATAATTTTCACTAGGTTGTTATCCTTGTGTGGAAATTTGAAGAATCCATTTAAGACACATTTCAGGGTCTATGCAGGAAGGTGGAGAAGACCTCAGATGCTCTGATTTATGTTGCTCTCACATCAGCTTCTCCCCACTTCAATCCATCTCTTGCACCGCTGAGAGAGAGCCGTCTTTCTCAAACCCCAATATGATCACGTTTCTTTCCTGCTTAAAATCTCCTGATGGCTCTCAATTGCCATTAGACTTAGGTAAAGTCCAGAATCCTGAGTGAGACTGTCAAAGTTTTTTTTTTTTTTTTTTTTTTTTTTTTTGCCACACTTTCTCTGTGCCCTCCACTCCAGCCGCTGCTATAGACACAAAGCCAGTTTCTGTTTCCCACAACGCCCAGTTCCTGTGGGCCTCTGAGCTTTGCTCTGGCTGTTCCTCCAGCCTGGAAGGTCCTTCCTCATCTTTTCTATGGCTGACCCTAGGCCACTAGGAGACCCTCACTCCATTAAGCCTCCTAGGACAGCCATGGCAGAATTCATTTGTTCCCCACTGCTGCTGCGAGGATCACCAGACTTACCCTGAAGGAGTTGGTCACCTCCCTGGCAAATGCGAGCCCTTTACAGTATCGTTTTTTCAGTCTTTTGCCTGCACAATAACTAGCACCTACTAAGCACTCAGTGTACGTTGTGGAATCAATAAACTTCAACAAGATTAACAATGCAAAATACTTTATAGGACGGTCATGGTGGCTCACACCTGTAATCCCAGCACTTTGGGAGGCCAAGGCGGGTGGATCACCCAAGGTCAGGGGTTCAAGACCAACCTATCAATATGGTGAAACCCTGCCTCTACTAAAAATACAAAAATTAGCCGGGCATGGTGGTGTGTGCCTGTAGTCCCAGCCACTTGGGTGGCTGAGACAGGAGACTCTCTTGAACCTGGGAGGCAGAGTTTGCAGTGAGCTGAGATCGTGCTACTGTACTACAGCTTGGATAACAGAGCAAGACTCCGTTTCAGAAAACAAACAAACAAAAAAATAACAACAACAAAAACCCCAAATACTTTACAAATTGTCTGCATTTCAAATGGCTGTTTCAAAACTGTTAGGAACATGAAACTAGTTTCTATAGAAACATGCATGGGTGGGGTTTAGAGCCTGAGGTTTACCCATCAAAGCCAGATTAATTTAAGGAAGGACAGAGCTACTGAGTATCCACTCATGTACAGCGCCTGGGCCACAGTGTGGTCTCAGTGACAGAGAGCCTGCCCTCATGTGCACCAAGATGTTGACATGTGACCTAGCTCCTGATGCCTGGAATTGGGTTCCAGCAGGTGTGCTGTGGTGGAGGGCAGCTGGTCTGTGGTCCACGGCAGGCTGGGATGGGACATGGCAGGGGCTCCTCATGTCACATGGAGTCAGGACCCTGATGAGAGGCCCTGGGGAAGGGTGAAGAGCTCTGCAGGATGATGCTTGCTTCCCTGCTCTCTCCCTCAGCTCGATCTCCTGACCATGGTGGGGTGGGTGACATTGCCGGGAAGGAATGGAGATGGCCATAAGCAGGGGAGCTGAGGAATGGATGAATGGATGGATGAATGTATGTATGTACGGATGGATGGATGGATGGATGGATGGATGAATGGATGGATGAATGGATGTATGTATGTATGTATGGATGGATGAATGTATAGATGGATGGATGAATGTATGTATGTATGGATGGATGACTGAATGGATGAAGGGATGGATGAATGTATGTATGTACGGATGGATGGATGGATGAATGGATGGATGGATGGATGGATGGATGGATGAATGGATGGATGAATGGATGGATGAAGAGGTGGTTCCTTTCAGGTCCCTGTCCCTGACCCCTCCCCACCTCTGTCACTGCCAGTGGGGCCTGTAGATGGCAGGAGAGTCTTTTCCTTTTCTTACCCTCCTCTTTCTTCTCTATTCTCCATCACTCAGCCCATGTGTCTGATGGTGACCAGCACAAGGTGAGGGAATGGGAGAAGGTGAGCAGTGGGTCAGAGTGGAAACAGCTCTGCAGTGGAGAGAGTGGGTGAGGCAGGCTCCAGGCCAAATGGCAAATCAACTCTCTGGATAATAAAGGGTGATCTTAAGGCGTTGGGCTCTAATCTAAGACATCTGGGCTCTAAACCTGATTTCACCAGCTGAGGAAACTTGGGCAAATTATGTCAATTTCTGCCCTCTGTATTTGTGTCTAAATGATAAGGATACTGAGAGTACCCTCTCCCCCACTAAGGTGGTTGGGATATTGACTGTTCAGATAGCCTGGAGCTGAGAACTAGGACTTCGGGACAGCTTGCGCTCTCTCTCTCTCTCTCTCTGTCTCTCTCTCTCTCTCATCTCTCTTTTGCTCTCTCTGCCTTCCTCTCTCTCTCTCTCTCCTCTCTCTCTTATCTCTCTTTTACTCTCTCTGCTTTCCTCTCTCCCTCTCACTAGGTCTCTTTCTTTCTTCCCCCTCTCTACATCTCTTTCTCCCTCCCTCCTCCCCTCTTTTTGATTCTCTTTTTCTTCCTCTCCTTCTCTCCCTCCCTTTCTTTCCTCTGTCCCTCTCCCTCCATCTTCCTCTCTGCCTTTCTCTCATCTCTCTTTCCTCGTTATCTCTTTGCTTTTTTCTTTTTCTCTCACATCTTTCTGCTCCTCTGCACTAAGCTTGTCCAAATCGTGGCCCAGGACGGCTTCGAGTGAGGCCCGATACAAACTTGTAAATGTTTTTAAAACATTATGAAAGTTTTTTTGTCATTTTTAAATTTAGCTCACCAGCTATAATGTTAGTGCATTTTATGTGTGGCTCAAGACAATTGTTCTTCCCATGTGGCCCGGGGAAGCCAGAAGATCGGACACACCTGCGTGAGTCTACGCACTCCCCCAATAACATTTCAATCCACACGTCTGCTTTTCTCTCTTTGGTTTGCAGGCTCTTTGAAGACAGGCACTGTTTTTGTCTTTGTGCTTGTGTTTTGTTTCATTCATTCCTGTGTCCCCAGTGTCTAGCACCAGGCCTGGCACATGCCAGGCAATGAGTGTTTGCTGAGTCAATGGCTGAGTAAATATATGAATGCATTCAGTCAAGTTATAAGTAACTTGAACTGCACTTGAGAGGCTGAGGTAGGTGCAAATAGGAGGCTGTGCCTTGTTCCAGCAGATTGTGGTAGAAAACCAGACACTGGGGACCCTTCGTGCGGCCCTACTTGGCGGAGCCTTGTGGGGCTTGATTTTGGAATTACTGAATTCGTTAGAAGAGGCTGTTGTGCTGGAGAAGAAGCTGGCTGCTTAGCTGCAGGGAATGGACATACCGAGGGCAGAGTTCAGCTGTGAGGGCTGCAGGTAAGGATCTAGGATGACAGATGGGGAGGAGTGCAGCATAAGATTTTGAATGGGGGGGAGATGCCAGGAGCCATCAAGTGTCATCCAGAGACTCACTCAGAAGGGAAGAGTGGAGTGTGGGAGACCCAGCAAGGAATGCAAGCAAGCAAATCAGTCCTGGGTTGGACTCTAAGTACAGTCTTTTTTCTTTTTTTCTTTTTTTTTTTTTTTGAGACGGAGTCTCACTCTGTCACCCAGGCTGGAGTGCAGTGGCACGATCTTGGCTCACTGCAAGCTCCACCTCCTGGGTTCAAGTGATTCTCCTGCCTCAGTCTCCTGAGTAGCTGGGACTACAGGCGTGTGCCACCACTCCCGGCTTTTTTTTTTCCCGGTATCTTTGTAGTAGAGACAGGGGTTCACCATGTTGGTCAGGCTAGTCTCGAACTCCTGACCTCGTGATCCACCTACCTCAGCCTCTCAAAGTGCGGGGATCACAGGCTTGAGCCACCGTGCCTGGCCAAGAACAGTCTTATTATTACTGCTTTTTTGTTTTTTTTTGAGACAAGGTCTTGCTCTGTTGCTCAACGCACTGCAGCCTGGACCTCCTGGGCTCAAGTGATCCTCCTGCCTTAGCCTCCTGAGTAGACGGGATCACAGGCACGAGCCACCATGCCAAGCGAGTTTGTTGTATTTTNGGAGGTTGCAGTGGGCCGAGATTGCACCATTGCACTGCAGCCTGGACAACAAGAGCTAAATTCATCTTAAAAAAAAAAAAAAAAAAAAAAAAAATTGGGCAGGGTGCAGTGGCTCATGCCTGTAATCCCAGCACTTTGGGAGACCAAGGTGGGTGGATCACCTGAGGTCGGGAGTTCGAGACCACCCTGACCAACATGGAGAGACCCCGTCTCTACTAAAAATACAAAATTAGCCAGGTGCGGTGGCGCATGCCTGTAATCCCAGCTACTCAGGAAGCTGAGGCAGGAGAATTGCTTGAACCCGGAAGGCAGAGATTGCATTAAGCTGAGATTGCACCTTCGTACTCCAGCATGGGTAACAAGAGCGAAACTCCGTCTCAAAAATAATAATAATAATAATTTAAAAATAAATAAAAAACTAAAAGCAAGTTTTAGAATCCTTGAGAAACTGTACAGTTACCAAGTGGCTGCCTGTTGGTCCCTCTGCCTGCTGTCCTGACGTATTTCGCATGCACACAGGCAGGGCTCCTGCCTGGTCCACCAGGTACTCCAGTGGCCTCTGCTTGGCATTACGCTGTGCTCTTCCTGGAGATGAATGTGTTGCACGTTGGAGAAGGAGCACAGATGGAGAGATACAGGACCTGCGGCTCCATCTTCCTTCTGACAGACATTGCAGCACACTATTTGTCCTCAGTCTTAGCAAAAATGGCTTTCAACCTTCGGTTGAAGTGTGGGGGTGTGTGCTGTGACAAGCAGGAGGCACTCAGGCTGTGACGACTTGGAGGCTGGGAGCTACTGGGTCGGAAGATCTCCAAGGCACTTTTTAGCTTATGAGCTACTTAGAAGGCAAATATTCACAGTAACTTTTCCATTAGTGGAATCGATAGTGGATTCCTATTAAAAAATGGGAAACTTTTATTACAGCCAACTGTGATGACGATGCATGAAATTTGCATTGGAAAGCCTTACATGCAAAATGCTTCAGGAAGCTGGTACAGGTTGAGCATCCTTAATCCAAAAATCCTAAATCCGAGATGCTCTAAAATCCGAAACGTGAGTTCCAGCATGGAAGTTGAAGGGCTGCCATGTTGTTGCTGCTGTTTAACAGTGAATGCGGGTGTTCTGGTGACGCCGCTGTGCTGTTTAGTGACCCTGAACACTCTATTTTTTCACTGTATTAATGGTATATCACCTTTTATGGTTAAGTACTTGTGTGTGAATAAGTATAAGGAAATGATTGCTTATTGGCCATACAAATTCAGAGTCAGGAATGACGTGTGCTACCACACAAAGCTTGTGAAGTTTGTGTACATTGTATACATTGCGCATGTCATCTCCTGCACAAAATTGTTAAATATATTGTATAAAGGTATCTTTAGGCTATGTGTATAAGGCATACATGAAACATAAATGAATTTTGGGTTTACACTTGGGTCTCATCCCCAATATCTTTCATTATGTCTAAGTATACAAATATTCCCAAATCCAGAAAAATCTGAAATCTGAAATCCTTCTGGTCTCAAGCATTTCGGATAAGGGATAGTCAACCTATACTAACTTTTCTTTTCTTTTCTTTTCTTTTCTTTTCTTTTCTTTTCTTTCTTTCTTTCTTTTTTTTTTTTTTTTGAGACAGAGTCTGTCTCTGTCGCCCAGGCTGGAGTGCAGTGGTGTGATCTCAGCTCACTGCAACCTCCGCCTCCCAGGTTCAAGAAATTCTCCTGCCTCAGCTTCCCAAGTAGCTGGATTTACAGGCATGCGCCATCATGTCTGCCTAATTTTTGTATTTTTAGTAGAGATAGGGTTTCACCATGTTAGCCAGGCTGGTCTCGAACTCCTTACCTCAGGTAATCTGCCTGCCTCAGCCTCCCAAAGGGTTGGATTACAGGTGTGAGCCACTGTGCCCTGCCCTGTACCAATAGTAGAGATGGGGTTTCACCATGTTGGCCAGGCTGGTCTCGAACTCCTGACCTCAGGTAATTTGCCTGCCTCAGCCACTCAAAGTGTTGGATTACAGGTGTGAGCCACTGTGCCCTGCCCTGTACCAACTTTCAATCCTCTGGGTAATGCATGAGACAGGACATCTCTAGACTCATACTTTGAATAGGTTGAGTATTCAAAAAATTTGAGATCATTTGGACAAGGGGAGCATCTATTGGTTTGCACAGGTAAAGATACATGAAATCAAAACATAGGTAGTCGTTGTGAAAATTAGTTGTTGACAGGAGGAGACGGCCACCTGCCTTTGCAGATGGTAGTGATCATAATAATGGGCTTCAAAGTGCCAGGTGGAAATTCAGTCTTGCGAATGACATTGACAATGATAGAAGGGTCAGCCTAGTGATTCTCTGTGCATTGAACATACTGCTTTTCATTCCATTAAAATGTTCAACTTACTTGCAACCTAAAAAAATGAAAAGTTTTCATGATTCTTATATTTCTTTTTAGTAAATAACCTTGTTCATTCCTGTGGCCTTCAGAAGGAAAGCCCTGATGCCATTTAGATACAGTTAGAGACATCCATTAGTACCATGGCAAGGAGCTATTAACAAGCTCTGTGACTCTGGGCAAGTTACTCAACCTGTGTCTGCAGCCTTAGGCCTTAGGGGATGGTAATAGCACCTAAATTACAGGCTTGACATAAGTGTTAAGTTAATTAAAATATGTTACATTTTTAGAGCGGTACTTGGCACATGGTAAGCACTAGTAAGTGTTACAAACTATCATTCTAGACTTCTGAGAAAGAAGTTCTCTTTCACCTGTTAGCCAGTGACAATGTAAGAACATCAAACTTCCAAAGCCTCAGGTTTCACCTGTGTAAATGGGCAATAACAGTAATTCTCCCACCAGATTACATGGGACTGTACTTGTTTATAGAATACTTGGTGTGGGCCGGGCGCGGTGGCTCACGCCTGTAATCCCAGCACTTTGGGAGGCACAAGCGGGTGGATCATTTGAGGTCAGGAGTTCGAGACCAGCCTGCCCAATATGGGGAAACCCTGTCTCTACTAAAAATACAAAAATTAGTCATGTATGGTGGCAGGTGCCTGTAATCTCAGCTATTTGGGAGGCTGAGGCAGGAGAATCACTTGAGCCTGGGAGGTGGAGGTTGCGGTGAGCCGAGATTGCACCACTGCACTCCAGTCTGGGTGACAGAGTGAGACTGTGTCTCAAAAAAAAAAAAAAGAAAAGGTTAAACATTACTTGCTAATTCCAAACCTGAGGTATGTGCTGCTAATATTGTATCATCTGTCTTCTGCCATATAAATGTGTATGTGTATGTATCTGTCACTCCATCCACATCTAGAAAGACATGAAGCTCCAGATGTACATGAAACAAACAGCCAGTCCACTCCCTCAAGGCCTGGCATTCTCCTGGGAGAGAAGCGCTGGCAATATCAGGTAGCCAAGAACAGAGGAACAGTGTCTACCACTTGTTAAGTAAGGTGAATTTTTTTTTTTTTTTTTAGATGGAGTCTTGCTCTGTCACCTAGGCTGGAGTGCAGTGGTGCCATCTCAGCTCACTGCAACCTCTGCCTCCCAGGTTCAAGTGATTCTCTTGCCTCATCCTCCTGAGCAGCAGGGATTACAGGCGCACACCACCATACCTGGATAATTTTTGTATTTTTAGTAGAGACGGGATTTCACCATGTTGGCCAGGCTGGTCTCAGACTCCTGACCTCAGGTGATCCGCCCGCCTCAGCCTCCCAAAGTGCTGGGATTACAGGCATGAGCCACCATGCCTGGCCAAGTAAAGTGAACTTTATAAAGAAGAAACAGAAAGCAGACGAGAGATGAAGACCCATAAGTTAGAGAAGGTGGGGCCAGGCCATCGGTGGATCCCCAAGCCCCATGTTCCCCTTCTTTCTTTTAGTACAGTGGTGGAGCCCTCTTTAGGGGTCAAGTCAGCCTGGTTTGTCCTGGTCTGAGGGGCCTCCTGGGACACTGGACTTCAGATGCTGACACCTGAGGACAAGGCTGGCTAGCCCACATCCTGGAAGATGGATATGAGCAGAGGTGATGCGTGCAAATTCCTGATCACTTCCTTTAGAAGGGAGGACACCTGCCCTTTACTCTCTTTGTTCCAGATTCTAGGAAGCGGCTGTGGTGCTGGGCGTGGGGGCAGCTTCACCAGGAGTGCCAGTGGCTGACTGCAGTGACGGCAGAGGACAGCGCTGGGCACTGGGCAGGTTGAACCGCAACCATAAACAGTGTCAGCAAACCAGGGGTGCTAGAACGAGCAGATGGCCCAACCTACTGTGTAGTCCACCTCCTGCCCACATTCACCCACGTGCAGGCACAGGGGGCTCTGCAGCCAGCCGGGGGCGTTAGCCATATGAGCAGGTGGCACCTGCCCCATGCCTTCCCTAGGTGAGGGGGTCATGCAAGGCCCAGCTGGCTCTTTCTTGGGATTCCCAAATCTATATTTTATAAGGAGCTAGGGAGGTGGCTGTTTTCAGAGGCAAGCCTTCCCATTACATAATAGATTTTCTTATTTATGAACCTCCTTCTGTCCTTGACAGCCTTGACTTCACTGGCCACCAGCCCAGTAGCAGGCTGGGCTCGCAGGTGAGCAGCTTTCATTCCAGCTTCCTGCATGGATGAAGCCACACCCCTAGGAGGTCAAACGACAAAATGAGAGCAAATGAGCCCCTGGTGGTCTAGACCAGCCACTGACCTCGGTATAACAGTAAGTAGAGGAGTAATCTCTGTATTTTTGACCACAGTATTTGTGGACCTCTTTTTTTGTAGAAGCTTAGCCTGTATCCTACACACTGTCAGATCCTCCGTGGAGTCAGTGGCCTTTGACCTTGAGAAGGGAACAGGGGGAGGCATGGGAGGTAACTAGTGCAGAAAGAATTTTTCTGGTGGCAAGAGAGTTTATTAAAAAAACACCGAAAGGTACCTTCATGGGATTCCTCATAACTTCAAAATACTTAGGAACCTTCTATGCTCAGAATAGAACACAAATGGCTTTTAGAAATTCCTTGCAATGATGGTTCCAGTGGCTTCACTGTTTCCCAAGGGGGTAAGTGGCCTTATTAGTTTCTGAGGAGAAAAATATACCTCCAGGATATTACCTTACTCTGAGATCTGCTTTCGTGTCCGGTAATTGAAGAAGTCACAGCACGCACCAGAATGATTAAGGTTTGTGTAGGAAGGAGGTTTTTTTTTTTTTTTTTCTTTCAGCACTGGGCTCTTGTGTGATGCTATTGAAGTAATATTCTGTGCTGATTTCTTAGCAGAAATCTCCAAAGGAAAAACAACCACTCCTTTCTCAACTTCCTCCTCCTCTTCTTCTTCTTCCTCTTCTTCTTCTTCTTCTTATTTCGGGACGGAGTCTTGCTTTGTCGCCAGGCTGGAGTGCAGTGGTGAGATCTTGGCTCACCGCAACCTCCACCTCCTGGGTTCAAGTGATTCTCCTGCCTCAGCCTCCTGAGTAGCTGGGACTACGGGTGCGCACCACCACACCCAGCTAGTTTTTGTACTTTTAGTGGAGACGGGGTTTCTCCATGTTGGTCAGGCTGGTCTTGAACTCCTGACCTCAGGTGACCTGCCCACCTCGGCCTCCCAAAGTGCTGGGATTACAGGTGTGAGCCACCGTGCCCGGCCTTGTCAACTTATTATTTGAGGACACGGAGTCACGTAGCCTCTGTATGTGTTTTAGGAGCCCTTGCTTTGGGGTATTTGCTGGTCAAACTGTCATGGTTATTTGAGGGCATCACAGTTAAGTTAAATATTTTTACATAGGAGAGCACACCCCAGTACCTGGTAGAGAAGTTAGAGAGGATGTTTGAGTTTCTTTGAAAATAGAGAGAACACAAGGATTCCAGGGCCAGCTTTGCTCTGAATAAAATTATACGACTACTTTCTTACTAAGGTCTGTGGAAACTTCAGAGAGACCATCTTGAGAATGTGACACGGTGGGCCCACAATTTGTTGAATAAACATCTATTAATACTTTAAGCAAGGACTTTAAATGTAGTTAGAATCTTATGTGCCCAGAGTAAACATCCCTGCAGTCCATGCCTCTTTATTAAACGGTTGGAGGTTGGTATTCCTAAATAAGTCTCACTGATATGTAAGCCAAGTACTAATAAAACAGTAAGCTATATAGTTCCTTGGATGAAACTGTCACTATTGAACCAGTGCTCTTAGTAAGAGAAGACTGTTGTAAGTAGACATAATATTAATAATGCTGAAAATTTCATTTCTTGCAGTATTTCCAATGCAACACATTGATAATGTAGAGTAGGTGTTTTAAGCAAGTCAGCAAATGTATTCTAGGTCTAGCCTGCAGTAGGAAGTTGTCCTAGCCTCTGTAAAGCATGCAAAAATGAATATGACAAAGTCCCTGTCCTTTGTGAGCTTAGAGTCTACTTAGAAATAATTTCAATTACAATAAAACATGTCAGCTTCAACCAGAGAAGGTTTATGGTAAAGATATTGCCAGTTATATAAATTTAGGATTAGAATTTTCTCAATGGAACAAAGACCAGACTATTCTACTTTGGAGAATGGCATGGTGTTCTACTGTAAGTAGATGCTGCTGGTAGGTATTTTTCATGCTTAGGGGCATAAAAATAGTTTCTCCTCATTTGGTTACCATCCATTGATAGTACCAGCTAACTGTGGAGGAGGACTGGGCCCAGATAAGATTAATCCTGGTATAGTGGCCTGTTAAACCAGGTATTTATCAAAATGTTTTATGGGGGCAGTGGTTCATTATTTTCTCCGTTCTCTGTACTACAGGGAACATTAGCTTTCTGAATAGGTCATTTTGAAAGTACTCCCTGTGATAGGACTAAGACTTTATAGATTGCCTCCAGTGACAGTGGCTGTTGCATGCTCTCCATTTAGAAATAAAGCAGCCTGTGGCCTCATATCCAATTCATAGAATTCCAGGCTGCGGCCTGAGTTCTGCATAATAGGAACAGCTTACTGCCAGGAGTCGTTTCTCTAAGCAGGCCACTTTCGAAGTTGCTTATTGATTGAACAGTTAGTTATGGCAGCAGAAAACCTGACTGTAGTAAGCATTTTCTCTTTCTGTCATTTGAGCCCTTGGAGGAAGAAGAGTATTCAGTATATTGAGAGAAATGTATAAGTTATCTTGAAGGGGACAGGGGGAAAATGAGGAAAGCAGTATTGATTGCTTCCCATAACTTTCCCGTACTCTTGGAGAATGTTTCACAGACCATTAAACTCAGTAAGCTTTAGGTGACTGATGGAAAAACGAATGAGGGGCAGTAGGTGTGAGTTTTATCTTTTAAATTGCGATTTGACTTTACTAGGCAGCAAAAGGGAATATAATTAATCACCTATTTCATAAAGAAAGCAACTTGCATCATCATTGATGTATTTCTATTTAATTCCGCTGTGACACGCAAATTGGAAATTATGGCCAATGCTCCAAGCCTCTTTTTTTAGGTTCTCAGGTATAAAATATATATGCCTTCAAAATAATAGCCATTCTTTTATGTCCACACATGTGTACATATTCACACACACTTCTGCAAGTTACTCATAAAAATAGAACTTCATGACATTGCTAATTTGGGGAAATCAGGATTCTACATTTAAAAGTGATTTCTTGGGTGTAGAACTTTACAATAAAGAGAAAAAAATATTCCACAACTTGAGTGCTCATTCTGGATTGCAGAGATTTATTTATTTTTTTTAACTAATTCCTTAAAAAGTTAATCTCAAGGGTTCTTTTTTTTTTTTTTTTTCTGATTTTTTATGTTGTATTAGAGATGAAGGAGATGGTTCTTTTGCTTAACAAAATACATAAATAAATGTGTAGGTGAAGTTCTTTCCTTTTTTTTTTTCTTTAGGGAAGTGATAGTTGATAGTTGACAGAATTTCCTGTAAGTTGCTTTGCTACATTCCTGATCTTCTCCTTAAATTCCTTCCGCTGGCATTCTTCCCCATCTCAGAAACGGAAACCCCGTCTTTCCAGGTGTGTAGGCCACAGACGGGAGAGTTGCAACCTTACTTTTGCTTACAGACCCCATTTCTAATACAACTGCCCGTGCTGTCAGCATTGCTTCACAGTATCCTCAGAATCTGACTGCTCCTCACCCCCTAGACCCACGGTTCACCCCATGCCCCACCTACATGGAGCCACCACAGTCTCTTGATGCTCAAGAAACCCTCTACTCTCCTTGCTTCTATCCTTGTCCGCCCCTCCTCCCTGGGCATCTCACCCTCCGCTTACCGTGTGCTGGTGCCCTCCCAGCTCACTCCTTATGTGGGCTGCAAGGCCTTGCAGGTCTGGCATCCTCTGAAGGCTCCAACCTGTCCTCTGCTTTTCTCCCCATGGCTCATGTTCCCCCGCCACACTGATGTCCTTGCTGTTTCTTTGAGAACCCAGACAGTTTTCTGCCTCACGGCCTTTGCACAGGCTGCTCTTGTTGCCTAGTCTGTTCTCTTCCTTGACATCCACGTGGCCCCATCTCTCATCTGCTTCCTGTTGTTGGTCAAATGTGAGTCTTTCAGGGAGGCCTTCCATGACCATTCTGTTTAAAGTTGCACCCACCTCTTTCCATCCCTCTTTTCTTCCTTATTTTTCTCCACAGCACTGCACCATATGACATGCCTTACGCTTTCTTTTTTTTCTTTTTCTTTTTCTTTTTTTGAGACAGAGTCTAACTCTGTTGCCAGGCTGGAGTGCAGTGGCATGATCTCGGCTCACTGCAAGCTCCGCCTCCCAGGTTCACACCATTCTCCTGCCTCAGTCTCCTGAGTAGCTGGGGCTACAGGCGCCCGCCACCATGCCTGACTAATTTTGTTTTTGTATTTTTAGTAGAGACGGGGTTTCACCGTGTTAGCAAGGATGGTCTTGATCTCCTGACCTCGTGATCCACCCGCCTCAGCCTCCCCAAGTGCTGGGATTACAGGCATGAGCCACCACGCCCAGCCTGATTAAATAATTTAAAAGTAAACTTGTCACCAAGTGTCTTTTTTTAGAAACCTGAAAATGTCTCTTATACTTCAAAATGAAAACAAAAGTCCCTTAGCATTTTTAACCTCAAATAAGTGAAAACCAAACCACAATGACACAAAAAGACAATGTGAAGAGCGCAGAAGGAAAAGATAAATAACAACTTCGCAAAACAGTCGGCCAGCAGAGCCCCATACTCATGGTCTATTGCATGCTCTCTATTGTCTTTGAGGACTCTCATGTGATTTAAGACAGATTTGAGAGGATTTGAAAGTTTTTAATGGAAAGAAAAAATAATCTGCCAGATGGGCAATGAAAAATTCTTTCCTTACAACAAAATTTTATAATTACACTTGTCATTTACTTATGTTTCCTTATTTAAGTTTTTGATGTAGTGGAACATAGACAATTACCAGGAAGTAGTCGATCAAAATTCTGGATTATGCTTTTGGGGAGAACTAGCAAATTAAAACATTGTGATACAATTTTGAAATACTAAATGGTATTCCTGATTGAGTTTTTGGAAATGCACATATTATAGTAGAAATGGAAATGAATTCTTTCTTTCAATCAATGACCAGGATGAACAGGAAAGGACAGATTAGTTATTGACATGGCATTCAGCATTAGGGAAATGATTAGGGTCTAGAGATGTGTATGGCTTGAAGTAAGAGTAGCTCTTTGTTTTGTTATGTATTTTTAAAATGAAATTGCAAAAATTTATATTGAAATTTCAGGTAACATAAAATAGGATGTGAAATTTTTGTGCTTATATAGAGTATATGGGTTTAAAATTTTGAGAATTGTGAATATCTTGAATATAAATTGTCAAACTCTGTATTAGTGGGATGGGTTGCTGACTTCTTTTGGCTGGAAAGAAGGGAGGAATAGAGAAAGCAATGATGATGTTCCAGTTGCAAATTTTTTCAATAATCTATTGCTGCCTAATAAAGTATTTCCAAATTTAGTGACATCAAAACACAACCATTTTATATGCTTATAGGATTCTGTGAGTTAGGATTCAGACAGGGTACTGGTGAGATGATTTGTTTTTGCTTCACAGAATCTGGAACCTCAGGTGACCTGTTGGCTAAAGTGTGCGATGTGACTTCTTGTGGTTTGGGCTTCCTCACAACATGGCGGCCTTGGGATAGTTGGAGTTCTTACAGGGCATCTCGGGGCACAAAAGCATAAGAGCTCCAGTAAACAAAAGGAAAGCCTTATGGTCTTGAGGGCCCAGCCTCAGAAGCTACTCAGCATCATTTTTGGTACCTCAAAGTGGGGTCTTGGAAGGGTGGTGAGTGAATTTTGTATGTGAAAGGAATTTCAATAATTCATTACCAGAAGATGGTCTGTGGTGGTTTTTTAAATAACTGAAAATTATTTGTCATTCTTGCCATTAAGGGATGGAGTCCATGCTCCTTTCTCTCTCTCTTTTTTTTGAGATGGAATCTCACTCTGTCACCCAGGCTGGAGTGCAGTGGCACGATCTCAGCTCACTGCAAACTCTGCCTCCCGGGTTCACACCATTCTCCCGCCTAAACCTCCCAAGTAGCTGGGACTATGGGTGCCCGCCACCTTGCCCGGCTAATTTTTTTTTTTTTTTTTGTATTTTTAGTAGAGACGGGGTCTCACCATGTTAATCAGGATGGTCTCAATCTCCTGACCTCGTGAACTGCCTGCCCTCAATCTCCTGACCTCGTGAACTGCCTGCCTCAGCTTCCCAAAGTGCTTGGATTACAGGTGTGAACCACCGTACCCGGCCCCTTTCCGTTGACTCTAGGTGAGATTGTGACCACTTCAAGCAAAATAATGTAATGGAGAAAAAAAGTGTAACAGAAATTACCCCCTGAGAAAGTTCTTTCATATTCCTAGTTTTCCGAGAGTTTTTAATCATCAGTGGATGTCAACATTTATCAATGGTTGTCACACATTTGTTAATGTAATCAGTTTTTTTTTGCAATTTAGTCTATGAATATAGTAAATTATATCACTTGATTTTAAAATATGAAACCAATTTTCATTCTTAGGATAAATATCACTTGGTCATACTGGTCATGGTATATTTTTCTTTTCATACATTGCTAGCTTCATTTTGCTAATATTTTGTTAAGGATTTTTATGGTTATTGTTTATGGTGTATAGTTTTTTTTTCTTCTTGTATCTGTTTCATTTTAGTATCAGGGTAATTTTGGTCTCATATAAGGAGTTTGGAAGTGGTGTTTTCTATTCTATTTTCTGAACAAACATGTAGAATTGTTATTATTTCCTTATCAAATTGTTTAGAAGAATTCACCAGTGAGGTCAACTAGGCCTGGAGTTTTCTTTGTAAGGTATTAAGCTATGAGTTCAATTTCCTTAATTGAGTTAGGATGTTTCAGGTTATTTATGTTTGAGCCTTGGTAGTTTGTGCCTTTCAAGGAATTTTCCCATTTCAAATGTTATGAAACTTACTGTCATGATATTCCCTTATTATCATTTTAATATTTATAGGATCTGTAGTAACATTCCCCTTTTAAGTCCTGCTATCAGCAATTTGTTATTTCTTTTTCTTTTTTGAGACGGAGTCTCGCTCTGTCACTCAGGCTGGAGTGAAGTGGTGCGATCTCCACTCACTGCAAGTTCTGCCTCCCGGGTTCACGCCATTCTCCTGCCTCAGCCTGTTATTTCTCTTTCTCTCTCTCATCAGCCTGGCTACAGGTTTATTAATTTTATTGAATTTCAAAGAATCGGCTCCTGGTTTCATTGACTTTTCTCTGATGCTTTTCTATTTCATTAATTTCTATACTCTCAATTATTTTCTCCCTTCTGCTTTCTTTGGGTTTAATTTGCTATTTGTTGCTAGTTTCTTGAGGTGGAAGCTTAGATCATTGATTTGAGACTTTCTTCTTTTGTTACAGTAGCACTGAATTCTATAAATTTCCCTCTAACCACTCATTCAGTTGTGCTCCACAAATTTTGATATGTTTTTATTTTCAATTAATTGAAAATACTTTCTAATTTCCCTTGTGATCCCCTCCTTGACCCACGGGTTATTCAGAAGGATGCTGTTTAACTTAGAAATATTTGGGGATGTTTCAGATATCTTTCTATTATTTACCTAGGTATTCTGGTAGTTTTCCTGTTGATCCATTCTGCCCTGCTTTAGTTATTATGGATGTTTGATGGCTTCTGTGGAAAATAATGAGAGCAAAGCTCCATGCAGGGGGATTCTGAGCTTTTCTAACAGTGTAAATTACACGGTGCTGACTCTTTCCATCGGTTTCCTGCACCGAGTGCTCAGTGCGGCAGACGGTTGATGAAGAAGCACACTCTGGTAGGGTCCAGCAGATCTGGGTTCTGGATGGCCCTTGCTTAGTATAATGTGACTTTGGCTAAAGACCTTAGTGGAGTCTCTGTTTTGTTTGTTTGTTTGTTTTGTTTTGAGGCGGAGTCTCATTCTGTCGCCCAGGCTGGAGTGCAGTGGCAAGATCTTGGCTCACTGCAACCTCTGCCTCCCGGGTTCAAGTGATTCTCCTACCTCAGTCTTCTGAGTAGCTAGGACTACAGGTGCCCGCCACCATGCCCGGCTAAGTTTTTGTATTTTTAGGAGAGACGGGATTTCACCGTGTTAGCCAGGATGGTCTCGATCTCCTGACCTCGTGATCCACCCGCCTCGGCCTCCCAAAGTGCTGGGATTACAGGCGTGAGCCACCGCGCCCAGCCTCTGTTTTCTTGTCTGTGAACTGGACATCATAATTTTTGCTTTATGATGCCACAGGGTTTTCTTAAAGCTCAAGTGAGCTAATTAAACACTCCTGATGAATTATTGAGCATGTAAAATGGAAGATGTTATTATTCTTGGCAGATATTTTCTATGTGTAAAATTATTTGTCATGCTATCCTTCACTAGAATTCTGTTTGACTATTTAAACAGATTTTTCTGAAGATCTGACTTTAAATTATGACGTAGATGTTAAAGTATCAAATTAAAGATAGTATTCACTTCATAAACTTCTAATAACCAAATTTATAACTAACAGGAGTGTTTGTGTAGAAGAGCTACCTGCTTGAATGAGAAAATGGGCATAATTTTATAAATGTTTTAATTAATAAACAAACCAAACATCTTTTCAAAAATCCATACTGAGTAAAAGGTGGGTCATACAGCCCTGAAATAAGATTTTAATTATAGGCATTTTCTGGGATTTCTGAAATTCACTTTTCTAATCCTGCCAGCTCCCTTGTCACCATCAACTTGAGGGCTAGCTCTTCTTTGTGTCTCACTGGGTCATGTTGCTCTCTGTTTAGCCAAGTTGAATCAGATAAGTTTTAATGTTTGATATATAGACTTCAAATAAAAGAGAGAGCTAGAATAAAGAAAAACTGTCATGTTCCCCGTCCTTGTGCCTTGTCCTGCGGTCAACAATTCATTGGCTTTAGAAGTCCTAGGGGCCAAGCATTCTTGAAAAGTAGTATTTTTAATTCTTATCAATGAGACTCTGGGGGGAACTCTCTTTGGAGGAATCCTTGCTTATACCATCTGCTCAACTGTTATATGAGGTTTGCTGTAGTAAACTAGAAGAACTTTCAAGCTTTTTCCATGACCAAAAAAAAAAAAAAAAAAAAAAAATCAGCCATAGCCTGCTAACTTGGGAGGTCAGTGTCTTTAATTTATTTTGTTCATTCAACAAACAGCTGGCAGTGTCATAGGTGCTGATCGCTGAATAAGTGGGAATTCAAGAGTCAAAGCTTCTGCCCACACATGAAGAATTAATTCCAGCTGGGAAGGCACTTAATATACAAGAAGACAGAGCAGATCATCCCAAATAGTGAGACGTGTTTGAAAGACCAGGGTGTCCTACTGAGCAGGGCTCAGTGAACTTCAGCCTGGGGGTGAATCAGGCCTGAGCCGGTTTCCCTGAGCAAAGTCTGTTGGGTCACAGCCATGCTTCCTCATTCACACACACTCAACGGTGACTTCCATACTGTTACAGGAAAGGGGTCCCGATCCAGACCCCAAGAGAAGGTTCTTGGATCTCACTCAAGAAATAATTCAAGGTGAGTCCGCAGTGCAAAGCAAAGCAAGTTTATTAAGAAAGTACAGTGGTGGCTGGGCGCGGTGGCTCATGCATGTCATCCCAGCACTTTGGGAGGCCGAGGCGGGCTGATCACAAGGTCAGGAGATCGAGACCATCCTGACCAACATGGCAAAACCCCGTCTCTACTAAAAATACAAAAATTAGCCGGGCATGGTGGTGTATGCCTGTAATCCCAGCTACTTGGGAGGATGAGGCAGGAGAATCGCTTGAACCAGGGAGTTGGAGGTTGCAGTGAGCAGAGATTGTGCCACTGCACTCCAGCCTGGGTGACACAGTGAGACTCTGGAGACTCTGTCTCAAAAAAAAAAAAAGAAAAGAAAAGAAAGTACGGTGGTGAAAGGACGGCTACTCCATAAACAGAGTGGGATATTCCCGTAAGTAAGAGGAGGAAGGAATGCATCCACCCTACAGCCTAGGTACAATGCTGGTGTATATGGGGAGATGTGTTCTGCTACAAGGGTTTGTGATAAAGGATTCATTTTCTTTTCTTTTTTCTTTTCTTTTTTTTTTTTTTTTTGAGACAGAGTCTTACTCTGTTACCCAGGCTGGAGTGCAGTGGCGTGAACTTGGCTCACTGCAAACTCTGCCTCCCGGGTTCAAGCAATTTTCCTGCCTTAGCCTCCTGAGTAGCAGAATTACAGGCACCCGCCACCATGCCGGGCTATTTTTTGTATTTTTAGTAGAGACAGGGCTTCACCATGTCAGCCAGGCTGGGCTCGAACTTCTAACCTCAGGCAATCTGCCTGCCTTGGCCTCCCAAAGTGCGGGTTTACAGGTGTGATCCAACGCACCCGGCCAGTTTTCTTAATCACTATGTTTTGTAAGAATTGATATTATTATCTTTAAAGCAAAATGAGGAGTGCCTTTGTTCTCCAGTTATTGGGACATCTGGACGCTCCCAAGTCTGGGTCTGTTTAGTAAACATTATCAATCTGTTCCCTTAACCATGAACATCTAGAGGCCAGGAATGCCTGACTTTTTTTTTTTTTGAGACGGAGTCTCGCTCTGTTGCCCAGGCTGGAGTGCGGTGGCACGATCTCGGCTCACTGCAAGCTCCGCCTCCCGGGTTCACGCCATTCTCCTGCCTCAGTCTCCCGAAATGCTTGACTTTCTGAGAACGCAGCCCAGCAGGCCCCAGCCTCATTTTCCAGCCCTCACTCAAAATGGAGTCGCTCTGGTTCCAACGCTGCTGACAATACTACAGCGACAGAGATGGAATGGCCTGCAAAGTCTAAGGTGTTTATCACCTAAATATTTACGCTTTACAGAAAATGTGTGCCAACCGCTGGTCAAGAGGATGACAGAGCGGGAGGGGATCACGGGGAAGCCAGAGTGAAAGAAGAAACACCAGCAACTGTGGATGATTTTCATCATATTGCTGATTTTGCCTTTGCTTTGACAAGGCTTGGTGCCTATGCTCTCTGCAGAACTGGAGGGGTGAATTGGAACCACAACAAACCAGAGTTGCGTAGGTTTGAATCTGTATCCCTGGCTCTGCCCTTATAGGAAGTAATTTCCCCTCTTGCCTCTGAGACCCAATTAATTCATCTGGAAATTCAGAGGGTTGGATTTGACAGCCGTAAAGGTCCATGCAAACTCTGATATTCTGTAAGACTGTCTTTTGTATTTTTAATCATGGGTTGCCATCAACAATTATCTTCGGTCTTAAGTAGGTAGAATGAAACTGAAGGAGCCGATTGGAGAGTGTTCATGACTGTGACCTATTCATCATTGTTTAAGAACTAAGTCACAGCCAAGAACACAGAATGTTATCATTTTTCACTGACAAAAAGCACTATATTATTCAAGGGAATTGCACTTTTTCATTACAGGCCCCAGCTGGAATGAATCCGACACCGCCAGCCTCGTGCTCTTCTCCTCAACTTCTGTTTCTGGGTCTCAGATTGCTATTACCTCTGGAAGTCAATATTCTTTAACAGCTTCTAACGTTTTCCATCTACAATTAAATGGTCCCGTGTTAATTCACATTTTCATTGAAATGTGAATCTTCTGCGTGTTCAGTCTAAATCCATGAACCTTAATTGTTACGCTGAGCTATCCAATCCAGGTCATTATTACTTTATCTAGCTGAATCTTATTTTTAGTTTGCACAGTTAAAAAAAAAAAGGCAAAAAGGCAGCATCCCCACCTAAGATCGCAATTGAAACTGAAGTGTTCATGTCAAAGGTGATGTGGGGCGGGAATAGTATTGACTGCACTTGCTTTTTCCAATCTGCCCATGATATTCAGGCCGAGAGGCGTGTGGAGCCTGTCATCATCACACAATTATAATTCTTCTATTATTAAAATATAGATGTGCCTGGCAAGCTGGAACATTCTGCGTATGCACATAATGATGAATTTCATTTGCATGCTTTATAGATTAGTCAAAGAATTATTCTGATAACGGACGAGTGATTTCGTCAGGGGCGGGACCTAAAAATCATCCAGACTGCTTGTGGGTCTGCGGGTGCAGAAATTGTCAGAAGTGTTGGAACCAGAGTGAGTCCAGCTCAAACAGGAGTTGGGGGAAATGAAGCTGAGATCTGCTGGGCTGCATTCCCAAGAAGTCAGGCATCCTTAGTCACTGGATGAGACAGGAGGTTGGCACAAGATACAGCTCACGGAGACCCCACTGATAAAACAGGATGCAGTAAAGCCAGCCAAGACCCACCAAAACCAAGAGGCAACGAAAACACCCTTAGATCGGCCTCGCTGTGGATTATTTGCTAATTGTAATGCATTAGCTGCTAAAAGACACACCCACCATCACTAGGCCAGTTCGCAAATGCCACGGCAACATCCAGAAGCTCCCCTATATGTTCTAAAAGGAGGAGGAACCCTCAGTTGTGGGAATTTCCCACCCCTTTCCCAGAAAACTCATGAATAATCCACCCCTTCTTTGGCATATGATCAGAAACAGCCATCAAAATAGCCAACCAGTGGTCACTGGGGCTGCTCGGCCTGTGGAGTAGCCATGTTTTTATTCCTTGACTTTCTTAATACACTTGTTTTTACTTTACTCTGTGGACCCCCGAATTCTTTCTTTCTTTCTAAGACGGAGCTTCACTCGTGTTGCCCAGGCTGGAGTGCAGTGACGTGATCTCGGCTCACGGCAATCTCTGCCTCCTGGGTTCAAGCGATTCTCCTGCCTCAGCCTCCCAAGTAGCTGGGATTACAGGCATCCACCACTACGCCCGGCTAATTTTTTATATATATTTTTTAGTAGAGACGGGATTTCACTATCTTGGCCAGCTGGCCAGGCTGGTCTCAAACTCCTGACCTCAGGTGATCCACCTTCCTCGACTTCCCAAAGTGCTGGGATTATAGGCGTGAGCCGTGGCGCCCGGCCCTGAATTCTTTCTTGCATGAGATCCAACAACCCTGTCTTAGAGTCTGGATCGAGTAACAGAATTACGTGGAAGTGGAAACTCAGCAGGTGTCTGATGAAGATCCAGCTTGCTGGGGATGGATCCCTTTTGTCTTGCCACTTGGTCCTGACCTTCTCCTGTCCTCAGAGGGATTCCATGTGTGCAGTTTAACTGGGGAAAAAGTCGTGCTGGCAGGAGCAGGGAGAAGAAGGAGAGAAAGCAGAGAAGCTATAGGTCTGCCTTTCTTTATGGCCGAGGACATATGGCCCTCCTGTGCAGATAGCGTACACAACTCACCAACTTCCTGCTCACCATCACGCACCTCAACTGATCAGACACCCCGGCTGAAAGAAGAATGCAAGTTAAGCTTCCTGCTGCCTTGATATTCTGAATCAGCTGAGTTCCATTCTACGAAATCCTCAGCAAGCTTTTGTCTCCTAGCAGTCGGCTCCTCTTCTGCTGACCCTGCCTGTTGCCTCCTTGCAACGTATTTTCTTACTTTCTCAATAAATCTACGTTTCTCTACCTATAACTGTCTTTTTGTTTTTGTGATGGAGTCTCGTTCTGTCTCCCAGGCTAGAGTACAAGTGGCGCGATCTCAGCTCACTGCAACCTCTGCCTCCCAGGTTCAAGTGATTTTCCTGCCTCAGCCTCAAGAGGAGTTGGGATTACAGGCGCCCACCACCACGCCCGACTAAGTTTTGTAGTTTTAGTAGAGATGATGTTTCACCATGTTGGCCAGGCTGGTCTCGAATTCCTGACCTCAGGTGATCTGCCCACCTCGGCCTCCCAAAGTGTTGGATTACAGGCATGAGCCACCACAGTCCGCCATCCTACAACTGTCTTGGTAATTTCTTCTGGCCTGGGACCACCGGCCCAAAGAGTCACTCCCTGTGACCCCATGCTCTTCAGTTTCCTCTTTGTTTTGTCACCTTTAGGAGAAGTCAGGAGAGAGGTTGGCTCTGACTGGGTTGAGCTGACTAATTTTTGCCTTTAGCTTCCAAAGATAATGAGAAGGACCCAAAGGGAGAGTCACTCACGGTATAATGGTGAGAACCCTGGACTGGGATCAGGAGCCTCTGCAGAGCTTTCTTTACTAATGTTAAGATGTAATGACCATTTGGAATGCAAGTATTTGTTATTAAAAGAGAGGTGATATCCTTATTCTATTTGTTTTTCCTCCACTGCTATTGTTAATGGCAAATAGAAGCATCTGGAATATTCATAAAGTTGAAAAAAAATCAGCCTCGGAATCATTTGGTAAGGTCTCGAAAGATTGAAAACAATTGTCTGAATATCATTTGGGAAATAATTATTTGTTTCTTGGAGAAATGATATTCCAAAGTTTATCTTCAACTATGGTTGAATGTTCGAGGGTGTTTTTGCACGTACACTCTGTATACAGCTTCCCACCTAGGTATCCAGGGAATAGCTTTGTGCAATCTGATATTCATATCCCAGCGTATTTGTTGAAGTTGCAATGTAGACATCCAGACTGTTGTTATTAGGCGTTATATTTTGTAAGTTTTAGTTGGAAAGAAATGTTGAAGAAAGTGTGCTTCTTAGGAGGAGTGTTATAATTTTAACTATGACACCGATGCCACCCTGAGAAGACAAAAGAGATCACAGACCCTCATATCTTATCAGTTAGGACACCTTTCCAGCAACAAAGCATCCCAGGGGGAAATGTGCTAGGGAACACTGTTCTGCTTATCATTTCCCTCCCTGACATCCTCAGCTCACTAGCCTTGCTGTAGCCACACCTGCTTCTAGTCCCTGCTCCCTCCACAGATCCTTTCCACACTTTGTTCCTTTTATTTGGAGCCTCTGCCTCCCCTCCCCTCCCCTCCCCTCCCCCTCCCTTTTCTTCTTTTTGAGACAGAGTCTCACTGTGTTGCCCAGGCTGGAGTGCAGTGGTGTGATCTTGGCTCACTGCCACCTCCACCTCCTGGGTTCAAGTGATTCTCCTGCCTCAGGCTCCCGAGTAGTTGGGATTACAGGCGTGAGCCATGAGGCCCGGCTATTTTTTTGTATTTTTAGTAGGGACGGGGTTTCACCATTTTGGCCAAGATGGCCTCAAATCCTGACCTCCTGATCCGCCTGCCCCTGCCTCCCAAACTGCTGGGATTATAGGCGTAAGCCACCGCGCCTGGCCCTAAGTGCTGGGATTACAGGCACGAGCCACCACGCCTGGCCCTCCTGTGTCCTATTTTCTACTTAACTCTCACTCTACCCATCTCCACTCCAGCGCCTTCCTCACATAAATCTTTGCTGACCTCCCCTGGTCAAATATCCCTATTACAGTTTCTTAGAGCCCATGCAACTGTCCTTTAAAAGTGCCCAAATGTAGTTTCTATTTTGTATTAGTTGACATTTCGATGCGCATGTGTGGAATTTGGCAGAATCATTAGTGCACCGCACTTTTCGTTGGATGTATTTGTGTGTGTCTGACTTTTGTCGCTCCAACTTTGGGTGCTTTGCCAAAAGGCCGAAAGCAGAGGGCAGCTCTATTCCAGCTTCACAACGAAGGTCGTTTCCAGGGTGCAAACACCAGATAAACCACCTCCTCCTGTCACCTGAGACTTAGAATTTTTGTCTCTGCATTAACTCTTCCTAAGAGACAGATTTCCTGGGTAACAGGGAGGTTTATCCAAGACATTACATTCACAGGCATTCAAATTCTCTATTTTTTTTCATAATCAAGATATCAGGCCAGCCGTGGTGGCTCACACCTATAATCCCGGCACTTTGGGAGGCTGAGGTGGGTGGATCATCTGAGGGCAGGGGTTCAAGACCAGCCCAACCAACATGGTGAAACTCCATCTATAAAAAAAAATATATAAAATTTAGCCAGGCGTGGTGGCAGGCACCTGTAGTCCCAGCTACCTGGGAGGCTGAGGCAGAAGAATCGCTTGAACCTGGGAGGCGGAGGTTGCAGTGAGCCGAGATCGCACCACTGCACTCCAGCCTGGGCAATAGAGTAAGGCTCAGTCTCCAAAAAAAAAAAAAAAAAAAAAAAAAAAGAGGAGCGAGAAAACAAAAGATTATTAGTGACACCTGTGAGCTCCTTGCCTCCACCCACCCCCTCCCCACTGCCAGGGTTTCTACATTTTCCTGCATTCCCTTTGCTTTCAGCTTGACCCAGCACCCTGTGTTTTATTGACCCTAGTGATCAGGGTTCGTCTTCAGAGATATGACTGAAGAGGTTTATCCACTTCAAATATAAGGACTATTACGGTAATATGGGTTGCACTAGTGTCCCCGCCCAAATCTCATGTGGAATTGTAATCCCCAATGTTGGGGGAGGGGCCTGGTAGGAGGTGATTAGATTGTGGGGGTGGATCTCTCCCTTGCCGCTCTCGTGATAGTGACGTCTCACGAGATCTGGTTGTTTAAAAGTGTGGAGCGCCTCCTCCTTTGCGCTCTTTCTCTTTCTTTGGCGATGTGAAGATGTGTCTGCTTCCCCTTTGCCTTTCACCGTGATTGTAAGTTTCCTGTGCAGCCTGCTTCCTGTACAGCCAGGCTTCCCATACAGCCTGCAGAACTGTGAGTCAATTAAACCTCTTTTCTTTATAAATTACCCAGTCTCAGGTAGTTCTCTATAGTAATGTGAGAACAGGCTGATAAAAACAGGTAGGGATAGCAGCTTCTCAGGAGCCCCAGTACCTGAACAGCTCGTTCTAGGACCTAAAGGAATATTTGTTCAATCAATCAACTAATAAGTAGAATAAAAAATAGCAGTTTTTCTTTGTAAATATGGTGACATCACCACAGGGCCAGTTAGCACTGAGACATAGGATATGAAGCTAACAGCCCTGTACACTGTATTTGCTGGCCTTGTTGGTTTGAAAGGAAAATCTTGGGACCCGCAAATCACTAAGCCAAGGGAAAACGTCAAGCTGGGAACTGCATTCGGGAAACCTGCCCCACGTTTTATTCTTAAACAAGATAAACGCAAGATGAAAAACCTATATACCCCCCTCACAATTTGTCCACAAGGAGATTCTTTGTTGCCCTCAAGAATTTTACCCTAAAATAGTTCTGCTGAATTTCATCAGAATGGATAGCTTATTGTTGCAGGTGTGGGATAAAGTACAGACAGAACTCAGTCATCCCTTCGCTCACCTGAGACAAATGCAAATCTGATTGCTTCCTCTGCCCTATTGCTTATGTAAAAGTGTAGACTCACTGCATCAGACTAAGGCGTAAATGACTATGCCTCTACTCTTCCTCAGCTGTAAATTGTGTATTCACTGAAAGGCTGATGAGGGGCTCAAAGGAATGCACCTGTTGTTCTATCTACCTACGACCTGGAAACCTCACTTCAAGTTGTCTCACCTTTCTGGATTAAACAAATGCACATCTCACTCCTACTGACTGATGTCTCATGTCTCCCTAAAATGTATAAAACCAAGCTCTGCTCTGACCACCTTGGGCACATGTCATCAGGACCTCCTGAGGCTGTGTCATGAGTATGTCCTTAACCTTGGCAAAGTATACTTTCTACATTTCTAAATTCATTGAGACCTGTCTCAGATACTTTTAGTTCACACTGGATTCCAATGGACCTTCCTCTATTGTTTGATTAGATTTCCTTGATAATTATGCAGGCCAGCTCAGCAGCTCTCACCAACTCTGTTTTGCAGAGGCGCACACTGAGCTCGAGGTCACACAAAGCAGGCACCTGGACTCAGGTCTGGAGGTTCCTGAGCCAGTGTCTTTTCCCTGCTGCAGGGCAGCCTTGGGCATGGCCTGAGAGACTGCGTGTTCACATGAGCTTCTCTGACTTTCAAAATGGGGAATGAGAAGCGTGCAAGACGCTGGCAAGCCCTCCAGCCCCGGCAGGAAGAGAGGGGAGAGGTGTGTGCATCTGCCATTTTGCCAAAATGACATTGACTTTTGCATTTGACACTCCTAGAAACATACAGGTTAAAAAGCACAATAAAACCCCAAAACAACAACAAAAAAATAGACCCACAGACACATAGAAGCCATCCATAGTAGGAATTCTCTTTCACTTAGAAACCTCTAGGGTATCTTTAAGCTGCTTTCCTCTCCTTTTTCAATGTACTCCTGGATGCATGCATATGTGGTTTTCGGGAAGGAATGTGGATTTTGGCAATGATGTCTCTGCAATGTATTTGTCACCTTGGGTCATGAGTCTTGTTTGTGGATTACCTGTCTCTAGAATATCTTACCTGCTTTATTTTTAAGCCAAGCTCAGTGGAGGAAATACTCTTTAGGGGAAAAAGAATTTTAGAAACTCACAGAGAAAATACATTAAACAATATTGCTTTGATCTACTTTGTGGCAGGTGAAATGGGCAGTCCGTGTCAGCCCCAGGAAGTCACGCCTGGAACCTGGCACAGGTGTGCAAACGTTCTGCAGACTTCCCCCCCTCAACCCCACCAGGGGAAGAGAAGCTTACAAACTGGGGAATGTTCTATGCTAACAATTAAGTGAATTACTTGCTGGCTCATCTCTAACTTTAATTACTTTCTCTTCCTCAACTTTGCAATTAGCTGATGTTGCTACAAATTATTGTCATATACTTAATCTTTATATAGCAGTTTTGGCCAGAGTGCAGTTCAAGTCTATGAGCTACTCTGATGTCTCTACCCAGAGGCGAGGCTGCCCGAGTGGTAGAGTCTCTAACAAGGCACACACTTGCAAGGGCTCACTCAGCTTGGACAAGAGCAGATGAGGCTTATTTTCAGCGCTCCCAGCCCCTCTTTTTCCTGGCAGGAGCACAGTGCCCTTGTGTCTGCATTTTGCTCTTACCCTTCTCTCTGGCTTCTAATTTATATAGCATTTATTTTGCACCAAACACTTTGTAAAAACTGTTAATCCTCTGCAGACGTGCAGATCCGATTCTACCCAGTTAACAGATAATATAACTGAGTCTCAGAAAAGTTATGTAATTTAGCTACTTAAAGGAAGAGCCAGGATTTTCACATGTGGCTGTCTTGTCCCCAAATTGTCTTTTCCACCACTCATTGCCTGCGATGTTGCACTGTCTGCTGTGCTGCAGTGCTCGGTGTTGTGGGATCACCTGACATTGGAAGGAAGGAGGAGCTGCACACATTTCAGGGGGCAGCGTGAGAAGCCAGGGTCCTGAGTGGGGAATTTGCAAGCTCCTCTGTGAGAAGAATCAAATGATTCTGTGGCCTGCCTGGTGAAAGAGGAAGTAGGGAACTGGAATCCCCAAGTTTAAAATTTAGGGAATTTGGAAGAGATGGGTGAGGTCTATGAAGTGTCTGGCCACATTCAGTAATGCGAAATATGGAAGATGCCCTCATTTGAGGGCTGTAGATGTGCTGTTTCAGATGTGAGAATGACATCCAAGTGCTCTGCAGACATTGGGATTATGAACTCCAAATATCTGAGACAGGTCTCAGTGAATTTAGAAAGTGTATTTTGCCAAGGTTGAGGATGCACGCCTGTGACACAGCCTCAGGAGGTCCTGACGAGTTGTGACCCAGGTGATCAGAGCACAGTTTGGTTTTATACATTTTAGGGAGACATGAGACATCAATCAAAACATGTAAGATAAACTTGGCTCAGTCGGGAAAGGTGGGAAAACTCGAAGTGGGGAGGGGGCTTCTAGGTCATGGGTACATAAGACATTCTTTTGCATTTCTGATGAGCCTCTCCAAAGGAGACAATCAGATCCGCATTTATCTCAGTGAGCAGAGGGGTGACTTTGAATAGAGTGGGAGGCAGGTTGGCCCTAAGCAGTTCCCAGCTTGACTTGTCCCTGTAGCTTAGTGATTTGGGGGCCCCGAGATTTATTTTCCTGTCACAGAATGTACATATTTAGTTGAAGAATCAGAGCTAATATGTAGAATTCAGAGTTACGCATGCACAGGCAATAACCTAAGCCAGAATTGAACTACCTAAAAAAATCTCCACCAGAATCCATAAACCCATTTCCAAATGTGTGGATGGAGAACACGGCGACTTGGGATGATGAAGGACGTTGCTCAGATTTACTTAGAAAGTGGAGAGGCCGGAGTGGAATCCAGTGCTGTTTGATTCCATATTCCAAGGTCTTCTCATGAGCCTCTCTTCCAGTGTGCAACACAGCCAGCTGGAGGCTCTCAGGTTGAGGGCCGATGATTACCAGGCTATCCAGTGTGAGCCCTCGATCAGTAGGGCCCTCTGGTCCGGGTAGCAATATATCATATAGAAATGCTGGCCGGGTGCAGTGGCTCACACCTGTAACCCCAGCACTTTGGAAGATGGAGGCCAGTGGATCGCGAGATCAAGAGATCAAGACCATCCTGGCCAACATGGTGAAATCTGGTCTCCACTAAAATATACAAAAATTAGCTGGCTGGGCGTGGTGGTGCACACCTGTATTCCCAGGTACTACAGGTACCAGCTACGTGGGAGGCTGAGGCAGGAGAATCACTTGAACCCACGAGGCGGAGGTTGCAGTGAGCCAAGATTGTCCTACTTCACTCCTGCCTGGCAACAGAGTAAGACTATCTCGATAAAAAAGCCCTGGGGCATTTTTCACCCTGGTTCTTAGGATGGATGAACACTCTATACTGTTTCCTGGGCCTGATTACATAACACTATAAAAGCTGCATGGTTTATGTTGGCAACACTCACCAGTTTTATGCATTTTCAAAACCACAGAAATGTGTAAAGAACAGGACAGTGAGTACTCATGCATCTGCTGCCAGGGCTCCCTGATTGTTCACATTTTGCCACATTTGCTTCATCTCTGTAATTTTTTGCTAAACAGTAAATTCTAAATATCATGCTTCATCCCTACATACTTTTAGCATGGTTCCCAAAAGGGGTATTATTAGGTTGGTGCCAAAGTAATTTCAGTTTTTGCCATTACTTTTTATTTATTTTTTGAGACGGAGTCTTGCTCTGTCACCCAGGCTGGAGTGCAGTGGTGCGATCTCAGCTCACTGCAAGCTCTGCCTCCTGGGTTCACGCCATTCTCTTGCCTCAGCCTCCCCGAGTAGCTGGGACTACAGGTGTCCGCCACCACACTCAGCTAACTGTATTTTTAGTAGAGACGGGGTTTCACTGTGTTAGTCAGGATGGTCTCGATCTCCCGACCTCGTGATCCACCCACTTTGGCCTCCCAAAGTGCTGGGATTATAGGTGTGAGCCACTGCGCCCAGCCACCATTACTTTTAATGACAAAAACCGTAATAACTTTTGCACCAACCTAATAGTGACCACAGAATTATTGTCACACTTACCCATCAACAGGAATTCCCAGGTACTGAGCTGAATGGCCTCTGCACTACATCCTGTCTGGACCCTTTTCATATCATTGTGTTTTGATCTGGTCTGTCTGTGATAATTGGGTTCTACCTTCCATGTGCTTGTAACCAAATACACTCTTCTCACTCAATAATCACCACCACATTGGTTATTGCTTATCGAATGCTTTATATGTCAGATTCTGGGCTCAGCTCTGTGTTCATTATATTAATCCTCACAGCAACCCTAGAAGGTGGATTTTGTTACAATTCCCACGTTATAAATGAAAACCTGAGGACGGTATGGGCGCTAACTGGTGGGTTTTTGTGAGTTGATTTCTCTGGGTATCTGTATGGCCGTGCTGTTACAACTCTTTGTTTTTCTAGCCAGAGTGAGGCGTATTGGCTTTTTGATCACGGAATCTGCCCTTTTGTTTGTTCAGTCAATGATGAAAGTCCATTTTCATGGACTAGAAGTCAAGATGCTCCTTGCTTGAAGTGCAAAAATCCTTCCTGCGTCTCAGCGCTGAGACTTTGTCAGGCAGTTGGCAGCTGGGAGTAGCTGGAGGAGGTGACAGTCTCATCACAAGCTTCAAATGATGGAATTACATTTCGGATGAGACCAGGTATTCTTTTCTAAAGGGATGAACTAACGCAAGTTTCCTGTCAGGACCAGTTTTGAGAGTGTGTGATCTGTGCGCTTTGATTTACTTCTTTGTGGTTGCCCTGTTGAAGTTCTTCATTTGTTCCTTGACGTTGTGTTCTGTTGGTGACCTCTGATGGAGCAATGGAGTATGTGTTGTGGCTGGTGCTGGGTGGGTGCACTGTCCTCCCTCCCCCAGGGCATTCTCGCCTGCCCACCCTACCACCCCTGTCTGGTGCCCTTGGGCCAGGCCATGGGAGGTCATGGTCAGGTGCGTCCACCTCTGTAAGGAGTTGTGAGCTGCACTCCATGGGCACCTGTGTGAGTCTGCACTCCCCACATGTAGATCCCCATGCCCCCAGGAGAGTAACATTAAATAGGAAATAAGCACAGGACTAGTAGAGACTGCTGAGCAAAGAACAAATGTTCCTGCTTTATGAACAAGAGCCCCTGCCTTTCCATTTTGCACTGGGCCCTCTTCTGATGCCCAAGCAGATGGAGTAGACTGACATTTCAATCACTCCAAGATGCGACTGTGCTGTCATAGTCCACTCAGGCTGATGTAACAAAATACCATGGACTGGGTACATTCTAAACAACAGATTTATTTCTCACTGTTCTGGAGACTGGGAAGTCCAAGATCAAGGTGCCAGCAGATGAAGTGTCCAATGAGGGCCGCCTTGCTGCAATCTCACCTGGCAGAAGAGATGGAAGGGCCAGATGGCCCTCAACCTGACTACAGTATCAGAATCAGGGCAGTGGCACCTGGCTCAGAAGCTGGCGTTCATGCACCAGGTGTCCAGAGCTCCAAGTGGTAGAGACAGAATTCTCACTGTGTTCTGCTTCCTAAATCACCTCCCTCCAGGAGATTCTGCACCGTAGGAGGGAGGTGATCTAGGCAGAAGAACAGAGTGAAAACTCATAATCACAGCACCTCTTGTGTTCTAGGGACTCTTGGAAATACTGATTAGGATTCATGCTTAACTTCAGGAATTGGCCTTTTTTTCAGAAGAAGGAACCCAGGGCATGATATGGTTAAATAAGTTGTCCAAGGAACAGAGTGACAGATCTGAGATTTGAGCCCTGGGAGCCTAACTACTAAATCGTACAGCTTCTCAAGCAATTCCCTCATCTAAGGGGTGACTCTAACTGGAAGTTGGTAGGAGCCGGCTCTCCACGTAGGGCCGTTGTCTTCAGGCTGCAAGTCTCTTGGGCATTTTGCCTCGTGGGTAGCTGTGGCTTCCACAAACGTTTCCAAGAATTGTATTGATTCTCCCCTCAAAGGAGACTCTAGTGCATTCATTGTTTTTTGTCCGAGTATCAAGTTATATCTTTTATTCTGTAGTTGTGTGTTGTGGGTATATTCTCCATTGAGAAGAACAGTTTTTCTCTCTGGAACTTGCAGGAAATGTGAGACAGGGAGACGCCAAGATAAGAAGAGGCACCTCACACCCAGTGGAGACTTCTTATTTATTTTTTTTTTTTGAGATGGTGTCTTGCTCTGTCACCCAGGCTGGAGTGCCGTGGCACGATCTTGGCTCACTGCAAGCTCCGCCTCCCAGGTTCATGCCATTCTCCTGCCTCAGCCTCCTGAGTAACTGGGACTACAGGCGCCCACTACCACACCCGGCTAATTTTTTGTATTTTTAGTAGAGACAGGGTTTCACCGTGTTAGCCAGGATGGTCTCGATCTCCTGACCTCATGATCTACCCGCCTCAGCCTCCCAAAGTGCTGGGATTACAGGCGTGAGCCACCACGCCCGGCAGAGACTTCTTAGTAGTCTGAAACATCCTTTATTTCAGCCCCTGGTGTGATGAATGATTTTTGAGGAATCAGGGAAGAAGGATAAATTTCTTTCTTAAACTCTCTTTGCAAACATTTTCCAGCAGGATCATTCCCCTAAGAGTCGTAGAACTATGGTGAAGAGCCAATCAATGTTCCCCTAGAAAGTTCTTTGCCAATTTAGTCATTTATCTATGCTTCTATTTCCAAATATTAGGAGGTAGTCAGCTACTCGTTTAGAGGAATTCCATGGTTTGTCAGATTCCTTTAAGGATTTTCAGATGGAAAAAGCATACGTTCCTGCAAGCAGTGTGGCCAGGGGAGAATATACATGCAAGTGGATACATCTGTCTTTGCACTGTTTACCTGCAGGAATGTGTGGATTGTGCAACTCTCCTGCCAAACTAAATGATCACATAGGGGCTTGTGGCACCTGTAAATTCCTTTCTGCCTTTTGCTCTCCACCTTAAATTGTTCAGGACAATACTGCTCAAAGCATAAATGTTCCATGCTTTGTTTTCTCAGCATTGATCAATTAGGACTAATCTAATAAATTAAATGTATTTTTCTCTTATTTACACTTCAACTCTATTGGATTCATTGAATTGGAAAACCATGAGAAATCTATGCAGCATTCTTTTCACCCAGATACATTAAAAAGCTGCCATCCGTATCAACAGGTATAAACCTATATTAGGGGTGGTGTGTGGAGGTGTTGTCTGCACTCCCAAAATTTGAATCCAAGCTAAACCAGAAAAAGCTGTTGTAGAATCCTGCTTCATCGTTATCAGGTGCTACCATTTGTTGAAAAGTGCCATGTTTCAGATCCTATGTTAAAGATTCTAGAGGCATTATCTCATCTTTTTATTTTACAGATCCTCCTATGAGGAAGTAATTTTATCACAATTTTACAGATGTGGAACTGAGGCTTAAAGTTTCAGTAAGTTACCCAAGCAAGAGGTTTCCTGTTTTAGGTCTACTCAACAAAAGAGAAAATCTAGGGGTTTTAACAAGGGCTCTGCAGTTTTTGTTCATGTCACACTCTATCTTTGTAATATGCAAGGAGAAATAAACTTTTATTGAGTTCCCTTTATATACCAGGCAGTATAAGAGTCACTGCCCATATGATCTCATTTGAATTTTCACAACCATCTTTGGAGATAGTATGGAGAAACTGAGGCTCAGTACTAATTTGTCTAATATTTAAAAAGCTACTGAGGTGTGATACTTGGAGCTAAGCAAGGCAGGGGTGCAGTAGAAGCGAGAGAGGAGAGCGAGATCCATCATTGGCAATTGTGCAGAGGTGGAGTGGGTGGTGGGCTCTTGAAGGCGGTATGGGAGCTTCGGTTCATTTCTCTCCTTTTGTCATTTATCTCTAGTCTCACCTCCCAGTGAGATAAAAGATCCAATTTTCAAACAAATTCCAAGTTATCTTCTCCTGGTGAGCTGCAAAAGGTTGTTTATTCTCCTGTCCAATTCTTCTCCCTCTTGACCCAACTCTGAGGGCAAGGCTGATCCGTGGAGCAGTCCATTATTATATATATTTAATAATAGAAGAGGAGTGAGTCATTGATGGTGACTGCCATCATGAAAGATGCAGCCCATCACAAGAAAGAGCCCAGCCTTACATGGAATGGAGCATGAACACAGAGATCAGAAGATGGTGTAGAATACATTGCATCACCAACTCGTCCCTGTAGTACCTATTTCAGGCAGACACGCACACATCTCTTCCCTCTTACTTTCCAGTCCCTTCTCCCTTATTTTCTAGCTCTTCTGTTCTCTTAAGGGTACCAGCTCAATCTAGTTCCTTGTGGGCAAGTCCTGTTTTCCTTGAATCTGTACCGTGTGCAGAACTTGAACCCCTCTCAAGCTATACTAATCCCCTGTGTCTTAGTCAAGTTGGGCTGCTTTAACAAAATAGCAAGGCCTGGGCGGCTTAAATAACAAACATTAATTTCTCACAGATCTGGAGGCTGAAGTACAAGATCAAGGCATCAGCAGATTTGGCTCTTGGTGAGGGCTCTCTTCTGGCTTGCAGACGGCTGCTTTCTTGCTGTGTTCTCACGTGGTGGAGAGAGAATGAGCTCTGGTTTCTGCTCTTCTAAGGACAGTAATTTTATCATGGGGCTCCAACGTAAGACCTCATTAAATTTAATTACCTTTCAAAGGCCCTACTTGCAAATCCCATCACGTTGGAGATTTGGGGTTTAACATGGGAATTTTGGTGATGGGGGGTGGGGACACAAACATTCAGCTCATAGCTCTCTCTTCTTGCATATCTGAGACACACAGTTACACTAAGGGGTCCCCTTTGTAATGGGAATAAAGTTAGGTAGGGCCAAAGTGGGTGAAGGATAGAGAACCCTGCCCTGAAAAACTCAACGGAGGTAATAAAAAATACTATTTGGATGAGATTCTGACTAAAAGTAGCAACCAAGAAACATAAGTTAGTTGAAAATTCAAAAACTGGATGTTATAAAATAACTTGTGAATTTCTCAGATGAGGCATACCTGAGCTCTGAAGTTCCAGTTAAGGTCTTATCTTTGGGTCGCTTATGCCAGTAGACAGCCCTCGAACTGAATGTCTGCTTTATTCTGTTCGATTATATGGCCATATATTTCTCTCGTGAAACATTTTGAGTGACCCTTTACCAAGGAAATGGCTCTTTAAGCTAGTGAATCACATCTTTTCATATTTCCTTCTGTTCCCTCTTTTTATTTCCATGTAAAATATTCCAAATGACATTAAGTGTACCCTGAAATTGTCACGGGAAAAACCAAGCAACGTGCTTAGAAATATCTGCATATTCAGGAAAAAAATCATTTGCCAAGTATTAACACACAAGAGTGAGTAAATCACGTGGGAAGAAGAAAAAGGTCACATTCCAATTTTACAAAGCAACAGCTGCCATAGCTGAAAAAGAGAAAAATCAATGCCATAAAACACTCTTTGATTTTTTAAGGTGTAACAAAGCAGAAAGTTTCCAATTAAAGTTTTTTTTGGCAGTGCCCCAATATTCATTTTTACAGAAATGGATTTGATTGCTTTTTCTTTGACATGAAATTTCCAGAATAGTTCATCCATAACAGTGTAAGACTCTGAGAGGTTGTGGGAAAACGATGGGTGTAGATGGCTGCGAGCTTTAGATTTGTGATCTGGCTCTTTGTTTCAGTTAGGATAGGATTTGTATTCAATTGACCCAAACTGCAGTGTCTTACCCCAGGTCAAGGTTTATTTCTCTCACATAAAAATCCAGAGGCAGGAAGTCTGTGGAAAGCATGTTGGCCTCAGGGATCTTGGCTCTTTCTAGCTCATGTATGTTATGCCCAGAACTTGTGCTCAGGGTCCAGCATGGTAACTAAGGTGCCAACTGGCCCATGAGCACGTCAGGCATCAGGGCAGAGGAAAAGGAAGAAGGAACAGAGGGCATGGAGCAGGTGCCCTTTTATCCAAAGCTGCTTTAATTGACATTGAATACCCATGAAACAGTGAAACAGCAGAACTAATGCCAGTTTTGTTGAAGGAGCCTCTGCCCATAGGCCAGGATAATTTTAGAGCACTGACATAAAACTCAAAAATAGCAATCATGTGGATGAATGGGGACGTATGTGAGCAACTGTTTTGTTAAAGATTTATGGGAATGAGGAGGTTTGGCTATCACCATATGAGAGACCATTACCGAGGACCCTTGTTGGTGCCCAGATACCTGTGGTTGTCACCCTCCTTTCCCTCTTACCTAACGATAAAAGACAAGGCAAAGCCCACTTAATTCTGAGGTGGTTCTTTAGGGTATTAGTCCACCATCTTCTTGGCTTGCTGGCTGTCCTAATAAAGTGGCTTTCTGGCCGGGTGCAGTGCCTCATGCCTGTAATCCCAGCGTTTCGGGAGGCTGAGGCGGGTGGGTGGATCACTAGGTCAGGAGATCAAGACCATCCTGGCCAACATGGTGAAACCCCCGTCTCTACTAAAAATGCAAATATTAGCTGGGCATGGTGGTGTATGCCTGTAATCTCAGGTACTTGGGAGGCTGAGGCAGGAGAATCGCTTGAACCAGGGAGTTGGAGGTTGCAGTGAGCTAAGACTGCGCCACTGCACTTCAGCCTGGTGATACAACAAGACTCTGTCTCAAAAAAAAAAAAAAAAAAAAAAAAAAAGAAAAAAAGAAACTGGATTTCTTTGCTCCAACTCCTTGTCTCTCAACTTACTGGCCTTTGTGCAGCAAGCAGAACGAGTTTGGACTCAGTGACACTCATACAAAACAATGCACAGTATGAAATGTGCAGCTTAATAAATTATGATAGAGAAGATGCTTATGGATTTACCACAGCAGCAGCCCCTGAGGACCCCATTACCTCTGTCTTTTACCACCTCTCCATCAGCACCCTTTCTTCCTTCTCAAAGGTGGGTAGGTCTTGACTTCTTTGCCTGTTTTTGAATTTTATGTAAATTGAATCATACAGTATGTGTTCTTGAACACACCTTCTTTCTCTTTATATTTATGAGATTCATCATGTTGCAAAATGTAGCTGCAGTTTATCAGATTTCATAGCTGTCTGTGGTATATTTATTTCACGGTTGATGATTTGTCTTGTTTCCAAATTGAGACTCTTAGGAATAGTGCTGCTATGAACATTCTTTTTTTAATTTTTATTTTATTTGAGACGGAGTCTCACTCTGTGGCCCAGGCTGGAGTGCAATGGCAATCTCGGCTCACTGCAAGCTCCGCCTCCCAGGTTCACACCATTCTCCTGCCTCAGCCTCCTGAGTAGCTGGGACTACAGGTGCCTGCCACCATACCTGGCTAATTTTTTTGTATTTTTAGTAGAGATGGGGTTTCACCCTGTTAGCCAGGATGGTCTCGATCTCCTGACCTCATATCCGGCCGCCTCGGCCTCCCAAAGTGCTGGGATTACAAGCGTGAGCCACCGTACCCGGCCTTTTTTTTTTTTTGGACATGGAGTGCAATAGCATGATCTCGGCTCACCGTAACCTCCGCCTCCCAGGTTCAAGCGATTCTCCTGCCTCAGCCTCCTGAGTAGTTGGGATTACAGGTATGCGCCACCATGCCCGGCTAATTTTGTAGTTTTAGTGGAGATGGGGTTTCTCCATGTTGGTCAGGCTGGTCTTGAACTCCAGACCTCAGGTGATCCGCCCCACTCAGCCTCCCAAAGTGCTAGGATGACAGGCGTGAGCCACTGTGCCCGGCTGCTATGAACATTCTTATACTGGTCTCCAGCACTCCTATGTATCTGTGTTGGGTATGCGCGTGTTCACAGTGGTTGTACAAATTTACCTTTCAGCACGTGCATTTCCAATGTCCCACATACTGGTCAATATTTGGTACTGTCTTTTTCTTTGTTAGCCATTATCATGGGTATAGAGTGGTATCTTTTTGTTTTCATTTCACTGATTACTAATGAGATTGAACGTCTTTATTTTTTTATATTTATATTTATATTTATATTTTTTGAGACAGAGTTTTGTTCTTGTCACCCAGGCTGGAGTGCAATGGCATGATCTCAGCTCACTGCAACTTCCACCTCCTGGGTTCCAGCGATTCTCCTGCCTCAGCCTCTCAAGTAGCTGAGATTATAGGCACCTACCACCACACCTGGCTATTTTTTGTATTTTTAGTAGAGATGGTATTTACTATGTTGGCCAGGCTGGTTTCGAACTCCTGATCTCAGGTGATCCACCCACCTTGGCCTCCAAAGTGCTGGGATTATAGGCATAAGCCACTGTGCCTGGCCAGTTGAACATCTTTTAATATATTTATGGCCTTTGAGTTTTTATTATTATTATTTTTTTGAGATGGTGTCTCGCTCTGTCACCAGGTTGGAGTGCAGTGTTGCGATCTCAGCTCACTGCAATCTCTGCCTCCTGGGTTCAAGTGATTCTCCTGCCTCAGCCTCCCAAGTAGCTGGGACTACAGGCACGTACCACCACACCCAGCTAATTTTTGTATTTTTAGTAGAGATGGGGTTTCACCATGTTGGCCAGGATGGTCTCCATCTCCTAACCTTGTGATCCACCTGCCTCAGTCTCCCAAAGTGTTGGGATTACTGGTGTGAGCCACTGCACCTGGCCAAGATTTTTTTTTTTTTTTTTTTTTGAGGCAGGGTCTCACTCTGTTGCCCAGGCTGGAGTGCAGGGACACAATCACGGTTCAATACAGCCTGGATCTCCCCGGCTCAAGTGATCCTCCCACTACAGCCTCCCTAGTAACTGGGACTACAGGGCTGCACCACCGCACCCAGCTAATTTTCTGTGGAGACAGGGTTTTCCATGTTGCCCAGGCTGGTCTTGAACTCCTGGGCTCAAGAAATCCTCCCACCTCAGCCTCCCAAAGCACTCTGATTACAGGTGTGAGCCACTGTGCCTGGACTGGGTATTTTCAATTGTGAAGTACCTCTTCAATAATTCTCTTGCCTGTGTTTCTGTTAGGTTGTCTCTTTTTCTTACTATAGGTGTTCTTACTATATTCTGGATACTATTCTTTTGCCAGCTGAATGTGTTGCAAATATGTGCCCCCCACTCCATGGCTTGCCTTTTCCTTTTTATAATAGTGAGTTTTTTTTAATGAACAGATGATTTAAATTATTATTAATGGGCTCTAAATATATTGTGTGTTTTTGCTTTTTTTTTTTTTTTTGTATTTTGTTTAATCGTTCCCTATGGCAAGTATTAGAATAAGGAAGGTATTAATCTGTTATATTATAGAAGCTTTATTTTTTTTTATTTCACATTTAGATTTAAAACCTATTTAAAGTAATTTCTGTGAATGGTGTGAGAGATGAAGTTTCGTTGTTTTTCTAAGTGGGTATGTATCTGACCGAGAGCTAGTTATTGAAATAACTTTCTCCCTCTGTTCTGTAACACCAGCTTTCTCCATATGTGAATGGGACTGTTTCTAAAATCTGTATTCTGCTCTATTTGTTCATTTGACTAAACACGTGGCGATACCACATCCAAATTACTATAGCTTTATGTCTAATCTTGATATACGATAGACCCACCTTAACGTTCTTTTTCAAGAATGTCTTGCTTAATTATGGTATTTTTTTCTATATAAAATTTAGAATAAGCTTGTCCATTTCCACAGAAAAATCTATTGGGATTTTGATTAAAATGGCACTGAATCTATAGATAATTTGGGGAGAATTATCATTTTTTACCATATTAAGTTTTATTTTTTGAGAATACTTATTTTAACTTTTAAAATGTCTCAATAATGTTTTAAAGTTTCCTGTTTAGTAGTCATGCAGATTGATATATGTATTTCTCCCTAGATATCTGGTGGTTTTTGAGTTGTTAAAAATATATATACACGCACACACACACACACACATTTTTTAAAGATAGGCTCACAGTCTGTTGCTGAGACTGGAGAGCAGTGACATGATTGTACCTTACTGCGACTTCAGATTCCTGGGCTCATGTGATTCTCCTACCTAATCCTCCCTAGCAGCTATGACTACAGATGTGTGGTACCATGTTTGGCTAATTTTCTGAATTTTTTGTAGACAAGGGGTCTCATGTTTTCCAGGCTGGTCTTGAACTCCTGGTCTCAAGTAATCCTCCTGCCTTGGCTTCCCAAAGAGCAGGAATTACAGGTGTGAGCCACTGAGCCTGGCTATATATAGTATCTTTTAAGAGTTGTAGTTTCTAAATTTTTGTTACTAATGCAAAGATGGATTATGTTTTTTCTTTTTTCTTTTTTGAGACGGAGTCTCGCTCTGTCCCCCAGGCTGGAGTGAGTGGCGCGATCTCTGCTCACTGCAAGCTCCGCCCCCCGGGTTCCCGCCATTCTCCTGCCTCAGCCTCCTGAGTAGCTGGGACTACAGGCGCCGCCACCACGCCCAGCTAGTTTTTTGTGTTTTTAATAGAGATGGGTTTCACCATGTTAGCCAGGGTGATCTCAATCTCCTGACTTCGTGATCCACCCGCCTTGGCCTCCCAAAGTGCTGGGATTTACAGGCATGAGCCACTGTGCCCGGCCAGAATATGTTTTTGCTTATTAGCCTTATAAACTGCTTTGTTAAGCTCACTAATTTTTAATAATTTCTATGTAGATTTATTGGGATTTATTTTTTATAGAATCATATTGTTTGCAAAAATGACAGCTTTATTTCTTCCTTTGTAATTTTATTGTATTTTTATTTCTTGCTTTACGGGGCTGACTACAATCTTCAGCACAGTGTTGAATTGAATGGTGCTAAAGGTAGTTTTTGTCTCCTCCAGGAACTCAGAGGGAAGGCTTTCAGTATTTTACCATTGAGGATAAAGTTTGTCATCAGGTTTTGCAGGTGTCCTTTTATTAAATTTAGAAATACTCTTCTATTATTTGTAGAAACAAATGAAGACCAGCCAAAGAGAAAAGCAAAGGCTAATTTTTAGAGTCTGCTGTAGCAAGAGAGTCCACCACCACCTGCATTTTGGCAGAGACTCACAGGCAGGCAGAGGAGTGGAAAGCTTATTTATTTATTTATTTATTTTTGAGACAGTTTCTCTCTTGTTGCCCAGGCTGGAGTGTGACGGTGTGATCTGGGCTCACTGGAACCTCTGCCTCCCAGCTTCAAGCGATTCTTCTGCCTCAGCCTCCCCAGTAGCTGGGATTACAGGCATGTATCACCATGCCAGGCTAACTTTTTTTTTTTTTTGTATTTTTAGTAGAGACGGGGTTTCTCCATGTTGGTCAGGCTGGTCTGGAACTCCCGACCTCAGATGATCTGCCCTCTTCAGCCTCCCAAAGTGCTGGGATTACAGGTGTGAGCCACTGTGCCCATCCGGAAAGCTTTATCTAGGAAAAAGGGGAGACTTCAGTTGTGCCCTGATTGCAGGCTGTTGGCTATTTTCTCTGATTGTTTCTAAGGCAGAAGTGAGGACAAAAATTAGGAAATCTGTCAGTTATTAATCAAGTCCCAGCCATTCTGGATCCATTGTTACAAGGGTTATTGTTTGACTTCCTGGATTGTTACTAGAGATAGCAACCTGACTTCCTACAAGCCTGACTTACAGCAGGCAGCTTCCTGGGCTGTACACTGTCCATGAGGGGTTGGTTTCTGGGCAAATTGCTGCAGGCTGTGGGTCTGGCCACTGTCCTTTGCATATTGTCTCCCATATAGTTTTCTAAGAGTCGTTATTATTACTATTTAAAAATCATGAATGAGGATTTAATTTTATCATTTTTTGGCATATATTGATACCTGTATTAGTTTTTCTTTTATTCTGCTAGTGAATTAAGTGATTTTCAAATGTTGATTCAATCTGTAAATCCTGACAATAAACCCAATTTTGCCTTGATGAATTATCCCTTTTATACTGGATTCAGTTTGCAAATACTTTGGGATTAATGATATTCACAAATGAGATAGAAATGCAATTTTCCTGTCTTATAATGTTGTTGTAATGCCATGTAAAGGCCAGGTTTTGGTAGCAAGATTAAAATGTTTTATATAATGAGTTGGGATTTATTTATTTATTTTTTAAAAAGTTTGGTAAAATTCACTGGTGAAGCTATGTGGGCCTGGAGTTTTAATTGTTGATAAAATTTGTTACATAGATATGAAATAATCAGATTTCTTATTTTTCTTGTGTCCATTTTGATCAGTTTTTTAAAAAAAAATTTTATTTTGAATAATATACTTGTCAGAAGTTCCAAAAAGCATTTACAAGGAGGTCCTGTGTACCCTTTATTCAGTTTCCCCTAATGCTAACATCTCACATAACTGTGGTGCAATATAAAATCCAGGAAATTGAGAAGGATAGAATCTACAAAGCATATTCCACACTTCACCTGTTTTACCTGCAGTTGTGTGTTTGTGTGCATGCAGTTTGATAAAATTTTATCATGTGTGTAGATTTGTTGTAACCACCACTGACCACCAAATACATAATTTTGAGCACATTACATGGTCTTTACGCTACCCCTTTATAGACACCCACCTCCTTCCCAAATCCTTAATTGCTGGCGATCACTGATCTGCTGTTCATCCCCATAATTTTGTCATTTGAAGAATGTTTACGTAATTGAAATTATATACTATGCAGCCTTTTGGGGTTGTCATTTTTCACTCAGCATAAAAGAGATGTGTCAAGTAAAAAGTACTTAAAATGTGTGAGTGGCTTTGGAACTGTTCAGTGGACTTTAAGGACAGAGAGTGGAAGTCTAAAGTGCATTGAAGAAAGTGTTCACAGAAATCCCATCATCTCAGAATGCTGCCAGTGAAGTTTTACTGGGTAATAATGAATATCTTATTGGAACTGGAGACAGGAGATTCTTGTTATGTAGTGGCAGAAAGTTCATGAAAGGTTGAAAATTTCCTTTTGAATTGGATGACATAACTAAGATTTCTAAACAAAGTTCTGAAGGTGTCACTTGGTTTCTTCTGATGCTTATAGCAAAATGTGCAAAGAGAGAGATAGACTGAGGGATGGACTGTCAAACAAAAAGGAGTCAGAACGTAACTTGATGGTTTTGAAGATTCTCAGCCTATACAGATAAAAAATAATGCTAAAGTTAAGAAGTGACTTCTGAACAAAGATCAAATACAAGGCGTTCTCAAAAAAGCTTGGTCTAAGGATGAAGCTTCTTGAGTCTTTTATTTCTGTTGAGAAGTGATTCCTGTCAGTCTTTTTGGTGGCTTCTCTGAAGCTCTGAAGCAACTTTCAGAACTTTAAAGTTCTTGGGGTATGAATTAGTTTTCTAGGACTATTGTAACAGAATGGTTTAAACACAAAAGACATTTGTTTTTTCACAGTTTTGGAGGCTAGAACTCTGAAAATTTTGTTGTTAAGCCAAAATCAAGGTAACGGAAGAGCCAAACTTTCTCTGGAGGCTCAAGGAAAAAAAAGCTTTCCTGCATCTTCCAGCTTCTTGTGGCCCCAGGCATTTCTTAGCTTATGGTAGCATCACTCCAGTGTCTGTCTCCATCTTCACACGGCCTTCTTTTCTTGCTGTATCCTCTCCTCCTCTTATAAGGAACCTGGTGACTACATTTAGGGTGAATCCTGAATCTAGGATAATTTAATTTTGGTATCCTTAATTAATTACATTTTCAAAGACCTTATTTTGAAATAAGGTTGAGAAGCTGAGGTTCTGGGTGGATATGGATTTTTGGAGACCACTATATTCAACCCACTACTGTGTAGTTTTTCTTTTTTTAAATTTATCATGCTTGGGCTATGCTAGAATTCTTGAATCTATATCTTGATGCCTTTCCTTGGCTTTGGGAAATTTTCAGGAATTGGCTTCTGTCTTTAAATACTGCTTCTTTCCCATTCTTTCTCTTTTGTTTCTCCAAGCTTTAATTGTGTGTGTGTGTGTGTGTGTGTGTGTGTGTGTGTATTGTATCTTCTATTACTTTAAGCTCATTTTGTTGCCTTTTTACATTCTATTGTTTATTCATGCTGCATCCTGGATGTTTTCTTCTGACCAATCTTCAAGTTCACAGATTTTCTCTTGTTGTATCCGATCTACTTTAAAGCACATCCTTTAAATTTTTAATTTCATTTAATTTCTCTTCCAGTTCTAGAAGTTTTCATTTCTTTGTTTCCATTCATCTGCCAACTTTCTTGAGCTTTAAATTTATCTTCTTGAAAATATTCAGCCTAGCTGTTTAAAATTCTTTATCTTGTAACTATTGGTTACATTTCCTGTGGTTCTGTTTGTTTTGCCTGTTTTTTCCTCTTTCTTTTTAAATCACATAATCCTGTCCCCTATGTGTCTCATGATGTTTTAGAATATATTTTGCTTATGGCTGGTTGCTAGGGACATTGGCAAATCTGGATCATCACAAACTAATTTTAGTGATTGAGATTTTACAAAATTAGGCTTCATTTCTGATAGGTCCGATGTGTTGCTATCTCACCTTTAATTAAAGTCTGCAGTTTTTGGGTTTCATTTCAAAATGTTTGTTTCCCAGTGTTCCTTCTGCTTGGTAAGTCTCGGAATTTAATATTTGTGCCATTATTGATGTGAGGCTGTTAAAACGGTCTGCTCAGCATTCTCAGCCTTTCAGCTGCGTGTTCTTGCAGTGAGCTGAGATTGTGCCACTGCACTCCAGCCTGGGCGACAGAGCGAGACTCCGCCTCAAAAGAAGAAAAAAAAAATTGGGGGCTCTCATATGGAAGAGGTCCACTTTAAACCCTATTTATAATAAGATTTTTGTTTATTTCCTAGATGAAAAACACAACCTACTACCTTGGCCCGCTGGGCCCTAACCACAGGTATTACTGGATGATTGAGATTGTGTGATTAAAAAGATAACATTTGGAAAAAGCATGACATTGTATAAATGTTTATTGTATTGAATTAAGTCCAGTGATATAATCATAAAAGAAAACAAGTATGTGTATATTTTGTAAACCAGAAACTTGATAAACCTTAAAATAATAGAAGCGTCATTTTCAAAGTGGATGCCAGAAAAAAAAAAAAATAGGTTCTATTACTCTTACGGCTTTGGGGACATTGAGATGTTTCTGTCATATCTGCCTCCTATTAGTATTTGGAACTTGGGCTATGATTCTCTCTAGTTCTTGTGTTCCCCATATATGAAATGTAAATAATAATTCATATTTACATAATATTTGAGGGTTCAATTGGAGGATGCACTCTGAGTCCAATGAATACAATGTTCCATTGTTCTTGACTAACACTACCATATATTGTAAAATGTTGAAAAAAAATCAATGGTTGCTTGCTAAACCAATGAACCATCAGTTATTAAAAATTTCAGGACCTGGCCGGGTGCAGTGGCTCATGTTTGTAATCCCAGCACTTTGGGAGGCTGAGGTGGATGGATCACTTGAGTCCAGGAGTTGGAGACCAGCCTGGCCAATGTGACAAAACCCTGTCTCTACTAAAAATGTAAAAATTAGCTGGGCATGGTGGTGTACACCTGTAGTCTCAGTTACTTGGGAGGCTGAGGCAGGAGAATCACTTTAACCCAGGAGGTGGAGGCTGTCACTACATTCCAGCCTGGGCCACAGCAAGACTGTCTCCAAAAAAAAAAAAAAAAAGAATCAAGGCCTAAAAATGAGGAACTTTCAGTTGACCTTTTGCAAATATTGTACTTTCACATTCTACCATTCAATGGAAGTTTTCACATGTATTTCAGGAAGTTAGAGGGAAGTAGTTACATCCTACTGACAAAACTCATCATCTCTTAGAGCAATCAACATCAAAATCTCTTCCATTTATTAAATGTCTCTTTATATGGGCCCAAGACTAAACATTTAGTTTGTGTTCTTTACTTTTACCATTAATTCTTCCAATAAGTATAATTGGTTTTATTTTTGCTTTTTTTTGAGATGGAGTCTTACTCTGTCACCCAGGCTAGAGTGCAGTGTCTTGATCTTAGCGCACTGCAAACTCTGCCTCCCAGGGTCAAGCAATTCTCCTGCCTCAGCCTCCCGAGTAGCTGGGATTACAGGCGCCCACCACTGTGCCTATCTAATTTTAGTAGATTTCACCATGTTGGGGTTTCATCATGTTGGCCAGGCTGGTCTTGAACTCCTGATCTCGTGATCCACCTGCCTCAGCCTCCCAAAGTGCTAGGATTGCAGGCATAAGCCACCATGCCCCGACCTGATAAGTATAGTTGTTAAAATGAAAATAAAAAGCTTTTGTTCAGTATTTATCAAGCTATAGTTTATCAGTACCAAGCTTTGAACCAATTTAGGTATACATAGCTTCTTTCTGATAGCCTCACAAGAGATAACTCACAAGAGATAACTATTCAACCTTCTCAAAGACTTATATCCTCAAAATGTATTTTAATAATATACAAGGTCTTTCTCTTTCATGGCTGGAAACCATGGTTGCAAAAAGCTGCAATTCTTCTCTATATTTTATCAATATGGTGATGGTATTATCTAGGTCACTCCAAAATGAGACTTTGTGGTTTAAAATAAGTTTAAATATATAGCTATACAGCAATAGAGATGTTGAGTTTTCTTGTGAAAAGCCAACATCTGTTTTCAAGTGGGAATGAAACATATTTGTAGGAAATCTGATGTTAAACAGTGGTGGTATCAATATAGTTCCATCAACAAATACTTATTATACAGTGCTCACCATTGGGTATTGATGCTTAATTTTTAGGGCCTTTAGTAAATTCCTTAGTATGTAGAACTTCAATTTCTTTAGGTAACTGAAGTGTTACAAAATAAGTTACATATCCTCCAGTAACAAGTATAGTACATGGTTCATACTAGATATTCAGTAATTACTTGATTCAGTGATTCACCAGTTTATTGAGAGAGAGAGAGAGAGAGAGAGAGAAGCTGGTAGCAGAGTCCAGGATGAAAGACTTCCCTCTTGTATTTTAATTCCTTTCTTCAACTACTTTCCCCAGAAACTTTTCGTGCTATTCTTTCTTCTGGATATTCTTCTCAGATCCACAACTCCCTTCTCTAATATTAGCTACTGTATATCCTTATTGTTGAATGGTGCAAGAAACAGAGAAGGCAGATACTAAAATATGTTTTAATCTAACTCCTGAATTCCTGAATCCAAATCTGGTATTTCACATCTCTCACCTCTACAAGCAGGTAAAGTGACAATAGAATGGTTAGAAGAACAGAATTAGAATCTCTGAATATTAGTATTGCTTCTACCACGCACCAGAACTGCTTCCTTGGATAAATTGTTCAACTTCTAGGCCTTATAGATACAATAAATGACTCAAATCTGCCACCCACAGCTGGACTATTTCTATATTCTGATATTTTGAGATAATTTTTGAGGTGATTTCCAAGGAAGCTTTATTAATGGTGATTAAACTACTGATTTCAAGACTGTTCCTACAATAATATTGCTATCACTTGAGTTCTGATGATTTCTTGCGAGGCAGAAAGATGTGTGGTTACCGCAAATACATTAGACATTGCAAATAACTTTTAGCTGATTTCAATATAAATATAGTAGATGGTTATCCACTGCTCATGTCAAAGCGACGTGGTGTGTGTTTTGCCATAAGGAAAAGGAATTGAGAACTTCCAGACTTGACGATCTCAATGGGTCTAAAATTTGTGATCGATTTTGAAGAGTATTATTCTGAGAACATTGCCATTACATACAGTCCTTGAAAACAGGAACATCACCTATCTGTAAGGGATGGTAGAGTCAGAGTGAAAAAAATTTGAAATAGAAGACCAGGGTATGTGTCCCAGTGCTGATGTGCACTTTTTATGAGACTTTTTAAAAAACATAAGCTCCTGGGCATGTTTTTACTTGCTAAATGAGAAGATGATAGTCGCTTGAGAGGGGAGGTGGAAATGGAAATATGATAGTCACTTGAGAGGGGAGGTTGCTTTTCAACGGGTATGAAGTTTCAGGTATGCAAGATAATTAAGTTCTAGTGCTGCTCTGCTGTATGGCATTGTACCCGTAGTTAACAATATGGTATTGTACGTGTTTTTACCCCAATAAAATAACCCAGTATTATATTGAGGACATTAAAGTGTTTATACATTATAAACACTTAAATTAAGTTATTAGAAATGGTACCTATTACATATTCTTGAAAATGGAAAAAATAGGTTAATGTGTGACTATTTGGCTTCACTTTTTATTTTGTAGTCATTGTCAGTACACATACATTATAGTTTTACTTCTCATTTATAAAACAAGCATTTTTTTATTTCTAACTTATAAAACAAACATATATTTTGTAGCTTCTTATTCCTGGTGGTTTTTTGTTTTTGTTTTTTTGAATCAGATTTTCACTCATTACCCAGGCTGGAATGCAGTGGTGTAATTTCAGCTCACTGCAGCCTCCGCCTCCTGGGTTCAGGCAATTTTCCTGGCTCAGCCTCTCGAGTGGCTGGGATTACAGGCACCCGCCACCATGTCCAGCTAATTTTTATACTTTTACTAGAGAGGGCGTTTCACCATGTTGGCCAGGTTGATCTCGAACTCCTGACCTCAGGTGATCTGCCTGCCTCGGCCTCCCAAAGTGCTGGGATTACAGGCATGAGCCACTGTGCCCAGCCATTCCTGCTTCTTTAGAACTAAACTAATTAATGGAAGAAGTGGGTTGAATTTTAATGTTATATTATAAAATTTAAGTACATTATTACTCTAATGGGGATAAAGGGAGCTTTTCCTTGAGCATTTTGCCATGGAGTGGGTCAACTATGTTTTTTAGGTTATGTGCAATACCTGGGAGCTCATAAGTGGCCATGTAAAATCTTCTAAAATAGTATTATAATAGTGGCCTGAAAAAAGAGGGGTAATTCATATTCTATTTGAGAAATATTGGCCCAAAATATAATCATTTACCCTATATTATAGTACGTCTACATATTTGGTTACCATAAGAAATAGTCTTATGTTAATTGAACATGATGGATGCCAAGAAGCTGTGCCTCACTGAATTATATAAACATTTTTTATTTAGCCATTTATTGAACCTGTCGGCCATAGGGAAAATGTATTCAGTGAATCTGCCCGCCAAGGATGCTCGTGGACTTCTTGTTTAAGAACTCTTAAAGAAGTTTATTTGGTGCTGGGTTGTGAAGCTGTTTCTGGATGAAATACCAGAGTAGTTTCAAGTATTTTTCTTGTAATGCAATATATTTTGTTATGTGCTTTGAAGTCATTAAACTTAGTTAATATGGAGATGCTTTTAATTCATTATAGAAGTTTAAGCTCTTATATTAGCATTTCACTTACAAGGGTATTTTATGCTTTCATACATTTTGCTGTAATATTGTATCTACCTAAAAATTAGCTTTCATTAATCCTCAATTTTACATGCCAAGACTTCATGAAAAAATAAAATTTGATTAAATGTTCTAGATAAATGAAGCTGAATTTTATTAAATGACAATGAACTGTTTGGTGAGTGCTTTTAAATTACTTTTAAGTTACCTCAGAAATTTGTTATAAATGCTGTGCTGTTTTATGAGTTTTTTTTCCTCTCAGGATGAGCCAGCTTATATTTAATTTTAAATATGTATTTAGTTACAGCCCTGGAATATGAATAATTAGAATGAATTTACCGGGGCTCTGTAGTGCTGCAAAAAGAAGTTAGGTAACACATTAAATATGTATGGAAAGCTGCTCTCCAGTACTCTACGATGTAATTAACAAAAATTCATACTCCTACAGTATTATAACCATGTGATATAATTTATCCTACACAGTCATAAATGGCTAAACTATAAACCTTGATGACATATTTATATTTAAAAATAGGATGATTATAATCTAATACATACAAAATCGTATGTATTCCAGGTGATTCTGCATCCCAAAGTTAAAATAGGAAAATGGACAATTTTCCAGATGTTTAAATGGAAATACTAAAACGGTTGAAAATAAAACAGATTAATTGCTTTTTCCTGGTGCTGAATCTCAGCTCTGCCACGAGTCTGCTATGATTGGTGACCTTGGCTTAACTTCTCTTGGACTTAGTTTTCACATCACACAATCCATAATAATAACACCATATTTTTATCAATTGCCTAATGTAGCTCTAGAGTATGTTTTTCCTACAGTTTATGACTCATATTCTGATAGGAGCCTTTTATGGGATAATTTTATAATATTGTTTCTTGTATAGGAGGAATGGAGGGATGTTTTTCTCTATTGTGCCGGATTGAAGTTTGTGTATTATTATTGATAGTTTAGATAAGTTTCTTCCAGCTTCACTATTTGCCATTGAATATATCAAGAAAAATTCTAGGAGTTTTACTAAATTTGAGGAAACATGTATCAAGTTGGTTTTCTGCATGAGTTTAACATGCCAGGACATTTCAAGGTTTTTTAAGCTATGACTAATCTTGAGTCACCCACTGTGCCAATTCTCCTGGCAATTCCCTTTATTGAATTGAAGGCATTTTGGGTATATTTTTGGTATATTTGGTATTTTTTTTTTTGGTGTATTTGATTTTTAGTACAACCAATAATTCTGAAACATTATATAAAATTAATTAAAATATAAAAGTTTTGTAATATTGATAAGGCATAATTTGAAGTATTCCAGGCCAATCTAGGTGCTTCTCTCTGGAACACTTGTCGATATGGGTTCCTTCCAGCTCTTAGTGGCAAGTGCTGAATCGTTTTCCTCTGGGTCCTCCAGACTTTTCCTAGACAGGATGCCCAGGTGACACTCAAATGCAAGGTCTGATGAATTGCAGCATTTGAAATATGGAACTTCATATACAGATACACGGACATACTTGTATATGGCATTGCTACAGGTTTCTGCCTTATAAACAGAGTTTTGAATACATTTTATTTTCCTGTCAGTTCCATCAAAAGCAAACTAACAGGTATGGTGTATTTGTAATCGTATATGCTATGATTTCAAGTCTATTCTTGACAAAAGAGAGCTTCCATTGTGACTAGAAGCTATGAGCATTGAGTTTTCTATTTGTAGTTTTACATATCTGATGATTCAGAGGATTTTCCACAGATTAGCTTTGGCTCTGTACCTTTCAAACCTTGTTTCCTTTTTATTACTCACATACTTCAATGCCAGGTATATTGCAAGTGCATCTCATACAAGTATGTCTCGTATGTCTCATATAAGTATGTCCTATGTGACTTCTGACCCTGGCTTTTTGTCAATTTGCCAGGAGAATTGGCACAGTGGTTGATAATAGCATTCCTAGAAGCCATATTCCTACACTAAGGCAATTAGCAATAACCTAGTGACTTCAAAGGACTTCTAACTACCTCAATATTTCCACTAAATTCAAACTAAATGTAAATCCCAACTTCCCTTAGCTGGATGCCAACCATGTCCACAGGAAATCTAGCACTTCTGTCACAAATCTCAGTAGTTCCTGAAGAGAAGATGGAGAGAAAAGTGAGACTGATTCTCGATCTTATGTTTGCAGCCTTTATGAAAACATATGAGTATACAGAGATTGGAGGGAGTGTTTTTACAAGTAGGTGGGTGGTCACACCAAATGCAGTTGTATTTTAGCACAGGGCTAACCAATCACATTCACATTGTCTCCTACCGTGAGCTCCCAGGTGGTTTCAGGCCAGGAAAGAAATCGATTCGAGAAGTAGTTCAGTCAATTTCAAAATTTTTCTGAAACAGCCTGAGGACTAACGTTATGGTCATAGCTGAGTAATATATTTTCAGCCCGGTCCTCCCACATTTGGTTGGTGTCAGCTGGGAGCTGACTATAATTTAATTTAATTAAAATTAAATCACTTTTAGGGCCAGGCGCGGTGGCTCAAGCCTATAATCCCAGCACTTTGGGAGGCCGAGACGGGCTGATCACGAGGTCAGGAGATCGAGACCATCCTGGCGAACACAGTGAAACCCTGTCTCTACTAAAAAAATACTAAAAAACTAGCTGGGTGAGGTGGCGGGCGCCTGTAATCCCAGGTATTCGGGAGGCTGAAGCAGGAGAATGGCGTGAACCTGGGAGGCGGAGCTTGCAGTGAGCTGAGATCTGGCCACTGCACTCCAGCTCTGGGCCACAGAGCGAGACTCCGTCTCCAAAAAAAAAAAAAAAAAAAAAATCACTTTTAATTTTAGCATGAATAGTTCAATTGAGATATTTTCAGGTTAATTTGCCAAATACATACATTGAGCACTTATAATGTATCAAATATCATATGAGGAACTGGAAAGATAAAGATGCCTAAGACAGTCTTTGCCCTTGTGGAACGTAATATGAGTATTTAAATTTCTATGTTAGAAAAATTAAGGCAAAGTCCATGGAACTTTAAAACAGCAATATATGATTCAGAGAGAAAAGGGGCTGTTTGAGTTTAAGTGGCACCTAGATGTTACTCAGGGGCTATTTGAGATCAGCCTTGGAGTAATGATGTCAATTCCAGGCATTGGGTGGAATCCGGACATGGAGGTGGAAAGGCAGGAAGATGCTCAGGGTGTTGCATTTGGCCAGGACTTTGGGGGTGTGTGTGTGTGTGTGTGTGTGTGTGTGTGTTATATGCTATATATGATACAGTGACTATATGTTATATAAAACTTGGATCATATTAAAGGGTGAAGAGATTGCTTAATTTGATAGGCAGCCAGCAATAATTGATTTTTTTTTTTTGAGATGGATATTTGGCATCTCAGGTGAGGTGAACATGTCTATCTGGGAGGGAAAAATATGCAGCTCAGGAAAGAGAGCAGAGCTTGTGAGAAAGATTTTGGAGTCACCATTGCTGTGAACCTCCAGGAAAAAGCACCAGTGTTGGCAGATCTTCTCCTCCTCCTTTCCTGTCTTCCTCTCCTTGGCAGGAGGAGCACTGCTCTAGAGTACTTGAGCATTCTCTGCATAAGAGCAAAGTAGAGTTATCCTTAAACCCTCTCTTGGGGCTGGGGAGAAGGGCATCTCTCTCCGGGGTGGGGTGTGAAGGAAAAAAATCCCTCTTTTTAAATTTAAGAATCACGCCTCTATGGCAAGAAAGAGACTGAACCTTGAGCATTTTTACCCTTGTGTGTGTGTGGGGAGGTGGGGTGGAGGGGGACAGCAGGGCACTGAGACCATCCATGGCAGTTTCCTTATATAGAAACAGGTGCATGAATCCAGCACAGAAGGGGGAGATGAGACAGGACTTTGGGACGTGGGAAATGTCTCTTTGTTAGTAAGAAAATGGGTAGCTCTTAACTGCTCCTTGACTCTGAATGTCTCCAAATTTTCTGACCAGTTAGTGTTAACAAATGGGTGAGTAGGTGATTAAGCGAATAAAGTTTCCGACTTGCGTTGAATGCCTGCTCTGCACCAAGCACAGCTTGTAGGTGGGACCTGTCCCAGTGTTTGGTCCTATGTAGCCAGCTCATGCATCACTTAGGACCCAGTGCCCAGTTGTGAGAGGCACTCCTGTTGGGGAGACTTGGGATACCCCATGTAGACTCCTCCACTGGGCGGTGAATAAGGCACAAAGAGGGGCAGGTACATTCATTCTCCAGCTGCTGCAGAATGCGTGGGTGGTCTAGGGGCATTTATTTTCTTTGTTTCCTTTTAAAAGGGTACACCAATTTTATTAAAAACTTCCCTGGAATAGTGAAAGCAAAATGTACCCTAAAATTAATCACTGTAATTTAATAAAAGTAACTAGAGAAATTACAATGACCTTTTAAAAAAAACCACTATGCACATAAATCAACAGTAGGCAAATCAGATTATGGAAAGAGTCAGATTCTTCAGCACTCACATGACGTCCCTTAAGTCGCACGTTTCTGAGAGTGATATATAAATTGTTTGCGTTACTTATAGCTTTCAGAGATGACAGACTAATCTGAGCAATTAGATTCTTGGGAAAGATCAAGACGCTTATTAAATCTTATCTTAGTTACTCCCAAAGACAACCATCCATTTATCCCTGTGGAATCAATTACTAATGCACAGCTACAGTTCAGTCACAGCACAACTAGTCTTGATCCCAGATGATTAAAAAAACCACCATTATTGCCAAGTATCCATCAAAGGGATCCAAAATTAGTTAATGCAGTTAGACCCTGCAGACTCAATTGCATAATGATGCAAAGTATATCTTCTGATTTGCTTCGCAAAAGCCACACACGTTACACTGTACAGGGAACAGCTGCATTCAGTAACAGTGGACGTTTATTGAGTAACCACGTGACAGGCACTGTTCTGAATGCTGTGGATGTACCCATGGACAAACGAAGTAAAACCTTGTTCTTGTCGAGTTTGATTCCTGTAGGCACAGAGAGATGAACAAATATGGAAAACGTATACTATGTCTGCCTGGGCTTGGAAAACAAATAAAGCAAAGTTAAAAAACAAAACAACAAAAAAAAACCAGGCCAGGTGCGGTGGCTCACGCCTGTAATCCCAGCACTTTGGGAGGCTGAGGTGGGTAGATCACGAGGTCAGGAGATCAAGACCATCCTGGCTAACACGGTGAAACCCCGTCTCTACTAAAAATACAAAAAATTAGCTGGGCGTGGTGGCGGCGCCTGTAGTCCCAGCTACTCGGGAGGCTGAGGCAGGGGAATGATGTGAACCCAGGAGGCAGAGCTTGCAGTGAGCTGAGATCACCCACTACACTCCAGCCTGGGCGACAGAGCGAGAGTCGGTCTCAAAAAACCAAACAAACAAAAAAAACAAGCATCAGATGGGGAGGTTTGAGTTACTTTATGTGGTTGGTTAGGGGAGGCTTCTGGACCAGGTGTCTTTGAAGCAGAGAACGGCAAGGAGGTGGAGAAGGAGCCACATATTTATGGGGAGCAAGTTAGAGCCACGGACAGCAGACCCATGGAGAAGCCTCTTTGGTGTGTGGGAGGAGCAGCCTGGAGGACTGCGTGAGGGAGGAGCAGCCTGGAGGACTGCGTGAGGAAGGAGAGGGAGGGAGGCCGGACCATCGGAGTCCTTGCAGGCGTGTCTGGGACTCGGGATTTTATTCTGGATGGGACAAGATTTGAGCAGAGCAGTGAGGTGGAGTGATGGGAACTTTCTGGCTGTGTTGGGCTTTGGGTTGTCAGGAGCGAGGTGACAGCAGCTTCTCAAGCCAAGCACTCAGCAGTGGGGAGGCAGAAACAGGTGCCCCTGAGATCTCCTAGGAGGGGGGAGCACTGGGCTTGCGGAGGGTGGCAGGTACCCAGCAGAGAGGAGAGGCATGCTCTGCCCGTCTGTCTGGTGCCTCCCACCAAATCAGCACCAGGAGCCTATTGTACCAGGCCTGATGATGGGTCCTTACTCTCAGGCTTTGACCCCTCTCACAGTTGACCCAGTATCTGGCTGGCCTTTCTCCGCCATGCCACCAGCTCCAGGCAGCTGGATATTTCAACCCGATATAAGAGGGGACTCTGTGTCTCAGGATCTATTCAGAGTCCACAGCTCTGCAAAATGAGGCTTCTTGGACACAAAGGACGCCAGATAGAAGAGAGCAGGACAACACTGTGGCTTGGTGATGGAGGTGGTGGTGACTCTCTTGGGTTCAGAGCTCCTCCCATCTCCTTCCCAGGAGAATATTAACTTTTCTACATGGTCCAAGCAGAGTTTTATGGAAATTCCTGCATAGGGGCTAGTATCCACAAATATTATGTTATTGTATCATCCCATAATAATTTATGTCATACTGGTTTGAAATTTGTTAGGCAATGATTTAGCAATGAGCAGGCTGTCTGCATCCGTACAAAATACTATTTTTGCTGTGGCACACCTGTGCTACTAGCTAGCTTTGTGTGCTCAGGTGGCTGGACTCCAGTGGCCCTCACTGTGTCACACACACCATGGAAATGTGTTTTTGCAGCAACAGGAGAATTGAGAAGCTTTGTGAATTCCCTGTGCTTAAGTGGTTTGAGGAAATTATTTGGATCTGCCAACCCCTGTAATACTTTCACCCAAACTCGAGTGATTTCTGGCGGACATGATTATCCCTCACCCCTTCTCCTGAGTGTGCAAATGCAGAAGCATTGATTTTCTTTCTCATCAAAGTGCAGGTGCAGGGTGCTGTCTGCTCTTCTTTAGAAATCCCATTGTAAAGACTAAATTCTGCAAATGCAGAGTAAATATTGGTCAATCACAATAATTGCTTTCACTGTAGCAATTTAGCTCTTCAACTTTTTGGCTCTCAAACTTAGTGTTCCTTGTTTTTTTTTCTCTCTCTCTTTCTTGACAGGGTCTCACTCTGTCACCCAGGCTGGAGTGTAGAGGCATGATTTTGGCTCACTGAAACCTCGGACTATTGGGCTGAAGCAATCTTCCCACCTCAGCCTCCCGAGTAGCTGGGATTACAGGCATGTACCACCATGCTGGCTAATTTTTTTTTTTTTTTTTTTTTTTGGTAGAGATAGGGGTTAGCCATGTTTCTCAGGCTGGTTTCAAACTCCTGGGATGAAGTGATCCACCTGCTTCAGGCTTCCAAAGTGCTGGGATCAAAGGCATGATGCCCCGCACCTGGCCAGTATTCTCTTCCCATCAAGTAGGCAGATAAGTTCCGAGTGTCCTGCTGCAGCTTTGGTGCCTGTAGGACAGGTGTGGCAGAGGGCTGACCTCCTCTGGGTCCCTTTATCACTATCCAGCCACACAAGCTTTGTCGGAAAGGGGAAACACGAACAGGTCATCTGTGACTTTTTTTGGGTATGTGGTGCCAGAATATTCCTTCAGGTTGTCTTTCTTTTCTTTTTTTTTTTTTTTTTTTTTGAGATGGAGTCTCACTCTGTCCCCCAGGCTGGAGTGCAGTGGTATGATCTTGGCTCGCTGCAACCTCTGCCTCCTGGGTTCAAGTGATTCTCCTGCCTCAGCCTCCAGAGTAGCTGGGATTTCAGACATGTGCCACCATGCCCAGCTAATTTTGTAGTTTTAGTAGAGATGGGGTTTCACCATGTTGTCCAGGCTGGTCTCAAACTCCTGATCTCAAGTGATCTGCCCACCTTGACCTCCCAAAGTGCTTGGATTACAGGCACGAGCCACCTTGCCTGGTCGGGTTTTTTTTTTTTTTTTTTTAAAGTGGCAAAAATCCTAGTTTCTAGTGCCATTCCTAAGAGTCTAAGGACAATTTTCACTGTGTTCTGTCATTTCTGTTGACTTGTTTTCCGTGGGAGAAATTTGAACTCATCTTTTTCTGCCATTTTTCCAAAAGTATTTCACACTATATTTTATTTAGCTTATGTAACTTTTACATAAATATCTTGGAGACCCATCCTACTCTTAACAGTTGTAGTCAACCATTGCAGCTATACTATAGTCATGTAGAAAGGCTAAGTCCTTCCTTTCCCAGGTGTGATGGTTAATTTTGTGCACCAATTTGGGCCATGAGATGCCCAGATATCCGCTTAAACATTATTTCTGGGTGTGTCTGTGAGGGTGTTTGCAAAATAAATGAACAATTGAGTCAGACTGAGTAAAGAAGATGCCCGTCTTCAATGGGGGTGGCCTCATCCAATCCATTCAGGGCCTGTCCAAAACAAAAAGGAAGGCAGAATGGGCCCTCCCTCTGTCTGACAGTTGAGCTGGGACCTTGATCTTTCCTGCGGTCGGGCTGGAGCTTACATTACCAGTGCTCCTGGTTCTCAGGTCTTTGGATTCAGACTGGAATTTACACCACGGGCTTCCCTGCGTCTCCAGGTTGAAGATGGCAGGTTATGGAACTTCTCAGCCTCCCTAATCACATGGCTAATTCCTTATAATAAATCCTATCCATCCATCCATCCATCCATCCATCCATCCATCCATCCATCCATCCATCATCTGTTATCTATCGTGTATCTCTTTATCTCTCATCTATCATGTATCTGTCATCTGTCTCTCCTATTGGTTCTGTTTCTCTAGAGAAACTTAATATGCCACGTTATGGGAGAGAATCTCTTTGAGAAGGACACCATCCATGTGGCTGGTGTCTTATCTAATAAGCTGTATAATGGATTTAGGGAAGAGGCAAACATATTGAGATTTACTATTTCACTTGAAATGGGGCCAATTTTTTTGTTAGTAGGGCATGTATGCTTTAGGTGAGACTTGATTGTGGGATTTTTGATGGGGAAAAAAACCTAACGGTGAGGTTTTTTTTTTTTTTTTTTTTTTTTTAAACAAACAGACTCTTGCTATGTTGCCCAGGCTGGTCTGAAACTCCTGGGCTCATGTGATCCTCCTGTCCCAGCTGGGATTACAGGAGGGTGCCGTCTTGCCAAGCATGTATATTTCGGTATTTTAGAAAAGAAAATTGGCTATAGCTTTCTGGTGTAGAACCAGAATGAAGACACCCAGCGTTAGTCACCTTCATTGTAAAAGTAAAGCTTTTGCTCCCTGTGTAGGAGCTAAAACTTTTGGCAGAAGAAAGCCGCTTTCAAGCATAGGGAAACCAGAGGTGCCAGAGTTGGGGACAGGAGGGGTTGTGGGCTGGCAGGTGCCATGTGCAATGCAGAGGAGGGGGTGTGGGTCAGCAGGTGCCACGTGCAGTTCAGAGGAGGGGGCGCCGGCCGGCAGGTGCCATGTGTAGTGCAGAGGAGGGGGTATGGGTCGGCGAGTGCCATGTGCAATGCACAGGAGGGAGTGTAGGCTGGCAGGTGCCATGTGTAGTGCACAGGATGGGGTGTGGGCCGGCAGTTGTTATGTGCAGTGCACAGGAGGGAGTGTGGGCCGGCGGGTGCCATGTGCAGTGCAGAGGAGGGGCGCGGGCCAGCAGGTGCCATGTGCGGTGCAGAGGAGGGGTGCGGGCCAATAGGTGCCATGTGTAGTGCAGAGGAGGGGGTGTGGGCCAGCGGTTGTTATGTGCAGTGCACAGGAGGGAGTGTGGACCGGTGGGTGCCATGTGCGGTGCAGAGGAGGGGCACGGGCTGGTGGGTGTCATGCGCAATGCAGAGGAGGGGTGGTAGGTACCATGTGGAGTGCAGAGGAGGGCCGCGGGCCGGCAGGTGCTATGTACAGTGCAGAGGAGGGGTGTGGGCTGGCAGGTGCCACGTGCAGTTCAGAGGAGGGGGCGCGGGCCAGCAGGTGCCATGTGTAGTGCAGAGGAGGGTACGTTGGCCGGCAGGTGCCATGTGTAGTGCAGAGGAGGGGCGCGGGCCAGTAGGTGCCATGTGCGGTGCAGAGGAGGGGTGTGGGCCGGCAGTTGTTACGTGCAGCGCACAGGAGGGGGTGTGGGCCGGCGGGTGCCATGTGCGGTGCAGAGGAGGGGCACGCGCCGGTGGGTGTCTTGCGCAATGCAGAGGAGGGGTGGTAGGTACCATGTGGAGTGCAGAGGAGGGCCGCGGGCCGGCAGGTGCTATGTACAGTGCAGAGGAGGGGTGTGGGCTGGCAGGTGCTGTGTGCTGAGGGGCTTTAGACCGTGAAGCGCCTGTCACATTCAGTGTGTGTTTGGTGCAGGAAGATAAAAGGTGAGAGTGGTAGGACTGGGATGGGACAGCACCTTCCATAATTACCTGTCCTCCCTGCATGGATCACTAGGCAGAGAGGATTAAGACATTGATAGGACTCCCTAAAATTAAGAAGCAAAACGGAGAGGCTCTCTCAGAGGAACTCTTCCACAAATACCTTTGTTCAGGTTGGATGGGCCAACCTCTAAACAAACTGAATTCAGTCATATGATAGCATGATTTTGCCCCAGGCAAAATTACAAACACACTCTTGAAATTTTAAAAATTGGTTTAATTTTGAGATAATCTCACCTTTACTGAACAGTTGCAAGAATAGTGAAGAATTCCCCATACCCTTCACCCAGAGAAGGCGGGAGATATGATGCCCTAAATACCATAGATTTGACGTCCCAATAACAACAGCATTCTTCCTCATCCGCAGAACACAGCCATCACAATCTGGAAGTCAGCATTGATGGAATGCTAGCATCTCATCTGAAGATCCTGTTCAAACCATATCCCTTGCCCCCAAATGTCCTTTATATATCCCCCATACCAAACCTAAAAAATCTCTTTTCTTTTGCCCCACCCCTGTTTTTTTTCCTGTCCAAAATATAATCCAGAGTCATGTGGTGCATTTACCTGTCCTGTTTCTCTGTTCTTCACTCTGGAGCTCTTCCTCAGTCTTTCTTAGACTCTCTTGACCTTGAGATCTATATCTATATCTATATCTATCTATATCTATATCTATATCTATATCTATATCTATATATATATATATATTTTTTTTTTTTTTTTTTTTTTGAGATGGAGCCTTTCTCTGTCACCCAGGCTGGAGTGCAGTGGTGCGATCTCGGCTCACTACAACCTCTGCCTCCTGGGTTCAAGCGTTTCTCCTGCCTCAGCCTCCAGAGTAGCTGGAATTACAGGCACCCGCCACAATGCCTGACTAGTTTCTGCATTTTTAGTAGAGACAGGGTTTCGCCACGTTAGCCAGGCTGGTCTTGAACTTCTGACCTCAGGTGATCTACCCACCTTGGGCTCCCAAAGTGCTGGGATTACAGGCATGAGCCACCGTGCCAGGCCTTGACCTTGATATTTTTGACAGCTATAGGCCAGTTACTCTGTAAAACATTCTTCTATTTAGGTTTGTCTGATGTTGACTCATATTAGATCCCAGTTATGTATTTTTGGCAGGAATGCCGTGAAACTGGTCTTCCCAGTGAATCACACCTGAAGGCACCCTGCGTTCATTTCTCCTGCTATTGGTGACGTTCCCTTTTACCACTTAGCTAAGATGGTGTCAGTGATATTTCTCCACTCTAGTTAATTAGTAAGCATTTTACATATTAATAAGTCATTTAAATGTATATTTGAGGCTATGTAAAGATGTCATTCTTCAGAAAACTCATCTACTGATGTTTTTTATCCACTGGTGATTCTTGCATAAATCAATTATTCTGATTTCTATTATGATTGTCAAAGGATAATTTTCCAATGCTATCATTCTTTGCACATTCATCAGTTAGTATTTTGCTGTAAAAATTTTTCCTTTGCCTGCCTTTATATAAATACATACATTTATACACACATAACAACATAAACTCATTGATTCCTATTTTACTCGATGTGTTCTAATCCATTTCTATCATATGGCTAATGGGAGCCATTTTGACTGATGTGTGTGCTTGTAAGGGTATGTGCTTGTGCAAGTGTGCATGTGTGTGTGTCTGCATGAGCGTGCATAGGTGTTAAGATGTCCTCATAGTTCTTTGAGTACTTTTTCTTTTTCTGGTACAAGTTGTTTAAGGCTTATGCTATACTTTGCCTGCCCTGGGCTTTGAATCAGGTGTATTTCCAGAGTCCTGGATCCTTTTACTGGATAATGACATTTAGAGACCAAGATCTCAGTGCTATGTTGTTCATCAATTAGTGGGTGACATTGCTTCCAGGCCACTCCGTGAACTTAGAAAATATATGTATGTGTACAACCCTTACACATACACCTGTTGTTATATCGACCTATTTACATTATTAAAACCACAAGTTTACATCAACACCTCCAATTTCAATCCAAATCCATTGCTTTTATTTTAGCTTTCTATATTTTTTCTTAAAAAAGCTTTATGTATCATTGGCACACAGTAAACTGTATATACTTAAATTATTGAATTTGATAATTTCTTAAAACCACCTTAACCATTCTCTCTCTCTCTCTCTTTTTTTTTCCCTGAGATGGAGTCTCACTCTGTTGCCCAGGCTGGAGTGCAGTGGCATGATCTCAGCTTACTGCAACCTCCACCTCCCGGGTTCAAGCAATTCTCTCACCTCAGACTCTTGAGTAGCTGGGATTACAGGCACCTGCCATCATGCCTGACTAATTTTTGTATTTTTAGTAGAGATGGGGTTCCACCATGTTGGCCAGGCTGATCTTGAACTCCTGACCTCAGGTGATCCACCCATCTTGGCCTCCCAAAGTGCTGGGATTACAGGTACGAGTCAACACGCCCGGCCCACCTTAACCATTCTTAAATGTGTAACACAGTTCTGCGGTGTTTAAGGATATTCGCATAGTTGGGTAATGAGCTTTCCACATTTTTATTTATTTATTTATTTTATTTATTTTTTTGAGACAGAGTCTCCCTCTGTTGCCCAGGCTGGAGTGCGGTGGCATGATCTTGGCTCACTGCAAACTCTGCCTCCCAGGTTCAAGTGATTCTCCTGCTTCAGCCTCCCAAGTAGCTGGGATTACAGGCACATACCACCATGCCCGGCTAATTTTTGTGTTTTTAGTACAGATGGGCTTTCGCCATGTTGGCCAGGCAGGTCTCGAACTCCTGACCTCAAGTGATCCACCCGTCTCGGCCTCCCAAAGTGTTGGGATTATAGGCATGAGCCTCTGTGCCCGGCCAGCTTTCTACCTTTGAACCCCCTTTGCCAGTACTGAGGAACTTGGCTTTCATTGCCATGGATATATTAATTTGCTCAATTCTCCTGTATGTGGCCAATTTCCAGGTTAGGTAGGCTTGGCCCTGGCCCAGCTCAGTGGCCTTGCTGGGAGAGTTCTACAATCCCTGTCTGCCCAGGCCTTGGATCTGTCACTAATGGCAGTGGTGCCGGCAACATTCACCGGTGGTGTCACTCCAAGTCTGCTGTGCACCACAGCTTGTCAAGTTGACTTAGACACCCTCATTCCCCAGTGCATCCAAACCTTGTCAACTTTCACACCATCAGCTGTATGTGTCAATGAGAGAGGCAGTGTAGTGGAAGTTTACCGCCTCTGGAGCCCTGCTCTATGGGCTTAATCCCTGGGAGACCTTGGATGAGTCACTCAGTCTCTCTGGGCTTCATTTTATTACGTGGGAAAAAGAGGTAACAAACAGTGCTTCCCTCAGTGGACCTCGGTTGAAGTCCAGGGAGGTCATATGTGTAAAGCACTTAGAGGAGTACCTGGCACATTGTAGGTGCTATTTAAGAGTTAATTATTTTTATTAAAATATTGTATAGTTCTGTTTTTGTGTGTTAATTTTGGCTTTCAGCACAGGATAGCAGGCAAGGACCGTGCTGTGTGCTTCTTATCCCTACCTTTCAAGGCAAAAGCAGTGTTGGTTCCTTGGTAGGGTCTCAGAGCTGACTTGTTATTTGACAGGCTCTTAATTCAGACCAGCATCACCAGCCTCCCCTGGGAGCTTGTTATAAATGTGAATTCTGGAGCCCTGGACCTGCTGGATCAGTCTCTGAGAGGTGGGCCCACGGATCTGTGTCTCAACAACTCCCCAGTGGTCATGCATATGAGAGTTTTAGATGTGGTGCCCTAGTGTGTACCCCATTGGGTATGGCCTCCCTTGACCGTTCTCTTGTTCACCATGGTTTTTTCCTCTGCTGAAGCTTTTCCAAACTCGTTATCATTTGCTTTCACAACTCTATAAATATATTGCTCTTCCCATTGAATTGAACATATTTACAGGACAGGTAGACGGTGGACACTCTATTCAGAATGCTTTCTCCAAGTGCGTCCAATAGGATTTACTCATTTCATACATAGGAAGACACTTCCAAAATTTATTAGACACATTTATAAACTTTACAAACTGATTACATCAATAAACAGAGACCTTAATATGCTATTATAGATGATACATTTTCAAGAGGGGGGATATTGTATGCAGCATGTCTCAAACTTATTTTACTGGAAAATCTGTTGGGGGTGGGTGGGGCAGGGAAGCATCTTAGAGTTATTGGAACGTATTTTTAGAAATACTGCCTTACAGGAATAACTCTCCTGGTGGAAAACTCAGTGCAGGACAAGAATGAGTTCCATTAGAGGAGGTCCTGTGTTCTCAGGGGAGGCCATTATAGTATGATCAAATGCAGAATCCATTCCACAATGCCTACAAAAAGGAAAATAAAGACATTCACTGAAGCACTACTGCCCTGTTCTTCTATTTTACTCAAGATACATTTTAGTAGACTGTAATAGTTTTGATCAATGTAGATTGTATTTTATGTCCCCCCTCAAAAATCTTTTAAATACGATCACAAACTCCAATGCATATACAACATAAAGATAGTACGATCGCAAACCCCAATGCACATACAACATAAAGATAGTACGATCGCAAACCCCACTGCATGTACAACATAAAGATAGACAGATGCGAATCTGAGTCCTCTTCAGGAAAGTCACCAAGTCCGAAAGGGAGGAAGAGCGAGGGATTCGCACCTGGATACCGGCTTCCTGATACCTACTCCAGCTGCTTTGCCGCTACACGACAGATCCAGGACTTCACTGCTTAGTGTGATGCTTTTTGATGATTAAGCATCTAAGAACTTTTCAGGGGATTCTTCTTTGATGTTTTTCTTTGCACCCCCCGCCGGCCACCAAATATCCACTGAAGTGTAGTCATTTCAAACACCTTCAAGGAAATTACGATCTAGAGGTTTGGAATTGTTCTTTTCTGCAACAGGATGCGCCGGTCTCTTGTGGATGAAAACATTGCGCCTAGGCAGTTTTCTCGGCTGTGGTGCTGAGTCGCACGCAGTGATCATGATTGCAACCCAAAATACTCCTTTTGATTATTTTTCCCAATATGCTCATGCTGAGATTTTCTTCTTCCAAAATTATTCATCTGAGAATAGAGAATATGGTCACATTATTTTCTTTTTAAAAAGAGCCCTGAGTATTTCATGTGAATTTCCCAAGTAGGTGCTGTTATTATGTATACACTGATTCTGAGTGATTCTTTTTTTAAAAAAGTAGCATGATCATGGTGACTTTATGCTGGAATGTGTCTCTGTGGACTTAAAATATCAAACTTGGAGGTCATTTGCTGTTTCTTAGCTTTTGTCCTACTCGAGATATATTTTCAACTATACATGTACCTAGAACTTAAAGTATAATAATAAAAAAAAGGAAAACTATGTATAATCCAATCCCTTTTAAATAAAAGAATTAGCAAAAAAAAAAAAAAAAAAAAAAAAACTTTATTAGAAGGCAGTAGGGTCCAGTAGGCAAGGTCAAAGTAGACAGACATTAAAGGAAACCACTTTAATAGATTCCTCCTCTAGACTTTTGGACCCATATCAAGCCATATAGAGAAGGGGTGCAGCTGTTAAGTCTTTTAGCAGTTCCTGGGACAGTTATTGATTGATTGATTGATTGATTGATGGAGTCTCACTCTGTAGCCCAGGTGGAGTACCGTGGCACAATCTCGGCTCAACCTCTGCCTCTTGAGTAGCTGGGACTACAGGTATGTGCCATCATGCCCGGCTAATTTTTATATTTTTAGTAGAGATGGGGTTTCACCATGTTGGCCAGGATGATCTCAATCTCCTGACCTCATGATCCACCTGCCTCGGTCTCACAAAGTGCTGAGGTGTGAGACACTGCGCCCAGCCTCCTGGGACAGTTCTACTCTACCATCATTGCTGTTTTGTCTGTCTGTGCCGTGTGTTGTCCTTCTCACTGACTTTAGTCCCAACAGCAGTTTTATTCCCATAACCCATCTGCTTCTGCAACCTGCAGCTTCACCGCCTTGTATCCAACACCTCCCAGTTCAGTATTGCTTAGAATCCTTGCTTTAATACATACTTCTCCAACTTTATTCATTCAACAAACATTTGTTGGGTCAGGCGTGGTGACTCACACCTGTAATTCCAGCACTTTGGGAGGCCGAGGTGAGCAGATCACGAGGTTAGGAGATGGAGACCATCCTAGCCAACATGGTGAAACCCTGTCTCTACTAAAAATACAAAAAATTAGCTAGGCATGGTGGTGGGCACCTGTAGTCCCAGCTACTTGGGAGGCTGAGGCAGGAAAATGATGTGAACCTGGCAGGTGAAGCTTGCGCCACTGCACCCTACCCTGGGCAACAGAGAGAGACACTGTCTCAAAAAAAAAAAAAAAAAAAAAATTGTTGAACACCTGCTTATGCTACTGATTACTCTCTGTATCAGTGAATAAAACAAAGATTCCTACTCTTTTGGACCTTACATTCTACGGGGAAGACAGATAATAAATAATGAACATAATACAAAGTGAATTACTTAGGATGTTTGAAGGGGATACTTGCTATGGGGAAACAGTAGAGCAGTGTAAAGAGGATTGAAAGGGCTAGAGGTGACACACAACTGTCTTACCAGCAAGTCTAGAGTGGTTGCTACTTCTCGCTTTTTAGGTTCAATCAGCATAAACCATCACTGTAACGGCCCAGTGTGATATCTATGGAAGGGAAAGGCAATCGAGATCTCTCTGAACGAAACTATGACATAGGGTTGAAGAGTTGACACATGCCTGAGGTAGGACAGTGAAGGTATGTTGCTGGCCTGGCCAGATGAAAGCAAACTGCTTCTTGTGGGCCTTAAGGACAGGTATGGAGAAAAAAACATTTGCCAGATCAATAGCTGCATACCAGGTAGCAGGGTATTGCTAATTTTCTCAAGCGATGAAACCACATCTGGTAAAGTAGTTGCAATTAGAGTCACCACCTGGTTAAACTTATGATAATCCACTGTCATTCTCTGAGAGCCATCTGTTCTCTGCACAGGCCAAATAAGAGAATTGAACAGGGATGTGGTTGGGGATCACCACCTCGAGTCCTTGGTGGTGGTGCTGATCTCTGCATACCTCTAAAAATGCTGTATCACCTTTGATTTCTAGGTGGAGGCAGCTCTAATGGCTTCCATTTGACCTTTCCCACCATACTAGCCCTCACCCCACATGTCAGGGAACCAGTGTAGGGATTGTGCTGGCTGCTAAACATGTCTATTCCAATTATGCATTTGGAGCTGGGGAACTGACTACGGGATGGGTTAAGGGACCCACTGGACTGACTGTAAATCAAACTTGAGCTAAAACTCCATTGACCACTTGACCTCCATAAGCCCTACTTTAAATGGAGGGCTGCGGTAACGTTTCAGGTCTCCTGGGATCAGTGTCAGTTCAGAGCCATTGTTCAGAAGTCTCCCAGGGTCTGATTGTTTCCTTTCCCTTAATGCAGTTACCCTGGTAAAAGGCTGTGGGTCCCTTTGGGGAAGACTGGGGGAAAGATTAACAGTATACACTTTCTTTTTCTTTCTTTCTTTCTTTTTTTTTTTTTTTTTTGAGGTGGAGTCTTGCTCTGTTGCTCAGGCTGGAGTGCAGTGGTGCCACCTCAGCTCACTGCAAGCTCTGCCTCCCAGGTTCAAGCGATTCTCCTACCTCAGCCTCCCGAGTAGCTGGGATTATAGGCGCCTGTCCCCAGGCCCAGCTAATTTTTGTATTTCTAGTAGAGACGGGGTTTCACCGTGTTGACCAGGCTGGTCTTGAACTCCTGACCTTGTGATCCGCCCGCATTGGCCTCCCGCAGTGCTGGGATTACAAGCGTGAGCCACCGCACCCAGCCAACGGTATACACTCTCGATAGTGTATTAGGGTCTTTCCTGGAGGGGATCTGACCTCCCATTCGGTCAATGGGTTCTGGGTCTATAAACTGGCTCAAGTCTGAGAATTAATTAAGGGGCCCTGATTCTCTGTTTTTATAATTTGAGTTAGAGTTTTGTTTACTTGACCTGAAGTTTTCCCCTTATGCAGATCAATTAAGAGTTTAGTAGACTATCCCATCTATTTCACGCCTTGAAACACCATGAGTATCTAGCCAAAGCCATAGATCTACATGAATCAGACTATTCTGATGGTTGCTTTGCCTATGCTGTCCCTCTATGTAACTACATCTACTTTTCCTTTGGCCACTGAGTACCACCGTGTGACTCCTGTCACCCTGGGATCCAATTATTTTATTGCATTAAGTTTTCCAGTTGAGTGGTTGTGGTTCCCATTGTAAGAAAGCAGCAATCAGGGAGCTCTTCAAAGATGCTGGGGCTCCACTCACGAATCTATTTCACAATGTATTGGTGAAAGGTGTGTCTTTTGGACCCTTCCGGGGTGAGCGAGTGAGTCCCAAGTGACAATCCTGCTCTTGCATTTCAGTCACCCTAAGCCTTTAAATCTCTTCCTCTAGTTAAGGCAGGGGGGATCAGGCATTTCCAGCTAATTCACAGTGGGGCATATTTTGCTGCGTGTTTTAGATAACCAGCTGACCAACCAACCATGAGAACCCTTTCTAACTCCCCAAGCTACAGCGTTACATGCAGAATCTCTGCTTAGTGGACCCATGTCAATGAATTCAGTCTGATCCTCCAATCCAACTTTATGTTCCTTCTACCACTATCCCACACCCTTAATATCTATTCCTACACATGTTCCCCAGATTTCTGCTTGTACAACTCAGGAAACTCAAGGAGTTCTTTTGCAGAGTAGTCACCATCTCATGGGCCACACACTGTACCTCATCTTTAGGGACTGCTGGGACATGAGTCTGGTTATAGGTCTAGAAGCAAAGAGGGGCACTGGGGTGGGTCCTGAGGAGCATTAGCTTTGTCTTGCTTGACAACTGCCTCAGGGGAGTAGTGCTATTTTCTCAGGCACTGCAGGGTTAATCTCCTTAGATGTAAAGTGGAGAGGCCAATACCATTGTAGGTGGGGAGGCCACTTTCTTTGGCAAAAATAACTCATCAGAATTTAAAGATGCAGTGTCCCCAGCCTCATTAGGGGTTTCTCACATGTCCCCACCACAACTTGCAAGATTCCATTTTTCCCCAACCAAGGTCTTCACTTTAACAGTAGATAGCCTGCAAGGCTGAGAGTTCAACTTTTGTTGTAATTCAGGCAGAATCGCACGATGAGGAGTTGTGTTTCATTTTTGGCCATTTCAGTCCCATAGCTGCAGAGAGAAGATTCTCCTTCAAGGTACATCTAGAAATTCTTAGGTTATTTATGTGGAGCTTGATATGGAAATTCAAATCCCTGATTGCGTTAGGCCATTCTTGGATTGCTATAAAGAAATAGCTGAGGCTGGGTAATTTGTAAAGAAAAGAGGTTTAATTGGCTCACAGTTCTGCAGGCTGTACAGGAAGCATGGTGCTAGCATCTGGTCAGCTTCTGGCGAGGTGTCAGGAAACAGTAGTTATAGCTCAAGGTGAAAGGGGAGCAGGCACATTACACAGTGAAAACTGGAACAAGAAAGAGAAGGAGAGGGAGAGTGAGGGGAGGTGCCACACACCTTTAAACAACCAGAACTTCTGTGAACTCAGAGTGAGAAGCTCACTCATCACCAAGGGGATGGTCCAAGCCATTCATGAGAGATCGGCCCCATGACCCAAACACCTCTCCCACCAGGTCCAACCTCCAAGATTTCAACATGAGATTTGGGCAAGGGCAAGTATCCAAGCTACATCATTCACCTAACCCTTTTTTTCCCTCCATTCTGTCCAGTGACATGAGGAGCAGCCAACCATCATATTCTTTAGTTTTCCACATGTTTGAAAGTATCATGTAGAGTCACTACCTTTCTTGCCTCTGGGCCAAAAATGACAGGCAGTGGGGAGAAGACCCCTGTTTGGTGAATGGTGCTGGGATAACTGGTTAGCCATGTGTGGGGACATTGGGACTGGGCCCCTTCTGTTTACCATGTACAGAGATCAACTCAAGATAAATTAAAGACTTACATGTAACACATAAAGCTGTGGAAATCTTGGAGGAAAACCTAGGAAGTACCATTCCGGACACTGGTCTCAGCAGGGATTTTATGATGAAGACTCCAGGGGCAATTGCAGCAAAGGCAGACATTGACCAGTGGGACTTGGTTGAACTGAGCAGCTTCTGCACAGCAGAAGAAACTGTCAGTGGAGCAAACAACCTATAGAATGGGAGAAAATATTCACAAACTATGCATTCGACAGAGATCTAATATCCAGAATCTATGAGGAACTTAAATCAGCAGGCAAGGAACAGGCAACTCCATTGAAACAGGGGCAAGGGGTGTGGATGAATACCTCTTGAGGGGAGGCATGCATGTGGCCAAGAAGCATATGGAAAAATGCTTCACATCACTATTCACTGGAGAAGTGCAAACCAAAACATGGTGGGATGCCGTCTCACACAGGTCAGAATGGCTATTACTAAAAAGGTAAACAGCAGGTGTTGGTGAGGTTGCAAGGAAGGTGGAGAGCTTGTGTGCTGCTAGTGGGAATGTAGATTGGTTCAGCCACTGTGGAAAGCAGCTTGGAGGTCACTCAGTGAATTTGAAACAGAACTACCATTCGACCCAGTGGTCCCATTGCTGGATATGTGCCCAGGGGAGTATAAGTCATTCCTCCATAAATACGCATGCACACACATGTTCATCACAGCACTATTCACAGTGGCAGAGATATGGGGTCGACGTGGATGCCCATCAACAGTTGATTGGATGGAGAAAGTGTGGTGCATCTACACCATGAAATACTACACGGCCACAGGGAGATGCAAGGTTATGACCTTTGTGGCGGCATGGGTGAGCTGGAGGCCATTGTCCTAGGCCAACGAACACAGAAGCAGGGAACCAAATATTGCATGTTCTTACTTTTAGGTGGGAGCTGAACATTGACTACACAGGGACACAAGAAGGGGAATGGTAGACACTGGGGTCTGCTTGGGGGTGGAGGTGGAAGGAGTGGGGGGAGGATTGGAAGGCTTCCTATGGGGTGCTGTGCTCATTACTTGGGTGAGGAGATGGTCTGTGCGGCAGGCCTGCACATGTGCCCCCAAACCTAAAATGAGGTTGGAAGGGAAAAAGCTTTCTGCCTCCTATAAGTGGTTGATTAGGAGAATCCAATGCAGATATTTTGTATATCTGTATGAAGAGTTACATTATGGACTATCAGTGTTCTCTGTACTACTAGTAATGGAGCCCTTAACTTTTTTTTTTTTTTTGAGACAGAGTCTTGCTGTATTACCCAGTCTAGAGTCCAGTGCCACCATCTCTTCTCACTGCAAGCTCTGCCTCCCGGGTTCACGCCATTCTCCTGCCTCAGCCTCCCAAATAGCTGGGACTACAGGTGCCCACCACCATGCCTGGCTAATTTTTTGTATTTTTAGTAGAGAAGGGGTTTCACCGTGTTAGCCGGGATGGTCTCAATCTCCTGACCTCGTGATCCACCCACCTCGGCCTCCCAAAGTGCTGGGATTACAGGCGTGAGCCACCGCACCTGGCCTGGAGTCCTTAGCATTTTTAAGTCCAAAATGATGAGAGACACAATGCCAGAGAACCTAAAACCAATGCTGGGAACTCATCCTTAAAATTCTCCTCCTCCAGAACCTCTCTTGGGACCAACATCTGTATTAGTCCTCCAGAGAGATAGAAACAATAAAGTATATACATACACATATCTGTAACAGATAGATATAGACATATGAGAAGGCATTTATTAGGGAAAACTGGCTCATGTGGTTATGGAGGATGAGAAGTCCCACCATAGATTTGCAAGCTTGGGAACTAGGGAAGCCAGTAGCATGGCTCAGTCTAAGTGTGAAGGCCCAGAACCAAGGAAGCTGGTGGTGTAACTCAGGTCAAGGCTGAAGGCCTGAGAACCCGGGGGCACCACTGCTGCATGCCCTGGAGTCCAAAGGCTGCAGAACCTGAAGTTTTCATGTCTAAGGGCAGGAGAAAACAGGTGTCCCAGCTATAGGAGAGAGAGAGAAAATTCACCTTTCATCTGCCTTTGGTACTATTGGGGCCTTCAACTGATGATTGGTGCCTGTCTACACTGTGTGAGGGTGGATCTTTCTTAGTCCACTGATTCAAATGCCATTTCTTTTCATTTTTTGGAAACACCTTCCCAGACATACCCAGAAAGAATGCCTTACCAGCTGTCTGGGTATACAGTCAAGTTGACAGCCCAAATTAACTATCACAATTGGCATTTTAAATGGCTTTCTCGTTGTTTGGGAATTTTCCCTTGACACATTCTAGTAAAATTTTAAAAGTGTGAGCATCAAAACTTGAAGAAAGAGTATCAACAGCTTGAAAGAAATTCCTGGAGACAAAAGTTGTAACTCTCCTATAAAGAGAGAGTTTTTGATGGGAATGAGGTCTGTTTTATAATGGAAGAGTTCTAAACCATAGCTCTTTTTTAGTGGTGATAAAATAATACACTACCTTATCATGTGTGGGATCTTAGATACTATGATAATTTTTTTGTTTGTAAATTATTACAATTTTATATTATGTAGATTCCTTCTATCATCACCTATACGCTCAAAATCACTGCTCAGTTGCATTTGCTAATTTCTGTTTACCTGGCATCCAATAAATAATATTCTCTAAGGAGAGTCATTATCCAAGTAGTGTTACTGAGACTAGCTGATTTAGCTGAAGGATTTACAAAAATCACATGTGTAAATTATTCCACTTATGGTAGCAGTAATTTATTCTAAACAAATTGGATCCATGGCCATCTGTTTTAGCTGTTAGTATAGGAAGAACCTCTTCTTTTCCATCTCCATAAACTTATGCTCAAATCACAAATGCAGAACTATGCAAATCAGACAATGCATGCCTTTTGAAGTGAAATGTCGGTGGAGAAGCAGCTCGGCCCCGAAGTTTCTACTGGCCTCTCATCCCAGGGACAGAGCAATTCTGATCCAAAGTCACATTCGGGGAGTTTTCATCTTGGTTGAGGATTGTAAAATAGCCAAGTATCAGATAGAAACAGAAATACTTATTTGGGCCTGGCTCCTTCTTTCATTTCTATCTCATTCTCGCTGTCTTTCTTCATGTCTCTTAGCCTCTGTACCTTGAAGTCCTTAATGTCACAGGAATTAAGGCTGCTTGGGGCACCACCACCACCACCACCTCTGTCTTGAAATCTCATCATGGATTCTCTTTAAGACACGATGCATTCAAAGCTGAATGTCATCCAAGTTTGGCCCCATGGGAAACTCCTGCTTTCATCTCCTACCCAATGTCAGGGCACAACCCCAACCTCACAGAGGATGGCATGACTCCAAGAACGACCAAGCAAGCAGCTTGGCTTGAGACAGCTTCGTCAGAGCTGCAAGTAGGCAACAAGATTCCTGTGCACAGCAAGGCTGAGGGCATCAGTGTGGTGGCCCCAATACTCCTGTCTCGAAGTTCCATGAAATGTGATACACACAGATGGTGACTATGCATGCAGTGGGTGGTGCTGCAGTTGAGGCACTCGTGGCCATGAGCTCGGCAGCCTTTCTAGAGCGTGGACAGGCCAGTTCCCGCCCCTGTCCTAGCAGGAATGAGTAGTGCAGGCTAGAACTGCCTCGGCCTACCTGATGCTATGCAACTCGCTGCAGAGCCAGCCCAGGATCTGAGGACAGTTAAGCCTTGTGAACTGGCATATCAGCACAGGTGTGTGGGGACGTCCCTCCTCATAATTCACCCTTGTCCCTCCATCTTCTTGGTTGGACTGAAGTTTTCACACAAGTATGTCACCCTGTCAGCATCTCCGATTAGACACACTGACAGGGCCTGGGACAAAATGTGTTTGTCTCATACAACATTAGGTTGAGATATTGTCAGCAGAATCCTGGTTGGTAGGATGAGGCCAACTGGCAACACTGATCTCAGCTATGCCCCCTAGATCCTGGACATACATAGCTGAATAAGTCCCAGAGGGGACAGGCAGGTCTTACTCAGATAACCGCATAGCTTTCGGCCTTGTAGGTGTATGAACTGTCCCACCCGAGCAGGGGCGTTCATCCAAGCACAACAGGAGGTTGTTTCCTTGGATTTCACCTCATCCCACTTCAGCCGCATTCCCGCCTGCCCCGTCCAATCCTGCACCGCTTGCCCCAGGGCTGCGTCTGTGTTCACATTTGTGCCTGCTGCGTGCCCCGCCTAGAACCCTGTGGCTTTTCCTCCACCTTGGGTCCCGTACTGATCTTCAGCTCAGTGTCTCCTCTTCTTGGAGGCTGCTGCCTGACTCAGGTGAGCTCAGGTGCCCCGTCCTCTCTGGTGCTCTTGAGTACTTTTCTTACAGCACTTTCCACTCTTCGCAGGAACTGTTTCTGTATCAGATGTTGCATCCTTTTCATCTTTGTGTCCAGAGAATCAACATCTCTTCTAGCACAAAATAAGCATTTAGTATGCTTGTTAAATGGCATGAAACCCTATAGCCTTAGTCCCTAGCACAGATCTTGTTAGAACGGGCACTAATAGATGTTTACTGAATGAATAAATGTTTGAATGAATGCATCATAATTATTCTGCTCAGGTGGATAGGTATGTACTGTTCTTCCTCTATTTCCTTTATGAATTAGCTTTTATGCTACAAATTGTTTTCAATAACATGAAATAATGGCAAGAGGGACTAAATTTAAATATACTCAGTTATATATTAGAGTATATAGAAATATAACTTCAAATATATAAATACAACTATTGATAGATATATTTACTATGATAACCAGAAAAATATCATAGTTACAAGATGAGGATATAATTCTTTATTGAGACACATAAAAAGTGTATTTTATGAGCTATTAGGCATGTCATATTTATAAAGTTATGCAGACTTTTTGTTGAAATATTTTTTGGCTTAAATCTGTGTATGTGTCAGATTAAATTAAAAAGTTAAAATACAAAATAATCTTAAATGGTATTTATGGGAAATAATTTAGGGAAAAACATGGAGAAACTGGAAAAAGAAGACTTGTATTTGAGATCTGATAAACTTAGCAGACTGACAACAAAAGAGTTTCTAAATTGGACTGATATCCAGAATATACAAAGAACTGAACTCCACAACAGAAACCCAAACAATCCCATAAAAAATGGGCAAAAGATCTAAATAGTAATTTCTCAAAAGAAAATACACAAATGGCCAACAGGTACATGAAAACATGCTCCACATCACTAATCATCAGGGAAATGCAAATCGAAGCCACAATAAGATATCATTTCATCCCAGTTAGAATGGCTATTATTTAAAAAACCAAAAATAACAGATGCTGGTGAGGATGTGGAGAAAAGGGAACTCTCATATACTGTTGGTGAAAATGTAAATTAGTACAGCCATTACAGAAAACGGTATGGGTTTCTCGGAAAACTGAAAATAGAACTACCGTATGATCCACAGATCCCACTACTTGGTTGTCCATAGGAAAGGAAATTCATATATCAAAAGGAAACATGAATCCCATATTTATTGTACCAACAAACATGAAATCAACTTAAGTGTCTATCAGCAAATGAATGGAAAAAGAAAATGTGTGTGTGTATATATATGTGTGTGTATATATATATATGCATATTTCCAGTTTCTCCATGCTTTTCCCTAAATTATTTCCCATAAATACCATTTAAGATTATTTTGTATTTTAACTTTTCAATTTAATCTGACACATACACAAAGATTTAAGCCAGAAAATATTTCAATAAAAAAGTCTGCACCATAACTTTATGCATATATATGTGTGTGTGTGTGTGTGTGTGTGTATATATATATATATATAAAATGGAATATTATTCAGCCTTAAGAATGAAGTAACATCATTTGCAGCAACATGGATGGAACCGGAAGTCCTTATAAGTGAAATAAGCCAGCCAAAGAAAGACAAATATTCTATGTTTTCACTCACATGTGGAATCTAACGCAGTTGATCTCATGGCAGTAGAGAGTAGAATGACAGCAGAGGCTGGAAAGGATGTAGGGGTGTGTGTGTGTGTGTGTGTGTGTGTGTGTAGAGAGGAGTTGGTTGATGGGTACAAACACAGAAGGAATAAGTTCTAATGCTTGATAGCAGAGTAGGATGACTATAGTTAACAACAATGTATTGTACATTTCAAAATAACTAGAAAAGAGGACTTGAAATGTTCTCAACACACAGAAGTGATAAATTCTTGTGGTGATGGATACCCAAATACCCTGACTTGATCATTACACTTTCTTTCTTTTCTTTTTTTTTTGGAGACAGAGTCTCACTGTATCCCCCAGGCTGGAGTGCAGTGGTGCGATCTCGGCTCACTGCAACTTCCGCCTTCTGGGTTCAAGCAATTCTCCTGCCTCAGCCTCCCAAGTAGCTGGGACTACAGGCATCCCCACCATGCCTAGCTAATTTTTGTACTTTTTTAGTAGAGACGGGGTTTTGCCATGTTGGCCAGGCCGGTCTCAAACTCCTGACCTCAGGTGATCTGCCCGCCTCAGCCTCCCAAAGTGCTGGGATTAGAGACATTAGCCACCGCGCCTGGCAGATCATTATACTTTCTATACCTGTAACACAATATCTCATGTATCCCATAAACATATACAAATATTATGTATTAATAAAAAAGTTTTTTAAAGTCCTGAAATCACTCTGGACTCAGTTTCTTCCTCTGAGAGGTGGGATGGGGAACTGAAATAATACCTATTTTATAAGTTCATTCCATAAAATGAGATAACATGTATAATATTTTATACATTATTTTATGAACAGTCAATTCTGCTATAAAACTTATATTGAAATGCAAATCTATTCTAATGCAACTGATATAGAAGGAAGAAATTTACACATAATGCTAATTTTAAGTTTGCTTATGTATGATTTCATCTCAAGAAACACTGTGTGAACACCGAAACCTACATCCAGCTTAACCACAGAGTACATACAGGAATACACAAAACACGCGTACCTCAAACTTCTACCAGCAACCTCTGTTCAACCTGCATGTTAGGAGCCCACACATCTGCACGTGGTGTTACAAGTTTCCGTCCGATTTCACATGACTCCCTCTGCCCCTTCATAAAAACTCACCCACTGTGATCCTTCCACAGGCAAACTTCCACAAGCAAGCTTCAGGTATTTTCCAAATAAACTGTCACACTCATTGGAGTATTTATGTATTTTTAACCGTGTAAAACATGCAAAATTGTGCTACCGTTTTTATTTTCTCTCTTCTAAAAAATTTATATGTCACCGGTAATGCTTTTGAGTGTTATTCTGCTAACCTGGTTTTCTCCATAAGCCTCATAGTTTTGTTGTGCAATTTTGTATAATGAGGTGGTTTTTCAGAACACATATGTTATAGCAGAACTGTGTCTTGTAAACTATATATTGCTGTATGAATAAAGGTGCTATCCTTTCCTTGGGAGTCAAAGCGAGCTCTATCAAACCGATTGCATAATTTATGGGTAGTTGAAATATACCAGTGATAATACAATTAATAAATAGTGAGATGTTTTAAATTGGCAAGTCACAGCCCAAGTGTTAAAAACAGATAAAATGGCTGGGGGCGGTGGCTCATGCCTGTAATCCCAGCACTTTGGGAGGCTGAGGCGGGCAGACCACCTGAGGTCAGGAGTTTGAGACCAGTCTGGCCAACATGGTGAAACCCAGTCTCTACTAAAAAAGTACAAAAATTAGCTGGGCGTGGTGGGGGATGCCTGTAGTCCCAGCTACTCAGGAGGCTGAGGCAGGAGAATTGCTTGAAGCCAAGAGGTGGAGGTTGCAATGAGCTGAGATTGCGCCACTGCACTCCAGTCTGGGCGACAAGAGCGAGACTCCATCTCAAAAAAAAAGAAAAAAGAAAAAAAGGGAGGGGGCCGGGCGCGGTGGCTCAAGCCTGTAATCCCAGCACTTTGGGAGGCCGAGAGGGGCGGATCACAAGGTCAGGAGATCGAGACCATCCTGGCGAACACGGTGAAACCCCGTCTCTACTAAAAAATACAAAAAAACTAGCCGGGCGAGGTGGCGGGCGCCTGTGGTCCCAGCTACTCGGGAGGCTGAGGCAGGAGAATGGCGTAAGCCCGGGAGGCGGAGCTTGCAGTGAGCCGAGATCGCGCCACTGCACTCCAGCCTGGGCGACAGAGCGAAACTCCGTCTCAAAAAAAAAAAAAAAAAAAAAAGAAAAAAAGGGATAAAATATGAGTGTGCTTGTTGTAATGTGAAATGTCTTTCTCACTGCAGTTAGCAAGCACAAAAGCCAGAAAGTTGTGAGCTGGGAAATGAACTGAGGTTACGTGGCAGAGTTCCGGGTAAAATGAAATGACTTGGAAACCAAAACATAGAGCTTTCTTTGACTCCAGAACATGCTACCTTAATAGGACCTATGGCATATACAATATCACTCCTGGCTTTATTTTTCATAGTTTGATTTTTCTTTTACCATGACCTTTTCACTTTTTTATTTTCCTAGTGTCTGCATTTTGGGAGGCTGTTTTTAGTTCTTTGGAACAAAGTGCTTTGCGATGAGACGGAATGAAATTCCAATCCTGGAATAACTTACCAGCCATATAATGCCAGGAAGTGCCTTGACCTCTCTAAGACTGATTCCTCAACTGTGAGATGGGAATCATGACGAAGCCCAGCCCAGGGCTGTCGCAGATGCCCAGCACATGGCAAGTGCTCAGTTCACCATTGCGAGTAACAGAATACCTTAGTCCTGTAACCCAAGATCTCAACGTCAGGTCAGGTCACAGCAACATCTCTGTTCTCTCCAATGGCAGCCTCCTCCATGATTTCCATTTTCTCACTTCATGTTACTTTTTAATTTCTTGCCATTTCTTCTCACCTTTAGCTAATTGTCAGATTATCTACAGTAGTGTACTCCCCTAAGCTGAAACGTGGACCTCTTGTACTTATTTGACTGCATTTACTAAGTTTCATGATGTGCAAATAATGCATTAGGTGCTCTGGACATGAGAAGAATGACAGTTTTTTTTTTTTTCTTGTCCTTTCCTTTTCCAGGTCCACATAGTTTACTTCATGAGTCAGATCATTCCACTTTTGAAATGTTTTAATCAATAGAAATTTCTTCCTTATTATAAGCCCCAAATCCCCCCCCCTTTTTTTTTTCTTTTTTTTTTTGAGACAGAGTTTCCCTCTTGTTGCCCAGGCTGGAGCGCAATGGCACGATCTTGGCTCACCACAACCTCCGCCTCCCAGGTTCAAGCGATTCTCCTGCCTCAACCTCCCGAGTAGCTGGCATTACAGGCATGCACCACCACGCCTGGTTAATTTTGTATTTTTAGTAGAGACGGGGTTTCTCCCTGTTGTTCAGACTGGTCTCGAACTCCCGACCTCAGGTGATCTGTCCACCTTGGCCTCCCAAAGTGTTGGGATTACAGGCTTGAGCCTCCATGCCCACCCTTTATTTTTATTTATTTATTTATTCATTTATTTATTATTTTTTGAAACAGGGTCTTGCTCTGTTGCCCAGACTGGAGTGCAGTGGCACGATCTCAGCTCTCTGCAATCTCCACCTCCCGGACTCAAGTGATTCTTCCACCCCAATCTCCCTAGAATGTGAGACTACAGGTGCATTCCACCACACCCAGCTAACTTTTGTATATATATGTTTTTTAATAGAGATAGGGTTTTGCCATGTTGCCCAGGCTGGTCTCAAGCTCCTGAGCTCAAGCAATCTGCCCACCTCGGCCTCCCAAACCCAAATCCACTTCTTTGCAACCTGTGTCTGAGAGGCATACACGATCCTCCGTTTTGTAACATCATTTGTGTGTGTTTGGGATGGGCATCTCTGCAGCGTGTCCACCGCTCATCACAGACATGGCTCTGTGCTCTCCTGACTTTGGCCCTCATGCGTCTTGACTGCCTCAACTTGGTCAAAGCCCCACTTAAATTATGATGCCAGGATGGGAAACAATGCATTCAGGATTAGGACTGGCCAGAAACACCTGGCTACCGTCATCAGTCCCTGTTCTGACTCCTGTACTTCTGTTCGTGTCGCCCGAAATGATGTGGGTTTTAAATTTTTAAGTAGGGAGCTATTGCCGTTATGCATTCTGATGTCATTTTCATCCTGACAGCAGTGTGGTAGCTATTACTATAAATAATAAGCTACCCTTAAATTGTCTATTCCAAGATCCTGGATTGCTAAGTCAGATGAGACATAGCAACATCTTGGTTGTTAGACTTTCATTTATCTCCACTGACTTTTTTTTTTTTTTCTTCATTTTGCCTCTGCCACTTACCAGGGGCTTTGTGAGGACTGAATGAGCTAACCAATGCATGTGCTGCTCCTCCCAACTTGTGTCTCCACAATGAGATGCAAATGTGTTCTGTCCTTATGAAAACGGATGATTAAATTGTGCATAGGATGGGAAGGAAAGCTTACTCAAGTAGCGTGCCACTTGAAACTGCCCTTCAGGGTTTCACTCCCCGTGCTGACATTTTTGGGGGAGTCATGACTACTCAACCCTCTGGGACTCCCCCAATTCCTCTTCTATTGGGTTCAGTACTTTCTGTCTTACACACGGTGATGTCAAGAGAGACTCGGCCACACACTGCTGAAACCCAGCTCTGCTGTGCTGATGAAATGCTCTATCTTTTCTATCATGAAAAGCAGACACATGATTCTGCTTTCACCTGCTTTTTTCGTGAAACCACGTTGCTTCCTAGTGATCATTACAACCTAGTGTGTTAGGTTAAAACCAGTCAACCACTTAATAATCAGTTCCTATGTTTTGAAACTCTTTCTTAAGGAGTATAAAACTCTTCACCCCCCCATACAGTAAAGGAACAGAATATAACAGATCCTTGTTCATCATCTTATTTTCTTAGACAAAATTATCTCACTTGTTTTTTTTTTTTTTTTTTTTTTTTTCATTCCTTGCTGTTTTCTTGATGTCTTCAATTTCAATTCCAAGGCTTTATTCTGTTAGACCCTTGTCTTATACCTTGACCCTATAAATCACAGAATCTCTCCAGGATGTTATAAACTTTCCACCCTCATACTTCTACAGCCCATGGGAGCCTCACATTTGGGTTCTGCCATGGAAAATAACCTATTGCTATTCAGTCTAATATAATCCTAATTTTATGGGCATGTATGCACACATATTTGCCTATAGATTAAAGACTAGCATAAAATATTAGGAAGGTAATTTGCAAAATAAAGTCTTGTAATGATGACAAAATATTTGTTTTGGTATTAAAACTTATCAATTTCTTTATTTTGAGACAGGATCTAGCTCTGTTGCCCAGGCTAGAGTGCAATAGCATAATCATAGCTCACTGCAGCCTTGAACTCCTGAGCTTAAGGGATCATCCTGCCTCAACCTCCTAAGTAGCGGGGACCACAGATGCATGTCATCATGCCCAGCTAATGTTTTAATTCTTTGTAGAAACAGGGTCTTGTCATGTTGCCCAGGCTGGTCTCACACTCAAGCAATCCTCCCACCTCCGCCTCCCAAAGTGCTGGGATTGTAGGCATGAGCCATTGCACCCAGCTGTCTTAGTAAAGTTTAAATCAAAAAGAAGCTAAGAAAGTGCTAGCCAATTTAAGGTACGTCCATCTCTGGTAGGTAATAGCTATATAATCTGAGACGTTGAACCCCCAAGATACACTTGCTATAAGCGAGTTAGCGTGTATGGGATTGTATACAATGATGGTTGCATTGTTGAACAAATAATTTAGGTTTTGTTAATATACATTCACACACATGTATTCGTATGTATGTACATATGTATGAAATTCTTTTAGGGAGGATGCTTAAAATAATTCTGTTTTCTCCTTGCAAAGTTCACTAGAATGTGAAACCACACAAGAGGCATTTGATTGTCTTATGAAAGTCTGGAATTTAAAGAGAACTGGGTAAATAAGATCACCGTTCATCCAACTGTTCAATGGATTTCATGTTCATCTCAGAATGTAATTGAATTTGAAGCTCCTGAAAAAGCCAACTGAAGCCCACAATAACTGAACACATTACTTTTGTTCCTAATACCATGATTGAAATGAGCTCTATATCAAGATGGGAACATGGTAATACGAGTTATTTGCACAGCACCTTTCTGCAAAGACCTCAATTCGTTTTATACATGGCAAGCTTGATCCTGCCCCTAAGAAAAAAGTACTTACTTCATTGGAGAGGTTGCCAGGTCAGATGTGAAGTCCCCTGTACCACTTGAATAACTTGGGCAAAAAACTTGCATTATTTCAGAAAATGTATGTGTCGATTATGGCTGCAGCCACATTCACTGTCCTTTCTCAGTGGTGCAATCAGAGTAGAAGAGGGCATTAGTTTTACTGGTGAATTCTTGACATTTCAAAGGAGACCATTTTCCTGCTGTTGAGATCCAGGGTTTCTTCCTACGGGGAACCTGGAAAGGTTACAGCAGGTTCACAGGCAAATTTATCTGGACTTGCACGCTGCCTTCTGAAGAGGAAGCCTCAGTCACGTTCCACAGAGTAAGCAAGAAAGAGTGGAAGACAGGCTGCTCTCCTCATGTGTGGTGTTCCCGGATCTTCAAGGAGCTCTTCCCCTGCCTTTGCCACACCCCTGTCCCTTTGCTTTCTTACAAGTCAAGTGATCTATCACTTCCATTATGCCAAGGAAGGCTCCTTCTGTAATGGGATCTCATGGTGAATTTATATAATAAATACAAAGTTACACAGTGTGTGTTAGCTTATATTGGGTTATACATTTCTCATATATAATGTTACACTGTTGTATATATGATGTATTATATACTGTTATAGGTAGGTTATGTATAATATACAATATATATGATATACTTAGCTTTTGTTATTTCAACAAAATATTCTCCTATTTAAGTAGTCAAAATGAAGCATCTTTAGAGAGACTGCCCGCTCTTAGTTCATTTTAACACAGTTTAACATAATAGGTGCTACTGGGCATCTGTACTGTCAAGGTTCTGGTCTACCTGCTGGAGATACACAGATAAATAAGATACACTCCTGCCGTCAAGAAGCTGACAGTAGCTTGTAAAAGAGAGAAACAGACTCCTTTGAAGACACTTTACATTACTGGATACTATATTTAATTCAAAAAGGAAAATTGACAAAAAGTTAATTGGTCAAGAATAGATCCCATGACTTCCGCTTTCATGAATTCAGTCAAGAGATATTAATATAGAGCAAACAATCTCTGCGTGCCAGGCAGTAGGGTTACATCTGCACGTGAATGACTCCATGAAGGAACTCACAGGGAAGACACACACTAGCTAATGGCTAATGAGGAGGCTTACTATTATTGTTTTAATACCTCCAGACACTTTTAGGGCATGGAGTTTTGGGAAAAATCCCTGAACCTCAGGCTGTAGGTTGGGTACCCACCATCTGTGCTGTCTGGGATCTTACAAAAATCTCTTCACTCATGTTCACCAATGTTACTGGTTTAGCATCTGTGTCTACCACTGGAAGATACAACTTCTATAGCACGCTGCTCTGAATCTATGGCCCCTAGCACCATACCTGAAAATATTTTGGGGCTCAATATACATGTGATTAAGCCAAGATGCAGCTCTTCTTTCCAAAAAGACCAACTTAGCTTAGTTACTAGAGAAGTTTTGCCATGAAGCCCTCTGTTTACGACCCTGTCTGCCTTGTTGTTTTAAGAAGATTGTTTACTTTTGTGACCAACGGTGGCTTAGCCACAGCTGTCTACAAATGGGAGGACTGCGTATTGGCAAGTATTACAGAATCTACACAGCATTATTTCTCCTAGGAGGAGGCCTTTCCACACTCATGCAGAAATAAAAGCAGTGGAAGTTCTAGATTTTTACAAAATTGTTATTCCTTCATTTGCTGTCTACCTCCAGCCTTCGTGGCACCCCCAGAGCCCAGGAGGGAAAAAAGCACTATTAGGTACATGCAGCACCTTGTGAAGAGGAGCACAAGATGGATGTATTCGTCAGTAATGCTGTCTGAGTTGTGTACAGGGGCTAAATAATGGCACTAAATTTTAAGTGAGTAAGAAGAAATGCGTTCTTACCCGCCAGATCAGGGTGACCTCTAAATTAGCTGTGTTGCAGGTTATCATCTCCCTACTGTTTTAGAGGCTGAGAGTAGAATCAGCTCATGTATTCTGCATGATGCTAAGATAGGGTTGAGCTGTCCCCTTGAACTCCGCGAAGCCACTTTGCTTCCTTACTTTTGGTGGAGTGAAAATTCAGTCTTCATGAGGGTATAAGGACTTGAAAGAGAAAAACAGAACACCACTGTCTTACCTTCTCCATTCATTGTTCACACAGAGCAGGACATACTGAAGTTTACTGTGCTTAATGAATGCTGAAATTCTTTTTTTTTTGTACTTTAAGTTCTAGGGTACATGTGCACAACGTGCAGGTTTGTTACATATATATACATGTGCCATGTTGGTGTGCTGCACCCAGCAACTCGTCATTAACATCAGGTAAAACTCCCAATGCCATCCCTCCCCCCTACCCCCTCCCCACAATAGACCCCAGTGTGTGATGTTCCCCTTCCCGTGATCTCATTGTTCAATTCCCACCTATGAGTGACAACATGCAGTGTTTGGTTTTCTGTTCTTGCGATAGTTTGCTGAGAATGATGGTTTCCAGCTGTGTCCATGTCCCTACAAAGGACACAAACTCATCCTTTTTTATGGCTGCATAGTATTCCATGGTGTATATGTGCCACATTTTCTTAATCCAGTCTGTCACTGATGGACATTTGGGTTGATTCCAAGTCTTTGCTATTGTGAATAGTGCCGCAATAAACATATGTGTGCATGTGTCTTTATAGCAGCATAATTTATAATCCTTTGGGTATATCCCCAGTAATGGGATGGCTGGGTCATATGGTATTTCTAGTTCTAGATCCTTGAGGAATCGCCATACTGTTTTCCACAATGGTTGAACTAGTTTACAGTCCCATCAATGGTATAAATGTGTTCCTATTTCTCCACATCCTCTCCAGCACCTGTTGTTTCCTGACTTTTTAATGATCGCCATTCTAACTGGTGTGAGATGGTATCTCATTGTGGTTTTGATTTGCATTTCTCTGATGGCCAGTGATGATGAGCATTTTTTCATGTGTCTGTTGGCTGTATGAATGTCTTCTTTTGAGAAGTGTCTGTTCATATCTTTGCCCACTTTTTGATGGGGTTGTTTGTTTTATTCTTGTAAATTTGTTTGAGTTCTTTGTAGGTTCTGGATATTAGCCTTTTGTCAGATGAGTAGATTGCAAAAATTTTCTCCCATTCTGTAGGTTGCCTGTTCACTCTGATGGTAGTTTCTTTTGCTGTGCAGAAGCTCTTTAGTTTAATGAGATTCCATTTGTCAATTTTGGCTTTTGTTGCCATTGCTTTTGGTGTTTTAGACATGAAGTCCTTGCCCATGCCTATGTCCTGAATGGTATTACCTAGGTTTTCTTCTAGGGTTTTTATGGTATTAGGTCTAACATTTAAGTCTCTAATCCATCTTGAATTAATTTTCGTATAAGGAGTAAGAAAAGGATCCAGTTTCAGCTTTCTACTTATGGCTAGCCAATTTTCCCAGCACCATTTATTAAATAGGGAATCCTTTCCCCATTTCTTGTTTTTCTCAGGTTTGTCAAAGATCAGATGGCTATAGATGTGTGGTATTATTTCTGAGGGTTCTGTTCTGTTCCATTGGTCTATATCTCTGTTTTGGTACCAGTACCATGCTGTTTTGGTTATTGTAGCCTTGTAGCATAGTTTGAAGTCAGGTAGTGTGATGCCTCCAGCTTTGTTCTTTTGACTTAGGATTGTCTTGACAATGAGGGCTCTTTTTTGGTTCCATATGAACTTTAAAGCAGTTTTTTCCAATTCTGTGAAGAAACTCATTGGTAGCTTGATGGGGATGGCATTGAATCTATAAATTACCTTGGGCAGTATGGCCATTTTCACAATATTGATTCTTCCTATCCATGAGCATGGTATGTTCTTCCATTTGTTTGTGTCCTCTTTTATTTCACTGAGCAGTGGTTTGTAGTTCTCCTTGAAGAGGTCCTTTACATCCTTTGTAAGTTGGATTCCTAGGTATTTTAATCTCTTTGAAGCTATTGTGAATGGGAGTTCATTCATGATTTGGCTCTCTGTTTGTCTGTTACTGGTGTATAAGAATGCTTGTGATTTTTGCACATTGATTTTGTATCCTGAGACTTTGCTGAAGTTGCTTATCAGCTTAAGGAAATTTTGGGCTGAGATGATGGTGTTTTCTAAATATACAATCATGTCATCTGCAAACAGGGACAATTTGACTTCTTCTTTTCCTAACTGGATACCCTTTATTTCTTTGTCTTGCCTGATTGCCCTAGCTAGAACTTCCAACACTATGTTGAATAGGAGTGGTGAGAGAGGGCATCCCTGTCTTGTGCCAGTTTTCAAAGGGAATGCTTCCAGTTTTTGCCCATTCAGTATGATATTGGCTGTGGGTTTGTTATAAATAGCTCTTATTATTTTGAGATACGTTCCAACAATACCGAATGTATTGAGAGTTTTTAGCATGAAGGGCTGTCGAATTTTGTCAAAGGCCTTTTCTACATCTATTGAGATAATCATGTGGTTTTTGTCTTTGGTTCTGTTTGTATGCTGGATTACGTTTATTGATTTGTGTATGTTGAACCAGCCTTGCATCCCAGGGATGAAGCCCACTTGATCATGGTGGATAAACTTTTTGATGTGCTGCTAGATTCGGTTTGCCAGTGTTTTATTGAGGATTTTTGCATCGATGTTCATCAGGGATATTGGTCTAAAATTCTCTTTTTTGTTGTGTCTCTGCCAGGCTTTGGTATCAGGATGATGTTGGCCCCATAAAATGAGTTAGGGAGGATTCCCTCTTTTTCTATTGATTGGAATAGTTTCAGAAGGAATGGTACCAGCTCCTCCTTGTACCTCTGGTAGAATTCGGCTGTGAATCCATCTGGTCCTGGACTTTTTTTGGTTGGTAGGCTATTAATTATTGCCTCAATTTCAGAGCCTGCTATTGCTCTATTCAGAGATTCAACTTCTTCCTGGTTTAGTCTTGGGAGAGTGTAAGTGTCCAGGAAATTATCCATTTCTTCTAGGTTTTCTAGTTCATTTGCATAGAGGTGTTTATAGTATTCTCTGATGATACTTTGTATTTCTGTGGGGTCGGTGGTGATAACCCCTTTATCAATTTTTTTTTTTTTTTTTTGAGACGGAGTCTTGCTCTGTCACCCAGGCTGGAGTGCAGTGGCCGGATCTCAGCTCACTGCAAGCTCCGCCTCCCGGGTTCACGCCATTCTCCTGCCTCAGCCTCCCGAGCAGCTGGGACTACAGGCGCTCGCCACCTCGCCCGGCTAGTTTTTTTTTGTATTTTTTAGTAGAGACGGGGTTTCACCGTGTTAGCCAGGATGGTCTCGATCTCCTGACCTTGTGATCCGCCCATCTCGGCCTCCCAAAGTGCTGGGATTACAGGCTTGAGCCACCGCGCCCGGCCCCCTTTATCAATTTTTATTGCATCTATTTGATTTTTGTCTCTTTTCTTCTTTATTAGTCTTGCTAGCAGTCTATCAATTTTGTTGAGCTTTTAAAAAAACCCAGCTCCTGGATTCATTGATTTTTTGGAGGGGTTTTGTGTCTCTATCTCCTTCAGTTCTGCTCTGATCTTAGTTATTTCTTGTCTTGTGCTAGCTTTTGAATGTGTTTGCTCTTGTTTCTCTAGTTCTTTTAATTGTGATGTTAGGGTGTCAATTTTAGATCTTTCCAGCTTTCTCTTGTGGGCATTTAGTGTTATAAATTTCCCTCTACACACTGCTTTAAATGTGTCCCAGAGATTCTGGTATGTTGTATCTTTGTTCTCATTGGTTTCAAAGAACATCTTTATTTCTGCCTTCATTTCGTTATGTAACCAGTAGTCATTCAGGAGCAGGTTGTTCAGTTTCCATGTAGTTGAGCAGTTTTGATTGAGTTTCTTAGTCCTGAGTTCTAGTTTGATTGCACTGTGGTCTGAGAGACAGTTTGTTATAATTTCTGTTCTTGTACATTTGCTGAGGAGTGCTTTACTTCCAACTATGTGGTCAATTTTGGAATAAGTGTGATGTGGTGCTGAGAAGAATGTATATTCTGTTGATTTGGAGTGGAGAGTTCTGTAGATGTCTATTAGGTCTGCTTGGTGCAGAGTTGAGTTCACTTCCTCGATATCCTTGTTAACTTTCTATCTTGTTGATCTGTCTAATGTTGACAGTGGGATGTTGAAATCTCCCATTATTATTGTATGGGAGTCTAAGTCTCTTTGTAAGTCTCTAAGGACTTGGTTTATGAATCTAGGTGCTCCAGTATTGGGCGCATATATATTTATGATAGTTAGCTCTTCCTGTTGAATTGATCACTTTACCATTATGTAATGGTCTTCTTTGTCTCTTTTGATATTTGATGGTTTAAATTCTGTTTTATCAGAGGCTAGGATTGCAACCCCTGTTTTTTTTTTGTTTTCCATTTGCTTGGTAGATCTTTCTCCATCCCTTTATTTTGAGCCTATGTGTGTCTCTGCATGTGAGATGGGTCTCCTGAATACAGCAAACTGATGGGTCTCGACTCTTTATCCAATTTGCCAGTCTGTGTCTTTTAACTGGACCATTTAGTCCATTTACATTTAAGGTTAGTATTGTTATGTGTGAACTTGATCCTGTCATTGTGATATTAGCCGGTTATTTTGCTCGTTAGTTGATGTAGTTTCTTCCTAGCATCGATAGTCTTTACATTTTGGCATGTTTTTGCAATAGCTGGTACCAGTTGTTCCTTTCCATGTTTAGTGCTTCCTTCAGGGTCTCTTGTAGGGCAGGCCTGGTGGTGACAAAATCTCTAAGCATTTGCTTATCTGTAAAGGATTTTATTTCTCCTTCACTTATGAAACTTAGTTTGGCTGGATATGAAATTCTAGGTTGAAAATTCTTTTCTTTAAGAATGTTGAATATTGGCCCCCACTCTCTTCTGGCTTGTAGAGTTTCTGCCGAGAGATCTGCTGTTAGTCTGATGGGCTTCCCTTTGTGGGTAACCCAACTTTTCTCTCTAGCTGCCCTTAAGATTTTTTCCTTCATTTCAACTTTGGTGAATCTGACAATTATGTGTCTTGGAGTTGCTCTTCTTGAGGAGTATCTTTGTGGTGTTCTTTGTATTTCCTGAATTTGAATGTTGGCCTACCTTAATAGGTTTGGGAAGTTCTCCTGGATGATATCCTGCAGAGTGTTTTCCAACTTGGTTCCATTTTCCCCCTCACTTTCAGGCACACCTATCAGATGTAGATTTGGTCTTTTCACATAATGCCATATTTCTTGGAGGCTTTGTTCATTTCTTTTTCCTCTTTTTTCTCTAGACTTCTCTTGTCGCTTCATTTCATTCATTTGATTTTCAATCACTGATACTCTTTCTTCCAGTTGATCGAGTCAGTTACTAAAGCTTGTGCATTTGTCACGTAATTCTCCTGTCATGGTTTTTATCTCTGTCAGTTCATTTATGGCCTTCTCTGCATTGATTATTTTAGTTATCCATTCTTCCATTCTTTTTTCAAGATTTTTAGTTTCTTTGTGCTGGGTACATAGTTCCTCCTTTAGCTCTGAGAAGTTTGATCAACGGAAGGCTTCTTCTCTCAACTTGTCAAAGTCATTCTCTGTCCAGCTTTGATCCGTTGCTGGCAATGAGCTGCGTTCCTTTGGAGGGGGAGATGCGCTCTGATTTTCTGAGTTTCCAGCTTTTCTGCCCTGCTTTTTCCCCATCTTTTTGGTTTTATCTGCCTTTGGTCTTTGATGATGGTGCAGTACTGATGGGGTTTTGGTGTGGGTGTCCTTTCTGCTTATTAGTTTTCCTTCTAACAGTCAGGACCCTCAGCTGCAGGTCTGTTGGAGTTTGCTTGAGGTCCACTCCAGACCCTGTTTGCCTGAGTATCAGCAGCGGAGGCTGCAGAATATAGAATATTGCTGAAGAGCGAGTGTTGCTGTCTGATTCTTGCTCTGGAAACTTCGTCTCAGAGGTGTACCCTGCCGTGTGAGGTGTGAGGTGTCGGTCTGCACCCAGTAGGGGATGTCTCCCAGTTAGGTTACTCAAGAGTCAGGGACCCACTTGAGCATGCAGTCTGTCCGTTCTCAGATCTCAACCTCTGTGCTGGGAGACCCACTGCTCTCTTCAAAGCTGTCAGACAGGGTCATTTACATCTGCAGATGTTTCTGCTGCTTTTTGTTTAGCTATGCCCTGTCCCCAGAGGTGGAGTCTACAGAAGCAGGCAGGCCTCCTTGAGCTGTGGTGAGCTCCACCCAGTTGGAGCTTCTCAGCAGCTTTGTTTACCTATTTAAGCCTCAGCAATGGCAGGCGCCCCTCCCCCAGCCTTGCTGCCACCTTGCAGTTAGATCTCAGACTGCTGTGCTAGCAATGAGGGAGGCTCTGTGGGCGTGGGACCCTCTGGGCCAGGTGTGGGATATAATCTCCTGGTGTGCCGTTTGCTAAGACCCTTGGTAAAACGCAGTATTAGGGTGGGAGTTACCCGATTTTCCAGGTGTTGTGTGTCTCAGTTTCCTTTGGCTAGGAAAAGGGATTCCCTTCCCCCTTGCACTTCCCAGGTGAGGCAATGCCTCACCCTGCTTCAGCTCTCGCTGGTCGGGCTGCACCAGCTGACCAGCACCGATTGTCTGGCACTCCCCAGTGAGATGAACCCGGTACCTCAGTTGAAAATGCAGAAATCACCCATCTTCTGTGTTGCTCGTGCTGGTAGCTGGAGGCTGGAGCTGTTCCTATTCAGCCATCTTGCTCAGGAACCCACATTGCCAGTATCTTTTTGTTTTTTTTTTTTTTTTGAGATGGAGTCTTGCTCTGTAGCCCAGGCTTGAGTGCAGTGGCTCAATCTCGGCTCACTGCAAGCTCCACCTCCCGGGTCCATGCCATTCTCCTGCCTCAGCCTCCCGAGTAGCTGGGACTATAGGCACCCACCACCATGCCCGGCTAATTTTTTTTGTATTTTTAGTACAGACGGGGTTTTACCATGTTAGCCAGGATGGTCTCGATCTCCTGACCTTGTCATCCACCTGCCTCAGCCTCCCAAAGTGCAGGGATTACAGGCATGAGCCACCGTGCCTGGCCATTTATGTGGAAGTTCTTATTGCTTATTAGTTAAAATAATTGTTACCTGATGAAATACCTAGTTTCCTGCATGTGTCAATAACGATTTCATGTGTTTGCTTTTTGCATCACCTGGTAGGGGGAAAGAGAGGTTAAGCCATGAGCTCTGCCCTCACAGAGTCTTTGGGATCCCACGTCTTCCCCATCTTTCCAGTTGACAACTGGGTTGAGCTTTGCTGGGCTGGATATACCCTGTGACAGAAAAGGCACTGAGAGCTGCATCCTGGCCAATGCCTTTCTTCACTGCCTTGGGGAGAGTGTAGGAAGCCCATACATATCCTGCTTGCTGCCATGGAGGTACGTACAGTCAATGCCAAATCTTGGATCACCTTCATTCTTAGATAATAGCGCTGTGTCCTGAGACCTAGGGACAGAGACCCAGGACAGGCCACCCTCCCTCCTCCAGGAGCAACTTCAGGGCATCCTCTCACGCCTTGTGCTTCCAGCAGGCCTTCAGGAAGGCGGCACTATTCAAAATGAGTTTTTCCTCCAAGTCCCAGCAGTTATTGTGGGCTATATATCGAGGGTGATCCAGGCATGGCTGTGGCAACCAAGGAAACTTTCCTTCTCCTGGCCTATTAGTTTTCTGCATATGCAGGGCTTAGGCACACAGTAGGCATCAGATAGATGTGTGTGAATGAATAAACAAAAAAGCAAAATGTACTCAAGTGTGTTTAATTCTGGCTTTAAAAAATTCTTATGTAGTTTTGAAAGTTGAATGCCTATTCTTTAATGCTGATGGAATTCGACAATTCATTTTATAAAGGCTTCTACTGAGTAAGGTTTTTAATTACTGATAATCCCACCTGGCTCTGTGTTGGCTATGGAGCTGGCGAGAGGCTTTCCGTCTCTGTTATTAACTCCCCAGGGCACCTGCTTGTTAGCCTTCCTGAATATTTCGTGGCTCTGGTGCTGTGGATGAGGAGGGCCTTGCCGAGAGCCCTGTTCTAATTTTAATCAGACTGTGGGCTTTCTGTGAGACTTGAGCTGGGCTGCCTCTCTGGATTCCTGTCGCTGTGCCCTGGGAGGCTGTGTCACGGCACCCCCAGGACTCTGCCAGGGGTCTTCAGCTTCCTCCGGCCTCGCACTCCATTTGTCACCATTGCAGCACAGAGTCCCGGTGGTGGGCTGGTGGCACTGAGCTCAGCTTCTCCAGCTCTGCTGGGGAGGAATTTGCAGCCCAAATCTTGGTTGGAAGATCAGGAGGTTCAGCATGAATTGCTCAGACTGAAGGAAATGTGCAGGAGAGGCTAAAGAGAAGCTGATGAAATCATGGCGATGACACGGAGAACGTCTCTGCTGCTGTAAGATTCGATTCACTTGTATTCTCTTCTACAGTCAAGTATGTGTCCATGGATGTGATCTGAATACCACCTCTGATTTCAATGACTGAACCCTGCCTAGTTTTAATAGATGCATGAGTTAAAATAAAAGTCACATAGTTTCCATCAGTGATGTTTCTGGCTGGAACCTGTTTTATCACTTTGAGTAAGTTAGGGAGATGAAGCAGACAGTGTGTGTGTGTGTGTGTGTCTGGACACACATACAAAATAATGTTGATTTAATCACCAGAAAACAGCATGGAAGAAGCTGTTTTTTTTTTTTTTTTCTGGTATTAAGTATTAAAAAAGTTGAAATGACTTGCTTCCAGCCTGGGCAACATGGAAAAACCCAGACTCTACAAAAAATTTGAAAATTAGCTGGGTGTGGTCGTGCCTGCCTATAGTCCCAGCTATCTGGGGGGCTGAGGTGGGAGGATCACTTGAGCCTGGGAGGTTGAGGCTGCAGTGAGCTGTGATTGTGCCACTGTACTCCAGCCTGGGTGACACAGTGAAACCCCCCTCTTATTAAATAAAAAAAAAAAGACTCATTTGTCTTGAACGATTATATCACTTGCTTTATGACTCCAGCATTTATTTTCTGTCAAATTTCAGAGCTCATTGGTGGCTTCTACAGCATGGGAATTTCAGGATTCTGTGAATGTCACATTTTGTTTGGTCAGTGGCAACTAAGGCCAATCAGGTTATTTTGATGGGTTTGTTTGCAAAGTTCCTCTGAAAATTTTGGTCATAAGAATGTTTTAGAAACTTGTTAAATCACACTAGTTTACCTGAAATTGGGAAATATACAAATTGATTACTTGTAGAAGCAGCTTCAAGAGTTCATCAATATTTTATGCCTTTTATTTTATTTTAATTAATTATTTTTTTGAGATGGAGTCTCGCTCTGTCACCAGGCTGGAGTGCAATGGTGCAATCTCAGCTCACTGCAACCTCCGCCTCTTGGATTCAAGTGATTCTCCTGCCTCAACCTCCTGAGTAGCTGGGATTACAGGTGCCTGCCACCATGCCCGGCTAATTTTTGTATTTTTAGTAGAGATGGAGTTTCACTATTTTGGCCAGGCTGGTCTCGAACTCCTGACCTCAGGTGATCTGCCCGCCTCAGCTTCCCAAAGTGCTGGGATTATAGGCATGAGTCACCGCTCTCGGCCTTATGCCCTTTTCTAAACAGCAAAGCTGTTCTTTTTCTTCAGTAAAGAACAAGGGATATTTTTTGGAGGAAATTGTTGGGCACAAATGATACAGTGTACCTTGATATATGCAAAGAGACTTTTAGGCAGGGAACCAAGCTCAGCATTTGATTACATGTTGCTGTAAAATAGGGACCCACCACATCATTTTTCTCACCTCGTGTTTAAAAGTTTACATCTTCTGGCCGGGCGTGGTGGCTCACGCCTGTAATTCCAGCACTTTGGGAGACCGAGGCCGGGTGGATTACCAGGTCAAGAGATCAAGACCATCCTGGCAAACATGGTGTGAAACCCCATCTCTGCTAAAAATACAAAAATTAGCTGGGTGTGGTGGCGCATGCCTGTAGTCCCAGCTACTCGGGAGGCTGAGGCAGGACACTCACTTGAACCCAGGAGGTGGAGGTTGCAGTGAGCCGAGATCGCACCACTGCACTCCAGCCTGGTGACAGAACAAGATTCCATCTCATAAAAAAAAGAAAAGAAAAAAGTTTACATCCTCTTCCTTGGATTTAAATCTTCAAGGAAGTTTCTTGATGAAAGAGCAATGCCACTTCTTTGTTTTGATAACATTCTTATCTGTTCTATAGAGACAAATCAAGAAAACTGGGGGACAAAATAGGAATTATTTTGGATGTGAGTCTCCATAGTTTAGAGTAAATTACTTTGTAAAGATCACAGATATGTCGCAAAGAACTGTAGATTCGGACTTGGACTCCGTCAAAAATTCCAGACTACAAGTGGCCAGATGTGTGAAGTAGCTTTCTGGGGCCCTGGAACTGCACTTCTCAGATGTGCCCTCCGTCTCCTGCCTCTGCCCTGTGCCGGGAGCCTCACCTCTTAACTTTGGCAGAAGCACCCCAAGTGGTGGTCTCACCATCACTGTGTCCTCTGGTCCAAGGACGTTTATAGTTTTTCTAACTTCTTAGGGCAAAGCACCATAATAAATGTACTATTCCCTTCCACAGTTTCCAGCAGAAAAGAATTCAGTGATAGCAACGAAGTTTCATGGTGTGAGTGCCTTCAGTGAAGCAGGGTTAAGTGTAGATTTGCTTTAACTGTGGGAGCAGGAGTGAGTCCTATTTCATCTGCAGTTCAGGCAGTTCTTAAAGTCTGGGCCCAAAGCATGAATGAGCTAGCATGCGTTGTAACACTGAGGGATAAACAAGCAATCCTGCAGACCATCCAACAGGCATAGTTTTTCATCAGAAGCTAAGTGAACAATGATTTATATTTGAAATACAAGAGATTTCAGCCATTGAACACCACCGCCAGCTCAAAAGGTTGTTGATAATGAACTGATAATATGATCAAGTATTTTCCAAAATGCTAGCTCTCTCTAGATGCCTGTGCAATGGAGGCTTTACTTTGTTGCCTGACATTTTAGGGGCCACAAGAGCTCTCACTAAAATACTGAGTTAGGCTCCTCAGTCCTCTCCTCAAATGTGCTACCTTTAGTTTATAAATATTATAGTTTAATAACATTGAAAAATAGCTTTGTAGATCACTATTCAAAATCCCGTATCTTAGGTGACCATATAATATGTCACCCAAACCAGACAATTATGAGAGTGAAAGGGGGTTGTTGATAATTATACCAGGACAAGTGTAGCGTGGGCTGTCCTGGCCCAACAGGGACAGACACAGAGTTGTCGCATCTCAAGGCGAATGCAAACGTCTGTGCAACGAGTCACCGTGTGCACATAACACAAGACAATGCAGCTTAATTTTGGGGTCAGCTTTGTGACCCCAGGAGCACCTCGCAGCGCTCTGCTGGGCCATACACTGGACTCTGGGAATTTGAGATTCCATCCAATCTCCATAAATTACTAAACTCGTCTTTCATTTTGGGGCTCCCCTGCTCAAAACCATCAGTAGTGAAAGCCAGACTCAAGAGCTCTCGAGGTGAGAGACACCTGAATTTGGAATCATACCACATTTCCTCCTCTTGTTCTGCAGGAGTTTTTGTGGACGCCAGACAGATGAAGTGCATTCATCAGAGCCTCCCTTCACATAGTTTCCCCACCTGCCTTGTCACCACTTCCTTACTCCTACTTAAATCTTATCTGTTTTTCAAGTTATAATCTCTTTGAGAAAACCTTCCCAACAAGTCTAATTTATATTAATCAGTTCTTTTGGTGAACGTGGATAATGATAACCTATATGGTCAATTTTGAGAGTCATTTAGTAATTTAGCATGTTTACCCTGAGAGTATGGTGAGATCTTCCTTTCCCTTCCCTCCCCTCCCCTCCCCTCCCCTCCCCTCTTCTCCCCTCCCCTCCCCTCCCCTATTTTCAAATAAAGACAGATTCTCACCATCTTGCTCATACTGGTTTCAATCTCCTGGCATCAAGCAATCCTCCCACCTTGGCCTCCCAAAGCTCTGGTACAAGTGTGGGCCACCATGCCTGGGCAGGAGCTCAGTTCTAAAACCCTCTTGGCTGTCTGTAGTAGGATAGTTTATCATCAGCCCCTTCAGAGTTTCAGAAAGATGCTGTTATAAGAACTTACATAGTTTTGTTAAGGGAATTTTCCCATTAGTTCTATTTTTCTTTCTTTTTTTCAGTATCCCTCTCAGCTGACATGTGAGTTACATAAACTTTTTAATTGAGATTCATGTGTTCAAAATCATGTTTTAATTTTGTTTTTGGTTTTGTGGTAGCTTGATATGATGTGGTACTACCTCTTGTGAAGTTTAAAGTTTGTATTTTATAAAAGGGCATTGGGACGTGAAAAAATTCTGTTTTTTGTCTTGAGCCGCAGCTTAGTTTGGGATATTGGGATTAGCAATCACTGGAGTGGAACTTTGCCAGTGGCTTCCTTAAAGTACCCTAGATTCCTCTTCTCTGGATTACTAGAGAGCAGCTTCCGAGCATAGCCGCCGTGAACTATAAAAGCTTGTGGTCAGTGAACTCAGTTAAGAGAGTGCTGGCGACGGTGAAAGTCAAGTCTCTTTAGATGGTGGTTCTTTTGTGGGCCAGGTGTCTTCTCTTTGTGAGTAGATTACCCAGTGTGACATCAAGGGGGTGTTAGGCATTCCTTCTTCCAAGAAAACATTTCCTGAGGCTGTAGGACTCAACTATGAGAGGCAGTTGTGGTGGTGGAAAAATAATGTAAGAATTAACTGAGCCTAATATAAGGTGTTTGTGAATAGAAACAAGAAGCAGTTGTAGAGAGATAATTAGTAAAAAAAAAACGACCAAAATAAAAATGAATGAAAGGGGCACATGAGGTGAAAGGTGGAATCTTTGTTGTATGAGAGCTGATTTTCATTTTTTTGCTCTGAAAAGATTTTGTGGCCATATTCAGTTTTTTTTTCATAATTGAAGTTATGTGAGTGTCTTATAGCAGCAGTTACAGAATAAAAATGATTATTTCCTTCTCAGTGAGACTCATCAGCTCTTTCTAATCTTAACCTCAGACTCTTATTTCTATCTCATTCTTCACTCTAGCATGAATAAGGAAGGCCTGGTGCTAAGAACACATGGTGGGAAAAACAATTGCCTCCAGGCATTGCTTATCACAGGTATGGTCTAGAGAAATGGACATTCAGAAATCCAGCAATATTGGGGTATGTTTAGTAGGTTGCNTGAAAGGGCCATCCCTACTTATATCTCAGGTCTCCACATAAATTCACTTCCAAGGGAAACGCTGACATTGTCTTAGGAGACAGAATAGAGGCCCATCCTATATGCTCTCTCATAAGAGCAATGGGAAGTCCTGTTCATTTTACCCACCAAAGCTGTCCATTTTCCTCTGTCTCTAGCACCAGCCCTCTGGCCCACATGACTTTCATCTCTTGCCTGGACTTCTATAGTGGTCTCCTAACTATTCTCTCCCCATTCTCTTTTGCTCCTCAAATCTATGGGCTCCCCTAGAGCCAGATAGATCTTTTCAAAAATCAAACATGATCTAATTCCTGTTATTCAGTATGCCACAGTAAGTCTTCACCCATAAAACCTTTCACTGTATTCCCATTGCTCCTAGGAGACAGATCAGAAGCCTTCATGTGACAAAATGCCTGGCTTTAAACATTGCCTCTCCTATCTGCGCCAGCCACACTGACTTCCTTTCTTTTCTCCAAGAAAAGAAAGCCTTCTGCAAGGGGCTTTTTTAATGCAGTATTCAGTCTGCCTAATAGGCTCTCACCATCTGCCTCTTCAACTGGCTTTAATCCTCTTTCAGTCATCACTTCCTGGAGGAAGGTTTCCCTGAGATCAATTCCTCCAGTATAGGTTCACATAGCCCATGTACCTCTCCTTAGCATTGATCTCTATTGTAATTTTACCTTTTATTTTAAAAAATTGTGTAATTCTTTAATGCATGTCTTTCCTCCCCGCACTCTCATTCTACTTCCGTGTTAAGCTCTGTGGGGTCAAGGACTGTGTCTTTGCTTTTGTTCACTTCAGCTCCTGACCGTGTAGGAGCTCAATATTTGACTAATCAAATAGAAGCAGCTGAAACATTTTTAAGTGGAGTTGGGGTCTGAGGCAGGTAGGATGCCATCAGATTTATTTGGACTACAGTGGATTGGAGGGTTGAGACTAGAGCAAGAAGGAATGGAGACTGATCCGGATGTTATTACTACAATGAGAGATGATGATAGCTTGTTTGGGAGATGGTAGTGACAGTTAAGAGAAGTGTATGGATTTGATAGCTATTTAGGATCAAAAAATGACAGCACTTGGTCATGGCTTAGGCTATGAGAGAGTGTCAGAGAGGAAGGAATCAAGGATGATGTTTTCTAGGACCCTGAGCAATTCGATGGAAGGGGTGTCAAACTTTAAGTCAGAAGACCTTGAAATAGGTCCAGCCTAAAGATAGGTTTCTTTGGGAAGGGGACCTAGAGAAGGTTCTGGGGTTGTCCGTGGACTTACTGGAGTATTTCTAGAGTCAAGTTTAGTATTCTTGCAAGAGATCATTTTTGAGTCCCAGCATAAGGGCACTCAAAATTTATGGCAAGGTCACTATCTGATTTTTTTAAACACCTGATGGTTTGCAAAACTGCTCAGAGTCTTAGCAAACAATGCAAATGAGCCTTCAGCTCAGGGTGCCAGCATTTCTTGCCTTAACTACTTTTACATGGCAATTGTATTAATCTTGCACCAACTTATTTGAACGGCTTACTGTTGTCGAGGGCTGTATTCCCAACTCATTCTCCAACTTAAGACTGGGATATTAGATGATTAAGAAGTTTCTGATCCTTCTGTTCCCTTGATGTTTTGATAATAATAATATCTGCTTCTAAAAAGAATAAGCTACGGTGACCTTGTTTGTAGTATGAGCCCATTGAGATCTGACTCATTTCCTTTCTAATAAACCCAAAGAGCTTCCCACTTATCCACTTAGTTTTTCACTGGTTCTCTCAGCTCATCATTTTAGGGACCAAAAAAATAAAAGGTACATAATGTTTTGTTGGTACAAGGAAAATTTTTGAGACATGTACCCTGTACTCCCACAAGAATTTGGAAATAAAGATGGCTGATTTAGAGTAAAGCTAATTAAAATGAGATTATCTGCTGGTAAAAATAATCGCAGAGATGAGCTGTCAGCATGCAATTGATGAGGCCTGGAATTAATCTCAAGGATGAAATGAGGGACTGTATTAGTTTCCTAGAGTTGTCATAAGTGTCATAAGCTGGGTGACTTAAACAATGGAAATTTATTCTCTCAGAGTCGTGTGTAGTCTGACATCAAGGTGTCAGCAGGATGGGTTCCTTCTGAGGTCTGCCAAGTTTGTTCCATGCCCCCTCCTAGCTTGTGGAGTTTACTGGCAATCCTTAGCATTCCTTGATTTGGAGATCAGCTCACCCTAATCTCTGCCTTCATCTTCACAAAGTGTTCTCCTGCGTGCATATTTGTCTCTGTGTCCAACTTCCCCCTTTTTTATAAGGGCATGGTTGGACTGCATTAAGATTATTATCTTAACTTGATCATCAGCAAAGACTCTATTCCCAAATAAGGTCGCATTCACAGGCACTAGGGGTCAGGCTTTAACTTGTTTTGGGAGGACACCATTCAGCCCCTAACAGGGTAGTAAAGTTTAGTAGGCCAGATGGTAATTCATTGTATCCAGAGTGCCTTACCTGAAGAAAACCTTTGTGAACACAGCAAAATTCAGCCTAGAAAATCAAGGAAAGGTCAACCAGAAAGAAAACATTTGGCAGCAGTGAGGGAGGGGCTTGGGTCAGTGGACTACGTGGAGGATTTTCTAACTTTGTAAGTAGTGGAAGCATTTTTTTTTCCTAATGAAATCTTGAGCAAAACCCCCAATAAATAAAACAAATATAGGTAGAGCTGTTCTAGTGGCACCGTAGGTAGAAGGCCCAGAATTCCATCCACTGAACCTCCTCTCACCCATCAAGGGTAGGTACTCTGTCCCTTTGACAAGTGTATTTAATTAACAGTGGACTCACAGACAAAACTCTCAGAATATGTCACTGACCCAGTCAACTCCTCTTTTTCTGAATATGTGTTCACTAAGAAATCTTTTGATTATAACATGTTTAACACAGTCAATGTCTTTGCAGGAAGAGATTGTCCTGAGAAGACAATTCGTGTGTCTAGTCTCTTTAACAATTACATTTCTGCTTACAGAGTAGTATATTGTTTTGGTTTATATGTCAATTTCACATGTATTTATCTATCTTAATGTCAGTACCCCAAAGCCCTTTCACCTCTTGGTGCTGTGGTCAGGGCTGCAAAGCAGAGAAACAGACTCTGAAGACCTCATGAGGCCATAGCAGCCCAGGAGACCTGGCTTTAGTTGCCAGTCAGGCCCCGAACATGACCTCACTGCTCCCCTCCAAATTCCTCCAATTATTAAACTGTATACGATTGAGGCATCCCAATATCTACTCCAGCATCTTTTCATTTAAAACGCTTTTTGTTGTTTTAAACCAATATTTCTCAACCTCAACACTGACATTTTGAGTCAGATACTTCTTTGTTGGGGAAGGAAATAGCCTATACATCGTAGGATGTTCAGCAACATCCTTGACCCCTACACGCTAGCTACCAGGAGCACCACCCAAGTTGTGACAACCAAAAATACCTCCAGACATTTCCAAATGTCTTCTGAGTGGGTACCACCCCTGACTGAAAACCACTATTCTGAACGCGGACTCTAGAACCAGGGAAATTATTCCTAACATTGTCTCCAGGGGAAATGGTAGGCTCGAAGGAGAGCTGACCAATATCTGCCACAGATTGCTGGACTTTTTCGCCATGTAACTTCAGTCCTGTGAGATATTTCATCTCATTTACCAAAGGGGAAATGTTACTGAAATACCGAGGGTTCAGTCTAGGTCCTGCCACTCACCGCACAGAAAGCTAATCACTGAGATGAGTATTGCCAAGGAAGACAGTTTTAATCGGGTGGTGCAGCAGCCAAGGAGATGGAAGTTCAGTCTCAAATCTATCTCCCTGACCAACTACAAGTAGGGGTTTATATACCAGGGAAGAAATGTAACAGTGTGTAAGAAAACACTGAGGAAGTGAAGGCATCTGGTGCCCTGATCTGGTGAGTTTGAGTTTCAGTTCTTTGATTTTTTTGTTTGTTTGTTTTGATGGAGTCTTGCTCTGTCTCCCAGGCTGGAGTGCAATGGCGTGATCTCAGCTTAGTGCAGTCTCCACCTTCTGGATTCAAGCGATTCCTGCCTGAGCCTCCTGAGTAGCTGGGATTACAGGCGCCTGCCACCACACCCAACTAAGTTTTGTAATTTTTAGTAGAGATAGGGGTTTCACCATGTTGACCAGGCTGGTCTTGAACTCCTGACCTCAGGTGATCCTCCTGCCTTGGCCTCCCAAAGTGCTGGGATTACAGGCGTGAGCTGCTGCGCCCAGCAAGTATGGTGAGCTGTTATAGTGCAGCCTCTTTTTGATCTTGCCTTTCTTCTTCTTCTCTCCCGTTCCAGCTCTCAGAACACAGCATTCACGAAACATTGGTCAAATCAGTGACTGTTAATATTTTAGATGAGTTGGAACATTTTGGAGATCAGATTATTTAATTGCTAATTATTTTCACTTATGTTATTTTAGGTGAATGTCTTTGTTTGGTTCCCTATATCTTATTTAGCTTGTGGAATTTGAATTTATGACTCTCTTGCCTCTGCTGGTTCCTTAGACACTCATGTTCAAAATCCAGATAGAATTCTCAATAACTTTAAATCTTTACTTGGTCTCTTAAAAAAGGCTAAATGTGTCCAATTCATAAATAGGAACAAAACTTTAAAATCTTTTCTTGTCTCTTCCCCCAGCCCTGTTCAGCACAGACTGGCAAATGCCTTCAGTTTCTGTCTCCCTTTGTGTCAAAACTTCCTTAACCTTCTCAGACTCAGCCCCAAGTGGCCTTGGATTTCTTGGGTGTTCTATTGATCTCCCTTGAGAGATGTTTTGCTTTTCTTAGATAGTTGAAGCAAGGCAGATTTTAAGACTCAAGAATGGAGCTGGCTAAGACAGAAGGCCTTTCACTGTGTGTTGCATTTTGGAAATTGAAGTGGGATGAAGCAGGGCAAGTTGGACGAAGCAGGAGGGAAGATGCTGTGAAAACTTATTTTAATACATTTTTTCCTGTCACAGTTATTTTCTTACATCAGTTTCCCTTCTAGTAAAGTGATTGGTAATCGTAAATATTCAGTGAATGACCAGAAAGATATGATGTTTTATAAATGAATTTCTCTTTGAAGTGATCGAACTCAAAATGAAATCAGAAGTTGATTTGGATACTGTATCATTTCAAATTTCACAAAATGCAAATGTTACCAAAAGGATTCTATTTTTCTTCTTCTTCTCCCCCTAGTTTCAAAAGAAACATCTTTGGGTGGAATCTAGCCATGAAGAATTAAAATCTAAATGAAAAAATCAGCCAAACATTATACATGATTAAAAAGAACTCTTTAAAATGAAGATCCATTTTTTAAAACTTATTTTATATATTTATTTTTATTTTACTTTAAGTTCTGGGATACATGTGCAGAATGTGCAGGTTTGTTACGTAGGTATACATGTGCCATGATGGTTTGCTGCACCCATCGACCATCATCTAGGTTTTAAGCCCCGCATGCATTAGATATTTGTGCTAATACTTTCCCTCTCCTCACCCCACACCCTCAAACAGGCCCTGGTGTGTGATGTTCCCCTCCCTGTGTCCATGTGTTCTCATTGTTCAACTCCCACTTACGAGTGAGAACGCGCAGTGTTTGGTTTTCTGTTCCTGTGTTAGTTTGCTAAAAATTGTGTCTGCCTTCCTATCATCAGTGTTAGAACAGGTTAACACTTTCATTCAGAAACAAGTAGTATTTATTGAGCACCTCTTGCATACTAGGCACTGGGCAATTCACTGGGTATTAAGTGGTTCACAGCACAGACAGATTTAAAGCATGTGTGTGAGGATATAAGCAGTCACACAAACACATGTGTGTGTATATATGTGTTTGTGTGACTATGTTTACACAGTGGTAAGTACTGTGAAGGAAAACTGCATAATAATATGGAAAGCCAAAAAAGTGAAATGTAAAGGAAGGCACCTCTGAGGGAGGGCCATCCGTGGGTGACACAGAACCAAGTGATGATGAGCAGGAGCTGATGCAGGCCAGATGGTGGCCCTGGTGTGTGGCTGGAGCTGTGCACCTCATGCAGGTGAGGGGAAGTGAGGGGTTGAGGCAGGAGGGGCAGACAGGGCTCAGAAAACATGGGGTCTTGGGGGCCATTTAATAATTCTGGAATTAATCGTGTTGAAAGGAAAGGTTTAAATTAATTAAATTTAGCAGAGTTTATTTGAGCAATATACGATTCAGGAATCGGACAGCCCTCAGAACCCACGGAGGTTCAGAGAGCTCCACTCAGCCGTACGAACAGCCAGCTTTTATAGGCCAAACCTGGAAGCAATATACAGAGGTCACCTGATTGGCTACAGCTCTGCATCTGCCTCATTTGGGCAAGGGATGAAGAGTTGGCTGCCTGTGATTGGCTGAAATGTGGCTGTTTGTGACTGGCTGAAACTCGGCTGTTCATTATACTCCTAAATTGGGTTGTGGTTTGTTCCTGGGAACTCAGACTATGGAGACAGCCTCCTGCTGACTTGAGAATCTTAATGGCTGTGGAAAGCCACAGGATATAATCACCTTCTGTGACAGCCTTCGAGATGGGCTCTTAGCCCAAAGACAATGAATTGCACCATCTGGGTTCTGTCCTTAGCTCTGCCACTATGTCAGTGGCTTACAAGTATCCATTAACACTTTGGACGTTCCTCTTCTTTACACTTCTATTTGCTTATTTGTAAACTATGGACAATAACAATTGCCTGGGATTAACAGCAGTATAAGAAGTAATGATAAAATAATGAGTGATTTTCACATATGGAGCCAGGCTATGTTTTACACTTATCTCCTTGGTACCATGGCGTGCAAGGTTAATGCAGCTTTAGAGTAATATGACGATGAACATATTGGTAGGGCCTGCACAATGATTCTAATGAAATGCAGCACTTGGTGAGAACAACCAGGATCATTTTGCTTCGCGGGCAGTTGATTACGTTTTCTCACATATTCTAAAGGGAAACAGTTGGGTTCACGGCATTTTATTTATGGGGAGTGTTCCCTGAAGGGAAAAGGCAAATTTAATTTAATTTTCGTTTTGCTTCTTATGTCCGTTCATTTAACATATCTGTACTGAGAGTGAAGAAGTTCAGAGCGGAGAGAAATGCTTTAATTTGTGCAGTTTGGGGCTGAAAATTGCTTGCTGTTTTGAAATTCTTCTCCCAGACTTGTGAGGTGCTTTGGGATATTATTTTTGAGATAATAAGGCACATGTCCTTTGACAGGGAAAGGCAGCATGCTGTGCTCCCCCTGTTATGGCTTCAGGAAACCTTTCAAAAGTTACCATTTACAAAGGCCCACCTTGAGATACCTTCAAAAACTGCATTTAAGTCTTGTTTGAAACCTTAAGCGTTGCATATAGATCAATACTTCTGAAGAAGTAATGGACGGCTGGTGAGTGGATGGCAGTATCCAAGGGGGACACATTCATTAATGGGAAGGTCATCGAGGAGGAAACAGCCATTGGTGCAGCTCCCGGTCCTCTTCCTACATGGGGACCCATATCCCTTTATGCCTCCACTGTGGGAAGGCAGATAAATTTTGTGATTCTCCATGATAGCTATTGATGGCAATGATTGAGGGCATTAATACTAATTAGTGCTAGCTGAAGTCAATGACTTTATTACGTGTATACTCTCCAGTGGGAAATCACATCAGAAAGTTTATTTCCTGAGCGTTTCCAAGTCGAGACCATCTCTTGTCAAATGTAATTAAATAAAATGTCTCTTCACAAATATTGCATCTGTGAACAGTCTCTTAAGAGATTCTATACTGAAATTGCGTTGATAATTACTTTGTTACAAAGTCTAATTAGTCAAAGTCAGTTAGGTAAGAGTGGATTTTTATTCTTCTCTCCAGGTCTTGTAGCCCGGGGCTGGTGGGGAAAGTATGAATCTGGTGTTAGGAAGTCCTGGTTCTAGTCCCTGCTTAGCCACACATTTGCTATTTCATAGCTGTAACATGTTGAACTAGACGGTCTCCAAGTTTCCTTAAGCTCTGAAAGTCGCTAATTTTTATTCATGTTTCATATGACTGAACTATACTCCCTCCATTGTATAAAGTCAAGCACTCTCCTACCGTGTCTTCTCTCTGCAAAGTACTTTTCCGTTTCTACTTTATTTATAAAAGTTAATGCTAGAGCTGAGCTCTCATGATACAAGGCTTAATTCAATTAAAAATATTTTAATCAAGTCTTTTTTCTTTTTGTTCTTGTTTTTTTTGAGATGGAGTCTCACTGTGTCACCCAGGCTGTACTGCCATGGCAGAATCTCGGCTCACTGCAACCTCCAACTCCTGGGTCCAAGTGATTCTCCTGCCTCAGCCTCCCAAGTAGCTGAGATTACAGGTGCCCCCCACCACACCCGGCTAATTTTTGTATTTTTTAGTAGAGACGGGGTTTTGCCATGTTGGCCAGGATGGTCTGGAACTCCTAACCTCAGGTGATCCACCCACTTCGGCCTCCCAGAGTGCTGGGATTACAGACGTGAGTCGCCGTGCTTGACTAATCAAGTCTTTATAGACCATCGATCTCTACCTGTGCAGGGTAATGTCCTAGGCTCTTTTTGGTCCTCTCTCATGCCATTGCTTCATTCTTTCTCAGAATTTTTCTTCTTCCTTGCTTTTGTCCCCCTCTGATCACTTTTCATTTTATCTTGATACTTATGCATACTTGTAATTCTACTTCTTGGTTGCCAGTTTCATTAGTTAGGGTAGGCTTAGGCTATGAGGTGATAGAAATAAACCTTGAAATTTAAGTGCATCAGTGTAATAAATCTTTATTTCTAGCTCATGTCAAAATCTACTACAGATTGGATAGGCCTCCTAGGAGGCTTTCCTCCAGGATGTGACTCAGGGATCCAAGCTTTTCTATCTTGGGATGTCGTCCTACTCCACATATGCCTCAAACACACAGAAGATTCCCCAGTGGAAGGGTTCAGGCTTGGTCTGGAGATGATGTACATCACTTTCTTCTACTTCCTATTAGTCTTAATCTGGGGACATGACCTCATTCTAACTATAAGGGAAGCCTACAAGTTCCTCATGAATGGCCAAGCTAATGTCAACCAAATCATGTTAAAGTCTAGGCATTTAGAAAGGAGAGAATTTTAGAATTGGAGGAATTGAAAAAGTGACAAAGTGAAAAATGGGAAGAAATACATGAGATTTAGTATTCATAATAAGTTAAAAAGTAAATAACTTGTTAATTTGTGAAAATAAAATCAATTATGGTGGTAATGACAATGATAATATGAGCTAATATATATTGAACACTTTCTTTCCTGAAGGCACTATGCTAATGTACTTTACATGCGTTGGTTTTTATAATCCTTATAAATTTATAAAGATTATTGTTATTCCATTTATGGATGAAGAAGCCGAGGCTTGGAGATGAACTCAAGGTCTTTCAGAGAGTAAGTGGCAGATTTCGCAGCCAGACTCTAAAACCCATTCTCTTAACATCACCTTTGTCTGTATCCTCTAAAATAATAATGATACTTTACCTCATTTACTTTCATCCTCACTACAGACACATGACACTGGGGCTTTTACAACTTTATAGATGAAGAAACTGAAATTTGGAGAGGTTCAATTACTTGCAGCAAAATCATAGTTCCTAAAATCAAAAGGACAAATAATTGAAGCCAAATAAATCTAATTGAGTTAACTGAAGTTTTACAGCATGACCTTTAAATCTAAAACATCCTGCACAACTTTAAAGGCTTCCAGCTAAAAAACCGCTTCTTGCCTGCTATAGCCTTCTCAGGAAGTATCTATCACTGCTGTTTAGCACTGGCAGAGTATACAAGGTTATTGGAAGAGAATTATTGGTCCCTGTTTGAGTCTAACTGGACTATTTTGATGACTCCTGCTGCTTTAAGATAACACCATACTATGTTTCCACTCTGTTCTGATGTTTTTATGCAAACAATTCTGGAGTTTTAAATTTCATTGAAGTGTACCACAAGTCATCTTTTATTTTACAATATTCTATATCTTTCAGTACATCACAGAACTGAGTAAAGATTTCTTAAAAGACCAGAACATAAAATATTGCATTGCTTATTTGAGAGCAATTTATTTTGAAGGCCTTGCTGTATTCATGGGGAGAAAAAAGCAACTATGATAAAACCATAAAGCAAAGTATTCTGAAAGGTTACATGTCATTGAACTATTCAAGCTGCTTTTCTTTGTTGCCTAAGAAACTGGATAACTTCAAACATCCAATTCAAAGTCATAACCTGTAAATTGCATTCTTAATAGCACATTTTCCCTTTAGTGACAATGAATTAATTTAATATCAATAAAATCTGCAGTTTATATAAAAAATTTTTGCTTTAAAAAAAAAAAAAATCCTCACTCCATACTCACAGGCAGCATGGCTGAAGTTGAGGGCATGGACTGGACCCGTTGTCTGCTGAGTGGCTGCTGACTTGTTGTTGAGTGACCTTGCACAGCTTACTTCACTCTCTTGCTATGGTTTCTGCAAATGGGGGTAATAGTGCCCAGCTCATAGAGTGGTTATGAAATTAAATAAACAATATTTGTAAAATACTTAGAGCCATTTCTGGCACAATGAAAACTATTTGATATTTAAAAAACCTCATTTTTATGCTATTAATCTGCAGTGCACCCTTGCATAGAGCCAGGATCATTTACATTTCACTTAGAAGTAGTTTTTCTTTTGAGAGAGGTTGGTTAACTAAGACTGGAGGTAGAATGGCTGATTCATGACCAGGACCTGCCCAGTCACTGGGAATAGGATATACTGTTCACTCTTCCTTTTGCAGAGAGAAGACCCTGAAGAAATAGATTAAATGGTAGCAAATCAGATAGGGTCATGCATTACTTATCTCAAATCTTCTTCTATAACAAGCTCACATTCAAGAGAAGGTGATACAAGTGCACATAAATGACCATGTTGGAACAGGATATGAGAGAGGACTGTGAAGATTCTTGAGAGAAGATGTTGTGGCTAATTTTGCACAAAGGGTGTCCATCAGGAGACACTATGCAGAGGTGGTAGAAAAAGGCCTCTGCAGGCCGGGCATGGTGGCTCACCCCTGTAATCCCAGCACTTTGGGAGGCCGAGGCGGGCAGATCACAAGGTCAGGAGTTCGAGACCAGCCTGGCCAACATGGTGAAACACCATCTCTACTAAAAATACAAAAAATAAGCTGGGCATGGTGGTAATAATCCCACCACATGCCTGTAATCCCAGCTACTTGGGAGGCTGAGGCAGGAGAATAGCTTGAACCTGGGAGGTGGAGATTGCAGTGAGCTGAGATCATGCCACTATACTCCAACCTTGGGAACAAGAGTGAAACTGTCTCAAAAAAAAAAAAAAATTCATAGTTTCTTAGTATTTGTAGATGAGATATTATTACTATTTTATATATGGGAAATACAAAACAGATGACTTAGAGAAAGCTGGTCATTAAACTACCTTGGCCATTGGATAATTATGCATTTTAATCAAAAAGTTTCCAGGAATGGGATATTCTCAGAATGAAAAATTTACCCATTGTCAAATTACACTATTCAATAATTTTAATTTATTGGAATTCCAGGAAAAAATAGTCAACTTTTACTTTTAATATTATGAAAATAAGAGAAAAAAGGAGATGATATTCAAATAAATGTTCTTTCTTTATATAGTTGGGTTTATAACCTGTATCTTTTCATGTGTCATAATATTCCTTTGAGAAACATATATACTTGAATTTTTTTAACTTTAGAATTGAGGCTATAAACATTGGCACAGTATTTAGGGTTAAGGTTAACCTAGGGTTTGTTCTGAGGCTATCATCCTTGGGGCGTTGACCTGGGTTCAACTGGGCGTTGATGAGTGACTACAAGGCACACGTGAGAGACACAGTGGATGGAGGCATCACGAAGGTGAAGAGGAAAGAAACAGATCTGGAACAGGGCCTGAACAAGCTGGAGGGGAAGTGGCTGAGGGCACTGTGGAAACCAGGCAGGGGGGCCAGGGACCCCTTTCACTGGGTGCTGGCTTCAGGGGTCATTGTCCAATTTAAGAGCCAGCCTGGATGTTTGACCCTTCCTCCAACAATGCGATAGGTGTGCCTATGACCCATCTCACCCGAAAGCCACGTGTGGCAACATCCAGCTCAGGTGTTTCCAACACTTGGTACATGTGTGAATCACACGTGTCCACGGGCGGTAAGGACTGTGTGTTTGGAGATGGGGAAGGAGAAGTATTTCTCCTAGTCCTCCTCATAGGTGGTGATCAACATTGCCCTTGGACTATGCTGAGGGATAGGGAACAAGGGGATGAGGGTAGGTAGGAGAGATGGGTTTGCTTCCATAGTGATTAGACCCTGTGTCAGCCTGGCTAGCGAAACTGGGCCTGGACCACGGCATCACGGACTACATACATAGTTGTGCCACGTTAGTAACTGATCTCTTGCTTGACAGTTTCCCTTTGCCTTTTTGACCCTTTCTCTGGTATAAATAAGAAATCTCCTGAATTCACTTTTCAGGTGAGTGACTCTAGATCCAAAATGTGAAACCCAAAGTCCAATAACTTGGTTGGAAATAAGGCCTGCTGCTTCTCTCCCTTTATATGGAGTTAAAGATTCTGAGAAGTATGGACACCTTCAAAATTCTTGACAACAGGAGTAGCCCCAGAGTTCCCTATCTCACTAAAGATGATGCAGGAGGGCCGGGTGCGGTGGCTCAAGCCTGTAATCCCAGCACTTTGGGAGGCTGAGACAGGCGGATCACGAGGCCAGGAGATCGAGACCATCCTGGCTAACACAGTGAAACCCCGTCTCTACTAAAAAATACAAAAAATTAGCCTGGCGTGATGGCGGCGCCTGTGGTCCCAGCTACTCGGGAGACTGAGGCAGGAGAATGGCGTGAACCCGGGAGGCGGAGCTTGCAGTGAGCTGAGATCCGGCCACTGCACTCCAGCCTGGGCGACAGAGCGAGACTCCGTCTCAAAAAAAAAAAAAAAAAAAGATGGTGCAGGAGTATTCAGCAGACAGCTGAGTCTTACTGCCTCAACTTAACTGTGTGAGTCACACGGTCAAAAGGGGAATCTCTTTATTAAGTATATGCAAATAAGATAATTGTAATTTCTTTCAAGAAATTAGGAAACTTACCACATTCATTTGGATAAGCCGCATCAAGACCTTAAAAGCACAAAGATTGAGCTAAAAATCTTTATTGCCAGTGGTTCCTACAGCACCTTTGAGTTCTGCAAAGCACTTACTATAGTACCTCTGTGTGCACCATAACTATTAGCAATGATGATTTGATCATAGGCAAAGGAGTTTTAGAGAATAATAAATGAATTAAGCTATCTTCATGAAAGAAGGTACTTAGAGCATTTATTAATATCATTGAAGAGACTTTTCAGCTCTTAAATGTGTTTCAGACTTCCATTTAAGAAACATTGAGTTAATAATCTGCCCCTTCACGCCTGTAATCCCAGCCCTTTGGGAGACCGAAAGCAGGTGTATCACAAGGTCAGGAGTTCAAGACCAGCCTGGCCAATATGGCAAAACCTTGTCTCTACTAAAAATACAAAAATTAGCCAGATGTAGTGGCGGGCGCCTGTAGTCCCAGCTCTTTGGGAGGCTGAGGCAGAAGAATCACTTGAACATGGGAGGTGGAGGTTGGAGTGAGCCGAGATGGCAGTACTATACTCTAGCCTGGGTGACAGAGCAAGACTCCATCTCAAAAAAAAAAAAAAAAAAAACAAGAATCTACTCTTGAATGGTTTATAAACCAAATGTTCTTGCTTGTTTGTGCATGAGTCAGGTAACAGTATTTATAGTAGACATTTGCTGATTATCTCCTCAGTATTGCAGCTGATCATTTCTGATAGGGACCAATGAGACTAAAGAAAAATGGATTCTAACCTCATTTTATAGAACATGACTGCAGACTGACTAACTGGCACATTCCAGTTCCCTGACCACGTGTGAGTTGGGGGTGAAATGTGACTCAAACCTGGATAATAAAATCTTATTTTCTTGGGAATATTGGAAAAAGGCTTTCCTTGGATGGATGAGAATAAACAGGCAAGCAAGTAACCCTGTGTTGGGTCCCCCAGGTCCCCCCGCTTTCTTTCTGTGTCCTGTCCACTCTATAACCCAGCCAGTGGCAGGTTTCTCCCAGCAGACTTGAACCCCAAACAGGGTCCTTGAACATTCCTGGACACTGATAAAATGATCTAGGTTGTTGCCCAAATCAATGAAAGAAACTAGCCTTGGGCCTGAGCCAAACTTTTTAAACTCATATGAACTTCATGCCCCGACCTCCTCGCTGCAGACATGCGTGGGTAGAACACCCTTTTCCCTCTCTGTCTGCGGCGAGGATTGCTGCAGCCTCTAAGTTCCCCTCATCAATGCTCTGGGCTGATCAGCCTGCACGTAGTGCTGCTTTCTTTGGAATCCTAACCAGCCGCATCTCGGGATGGTCTGGGGCACTTTCTTGTGGGAACTCCCCCTGCTGCCACTTATGGGGTGATGCCAGTCTCTGGTTCTCCTGGATGGAACAGGCTGGGACCTGCTGGAGACATCCTGAGGCCATCGGAACTCATGTGATGCTGTGGATGGCAGAGCTGAGAGGCAGGCAGGAAGGAGGCTCCTGCTGCCGTTGCTGATCTCATGAAAGGGCTGGACCCATCCTCGCCGAGGCTCCAGGGCTTCTTTTGGATGCTTCATTACTTGAGTCAATGCAATTTTTTTATTGTGCAATCCAATTTCGGTAGGGTTTCCTGTTGTTCACAGTGGAAAAATTCCTTACTGTTACAGGATTTCTACTCTAGTGCCTCTGATTGCAACTCTTGTGGGAGGACATTGCTCTTCTTGGGATGCTGTCACCAGAGCTCCCCAAAATTGCAAAATTTAGCTGCTACCTGGGTGCTCCATTCCTTCTAAACTTGTTCTTGGATGGCATCTTGCACTCCCCCTGCTATCTTCTCCACCCTCTGCTCTGAGAATCCATGCACTAAGGAGTTTTCTTCTTGAAGGTTCTCTTTGCCATATGCAAAATGACCTTGAGAATCGTTGTCGGGCAGGGCAAGGCCATGGAGTTGGATTGTGGTTGATTTGAAATCAACACAAGGGAAGTTAGACTTGGGCCATGTGTGGTTGAGAGGGCAATTTCTGGGTGATGCCTGGGCCAGTCCCTGATTCACCTCTTCAAGTGTAAGTTATTCAGTTCTTCCAAGCCTCTTTTACTCATTTGTAAAGAGGAGATGATCAATATTCTTTCCTCAGAGGATCGTTGAGAAAGCAATGAGATGCTGTGTGTGATGGGTCTGGTATATAGTGAGGTTCTCTGAAAATATAACTCATAATTGACCAAGGGTTGCAACTCAGATTCTGTAGTTGGCAGACTAGCATTCTTTCTACTATACCTTCTTTGAAAGTCTAAAGCTCTCTAATGATGCAGAAAAATATGCGGATAAGACAGCAACCCAAGGCACAGAAAGAGCCACACTCCCGGTGAACCATCACATATTATCAGTGGTTACTGCTCTGCTCTCTGACAGCACAAGACCTGTCTTCTCCATTGCGCTCCACCTGATTTTTCTGCAGCAGTTGCAGACCAAGCCCCAAGCAAGAATGTGGAGGCCTCAGAAGGCAGCTTGCTCAGAAGCAGATCCTTGAGGGTTCACTGTGAGCTGGAGACCCCAAAGCAGTGTCTCCCATTGTACTGCAGAAAGAGAGGAGGAATTGCCCATTGCTTATTATTGCTCACAGATCCATAGGATCCTGGGACTCAGAAATGTGTGGGGCTGGGGAAACAGCCTAGTACCAATCAAGGCCTGATGCTCTTTCTGTGTCTCTGAGGTCACCAGTACCCTAACCTATTCCTCAGATATTCTAGAGTGCGAATGCACCCAATCCTATGTGTGCATCAGCAATTTTCTTAAGAAAACAAAACCCTTGGCAGTTGCAGTGGCTCACGCCTGTAATCCCAGCACTTTGTGAGGCCAAGGTGGGCGGATCATGAGGTCAGGAGATCGAGACCATCCTGGCTAACATGGTGAAACCCTGTCTCTACTAAAAATACCAAAAAAAAAAAAAAAAAAAAAAAAATAGCCGGGTGTGGTGATGGATGGCTGTAATCCCAGCTGCTCGGGAGGCTGAGGCAGGAGAATGGCGTGAACCCGGGAGGCGGAGCTTGCAGTGAGCGGAGATCGAGTTACTGCACTCAAGCCTGGGCAACAGAGTAAGACTCCGTCTCAAAAAACAAACAAACAAGCAAACAAAAATACTCTTGAATGTGTGCTCAGAGCTGCTTCTCTAGTTACCTGGTGGGATCTTGGAAAAAGATGCTCAGAGACATGAGCCAGAATGAATTTCAAACACTTGAACAAACAGGAAGGGTTGAAGGAACCCACAGCAATCTTCATAAATGACACCATTTCTAACTTCCAAACTGAGGTAGAGGTTGCCTTTTATTTATTTTTTCATCACAGTTTGAAGTATCAATAACTGCCTTTGCATTCATTTCATTTACTATTTATTTATTTATTTATTTATTTATTTATTTATTTATTTTGAGCTGGAGTCTTTCTCTGTTGCCAGGCTGGAGTGCAGTGGCATGATCTAGGCTCACTGCAGCCTCTGCCTCCTGGGTTCAAGCAATTCTTGTGCCTCAGCCTCCTGAGTAGCTGCGACTACAGGCATGCACCACCACGCCCAGCTAATTTTTGTATTTTTAGTAGAGTTGGGGTTTCACCATGTTGGCCAGGATGGTTTCAATCTCTTGACCTCATGATCCGCCTGCCTCGGCCTCCCGAAGTGCTGGGATTACAGGTGGGAGCCACCGCGCCCGGCCAGTGTTAACCATTTTTAAGTGCACAGTTTTCTGGCATTAAGCCCATTCACACTGGTGTGCAATCATCACCACCATCCGTTCCCAGAGCTCTCTCATCTTCCCAGGCTGAAACTCTGAACCCATTAAACAGTAACCCCTCATTTCCCTCCCCCAGCCCCTGGCAACCCCCATTCTACTTCCTGTCTCTATGGATTTGACTACCTCGGATACTGCATGTAAGTGTAATGATTTGATATTTGTGTTTTTGTAACTGGCTTTTTCATTCCGTGTAGTGTCCTCGAGGTTCATCTGTGCTGCAGCCTGGGTCAGCATTTCCTTCCTCTTTGTGGCTGCATAATATTCCATTGTGGATTCGGATCACATTCTGTTCCTCTGTTCATTTGTTGGTGGGTACTCAGGTTGCTTCTCCCTTTCGGCCATGGTGAGTTCTGCAGCAAGGAACGTGGGTGTGCAGATATCTGCTCGACTCCCTGCTTCCCATTCTTGTGGGTACGTTCAGCAAATGTTTACTAAATTTCCCACATTTGAAGTGGGAAAAGACGCCAGGTCTATAGGGCTTACCCTGGTGTTCCAGGCAGTTTCTGATCTGACTCCTACATCACCTGCAGGGGGTTTACCTGCCGGGGCTCCGTGCATCCCCCAACACCTGTGCCCCGAGTCTCCCACCTTCCACGCTCATGCCTGCTCTCACCCTGCCGGGACTCCACCTCTCCCGTAGGTCTGTCGTCATTCTGAGATCCTGCAAGGACCCCTTCAGGCCATGTATCCACAGGCCTTGATGGTCATTAATTCAGCAAGATTATAGCCTCTGCTAGAGCTGGGGCCTTGTCTGCTGTTGTTCCCTCTGTCCTAGCCTAGGGCAGACCTCAGGCTCTCCTCCAACCCCCATGGCTGGGTCAGGGGTGACAAAACAGTCTCAGGGGAATGCGCCTATGGTGACTGTCCACTAGGTAGCTGATGGGAGCTGGAGCCAGGCTGTTAACTGTAGCTGTGCAGTTAACTGTAGACGCAGTGCAGAGTCTAGGAGAGTTTTGGAGAAGCTGGACCTTGAACTGGGCTTCCAAAACAGAAGAACATGGATAAGCAGGATGGGGAGGGGCAGGCTTTCCAGGCTGAGTGCCACACAATATTTACTCACTCAGGGATTGGATTTATGCTCAGGAGGGACCTCCTGAGAGGTGCCTTGAGAAACAGACACAATGGAGCTTCTCTATTCCATTGGCTTCAAGTCAGGCCAGTGTTCTTCCCTGGGGCAGAGCCCTCTCCTCCCTCCTCCTCGCCACGTGCTCCCAGCCCTCATCTCCACTGAGCACAGATGAATCCTTTCATAGTGATCTAGCATCCATGTTCTTTCTGTATGCTGCAGGGAATGACGGACCACTTTGAAGTGGTGGGGTTACTTTGTTAGGTAAGACCATATTTCATTTCATTTGGTCTTCAGAGCAAAGCTGGGAGGCAGATGCAATTTCCAGAGTAGGAAAGTGAGGCTCAGAGAGGTTTAGCAACCAGCCCTAATTCCCCAGCTAACAGGTAACTATACTGGGAGTCAAACACATGTTGTCATCTGATACTAAGTGCTGGGAGCTTTTTGATAGACCCTACTTCCTGCTGCTCCCAGGTACAGATGTGCACCCCTTGAAACTTTGTGCATTGTCCAGAGGGTGTGCATTAGCTGTTAGCTGGTTAACAACGACTGCTAGTGCTAAGTGCCAGCCTGTCTTCCCTTCCCTAGGCTGGGTGTTAAGGAACTTCTCCGACTGAGGGGAAAGAGGGGAATTCCAGCAACACGAGCTTCCTCCTCCTCCTAGGCCTCTTAGGCTCGGGTCTGTTCCTTCTCCTTTGGAGACTGCAGTCATTGCTAGTCAGCTCGGGGATTTTTGGAGTCTGCTGTGGAGATGAAATTCTTAGGTCCTTGTTGCTTTAGCTGGAGTTAAGCTGTTCTTACATCCAATAATTGATGGTAGTTTTATTTCATTTCAATGGTAATTGTGGCTTCTCTTTCTTTCCCGTACTCCCCACACGAATTACCCTGGTTAATTAGGAGTTGACTGCAGTTCCATTAGTATTTAATGATTTACTTTTCATGCTATGGTCCCACCTCCTTACAACAAATCCTACTTCCTCCTGTATTTTTACCTCCTGCTGAGTGTGAAGTTGCTAACAGAAGAAAGTTTCGTTTGGAAGACAGCGTTTTTTTTTTTAACAAAGATGTTACAGATTGTTGAGGGAAACATTTATAAACCACCAAGCAGCAACAGTGCTCTGCGAGGAGCTCAGGCCTCCTTGGAAGGTGTCCTGGACAAGGAGCATCTCGCTTGTGCACGTTGGATTTATCCAAGTTTAGAAATGTTCTCACTGTTAGACGCTGAAGCTGGGTGCAGTGGCTCATGACTATAATCCCAGCACTTTGGGAGGCCGAGGTGGGAGAAGCACATAAACCCAGGAGTTTGAGACCAGCCTGGGCAGCATAGCAAGACCCGGTCTTTACAAAAAACATTTAAAAATTAGCTGGGTATGGTGGTACATGCCTGTGGTCCCAGCTACTTAGGAGGCTGAGATGGGAGGATTGCTTGAGCCCAGGAGTTTCAGACTGCAGTGAGCTATGATTGTACCACTGTCCTCCAGCCTGGGTGACAGAGTGAGACACTGTCTCTAAAACAAACAAACAGAAAACAAAACCCAAAAAAACAAAAAGGAGAAGAAGTTGAAAGAGAAGTTGTTGAGGGCAATCCTTTCTCATCAGGAAAGCAAAAACAAAACAAAACAAAAAGTGTTTTGACTGCCTGGGAGAAAGGACATACCCTCCTCTGTGGAAAAAAAAGACACAGCCCCCTGCTGCCTGTTGGATTCAGAGGACAGGGGCAGGTTGCTACAAGGTGGAGCTGTGTCATTTGGGTGTGTGACAGGAGCAACTGACTTTTTTTGTCACAGGTTTTCAGATCAAGAAGAGTTGTCCCTGATGTAGATGATGAGATCATGGACTTCAAGCCTGAGATGCTGGAGGGATACATGTGGCGGAGACATTCCACGGGGGCCTGAAGATGGACTGTGGGAGATTGTCATAGTCCTACTTCTAGGGGCCACACTCTTGGGAGTCCCCGCCAACAGTGAGTTTGAATTCGGCCATGTCATTGACCTTGTTCACTGAGACATCCCGTAAATGTGCCACGAACAGGATTGATGAATATTTGCAAAGTGAGACTTGCCCTCTTGAAACCCAATGACCACATAAAGAAGTCTGGACTGTCTCTCTGGAAAGGAGGAGAGTCGAGGTGATGCATGTCAGGTGAGCCCCAAAGTGGAGCTTAACCCATGAGGGTTCTTGTCTTTGCCCAGAAAAGAATTCAAGGGCAAACTGGAGGGAGAAGGAAACAGGTATATTGAAGCAGCATTATTACAGCTCCTGCAGAGTGGGACCACCCCATAGGTGGAGAGCAGCAGCTCAGGGCAGTTCTGCAGTCATATTTATACCCACCTTTAATTACACACAGACTAAGGGGCAGTTAATGCAATTTCTAGGGAAGGAGTAGTAACTTGTGGGTGGTTGGGTCATTGCCATGGAAAGGGGCAGTAACACCTGGGTGTTGTCATGGCAATGGTAAACTGACATGGCACACTGGTGGGTGTGTCTTACGGAAAATTTCTTCTGCCCTGTGCTTGTTTCACCTAGTCCTCAATTTGGCTGGGTGTCTGAGCCCTGCCTCTGGAGTTGAGTCCCACCTCCTACCTCAGAGGTGCCTCGTCTGACATCCCACTAACCCCAGGCATCCCAATGAGGCTGTGGAGGGTCCCCCAGTCTCAGCTGAGCCATAGATGACTGCTTGGTGGGAATGACCACAGATAAGACCAACAGGAACTGCCCCGCTAAGCAGAGTCCCCATGCAGAGCCTGGAGCCCACGCATCTGTTGAGTTTGTTGTGAGGCAGTAGTGAACAGGGACAGAGACTTTTCAGGAACCCAGGTTTCACCTCTTCTGTGTTAATTTGCTGGCTTTCCTGTGAAGCCCCCGGCGGGGGAGCTGCCTTACTGCTTCTCCTTCATGGCTCCCAGTTTCATCTTATAACAGGAGGATGTGCCTCAGAGTCTCTGTGGATCTTACCCCATTCCCAGAGCTTACACAAAGCAAGACAAAATAGGTCCACACAAAAATAGGAATAGAATTGGTGCTGATCCCTGGTTTGTTCTAGCGATAAGTCACATTCATTCTTGAATACGTGATCTAATTGAAACAAAAAACTATATCATTTGTAATTGGATTTTGCTTTTTTTGTTTAATAATTTTTAAATATATGTCACTTTTTTGCTTTTTTATGTAATAAAGCACTTTTTTGCTTTATTATTGCAAATGATTAAAATAATCTGGCCGGGCGCTGTGGCTCATGCCTGTAATCTCAGCACTTTGGGAGGCCGAGGCAGGCAGATTATCTGAAGTCAGGAGTTTGAGACCAGCCTGGCCAACATGGTGAAACCCCGTCTCTACTAAAAATACAAAAATTAGCCAGGCGCAGTGGCACATGCCTGTAATCCCAGCTACTCGGGAGGCTGAGGCAGGAGAATTGCTTGAGCCCGGGAGGCGGAGGTTGCAATGAGCTGAGATTGCACCACTGCGCTCCAGCCTGGCCGACACAGCGAGACTCTGTCTCAAAAACAACAACAACAAAAACTCATAATTATTATAAATAATTGGAATAATCACTAAATCAGAAGAAATAGCTAATGTATAGGATCTTATGGTATAGAAAATTTAAAAAGTTAATATTCCTCTCTCTCTTTTCCCACTGTCTCTTTTTGACACACACACACACACACTGCCCCCCCACAATACATTAAGCGTAAAAGGGTGAGCAATAAGTACTTTGAAGCATAAAAATGTACTGAAGTACTAAAAAGATGCTGTAATTGCACTGGGAAATATTGAAACATAAGGTCAAAGTGAGAACAAATAATGTAAAATTTCCAGTCATTAAATAATAAATTATATTTCAAATTGATTTTTTTTTTACTTAAGTTCCATTGAAAATTTTTAAAAGAGAGATGTAATGCCTTATTTATTTATTATTTTATTTATTTATTTATTTTTTGAGACTGAATCCCACTCTGTCACCCAGGCTGGAGTGCAGTAGCATGATCTTGGCTCACTGCAAACTCCACCTCCTGGGTTCAAGTGATTCTCCTGCCTCAGCCTCCCGAGTAGCTGGGAGTACAGGCACGTGCCACTAGGCCTGGCTAATTTTTGTATTTTTAGTGGAGATGAGGTTTCACCATGTTGACCAGGCTGGTCTTGAACTCCTGACCTCAAATGATCCACCTGCCTCAGCCTCCCAAAGCACTGGGAGGTGTGGGGAACCGTGCTGGCCTATTTTTTAATGTTAGTATTTATAATACAACAGAATTTATAGTAACATATATGTTTTCTGAGGCAAGGTCTTGCTCTGTCCCCTAGGCTGGAGTGCAGTGGTGCAGTCACAACTCACTGCAACCTCTGCCCCACCGGGTTCAGATGATGCTCCCACCTCAGCCTCCGGAGTAGCTGGGATTACAGGTGCACGCCATCACGCACAGCTAATTTTGTATGTTTTGTAGAGACAGGGTGTGGCTGTGGTGACCAGGCTGGTCTCCAACTCCTGGGCTGAAGCAGTCCACCCACCTCGATCTCCCGAGGTGTTGGGATTACACGCATGAACCACTATGCCTGGCTTACTGTTCTTTTGCAACTCTTTAAACTTAGGTCAACACGTTTTACACATCCATTAGAAAGTGTATGGGGACAGATACTGAGATTTCCACCATTATTTTGGAGAGCAAATAAACAAGACTTTATATTTCATCCCAGGTTAATTTTCTGTGAGTCATAGTTACTGAAAATTCCTATTATAATGTAAAATATAATGCGGTAGTGAACTCTCAAAATGAGTAAAAATGGAAGGATAATATTAATTAGTATAATTGGGTTCTTTCATACATTAGAAAAGGCCCCAAATTATTTATTGGGTTGTGTATTGGCTGTGCCTGAATTTCTCCTTTGGTCTTTGATTCAGGTACTTAACCTCCTTGGGTTACTTATTAATAATTTTAAGAAGTAGGCGTGAGTTCTTTCTCTGGTGACACATAGTCATTAAGAAGGCATACATTGGAGCAGCATTCAGCTAGCTGTGCTGGAGCATAGCCTGAAACTCACAGCATTCCTCTGCTTTATAAATAAGACCACTTGCGGGAAGTGATATTTGTAGGGGATTTTGCACAGTACACGTGGTTCACACATAGCACTAAGGTCTGACTTTGAATTAAGTGAGACCCTATAGAACAGGGTACCTAAACCACAGCAACTGGCCTTTCAGTACCTTTAGTGACTGGCACCTGCCGTGATGCTGGGGCCTTCACAGAGACATGTCACAATAGACAGTGCAAGGATACTTCTCAGAATGTGGCTTATTTCTTTACAGAATTCCCAGAGCAGACATTTCTCACTAGCTGTGCTGGTGTTTATTAAACCATTAGCCTAACTCATATAATTAACCATGTTTCTCACTTTATATTGACTACTAGAAAATTTATCACTAAACTTTTCCATATCTCCAGCAAATAGCATTCGGCATGTTAATTCTATTCCTGGCTTCATACTATGGTTTTCTCAGTCCAGACTTTCTTGCTTATTCACTTTGAGCTTAAGTTTATCTTGTTGTATTGTACGTAGCTCAGTGAGTCACCTTAAATTATACTTAGAACAAGGAGCAATATAAATAAGCAAAGTAGTTACCAGGAGGCAGCAAATGAGGAGCTCATCATTATAATGTGTGCCGAGTAGATGGAGAAGCTCAGGAGGCTTAAGCGCCAAGGTTCTTCACTTGCATAGGTGCGTTCAGAAGTGCTGTACTTAATTTCATATTAGTGATTTCCTAATCTTCTCTGCTTAAAGGTGAACCACCCTCCAAAATGCGTAAGCTCCAGGCTCCACAAAATAAGGAACTTCCCCACTTACCCTGGTCTAGTGGCATAATGACTTTGTTTTTTTTTGAGGTGGAGTCTCGCTCTGTTGCCCAGGCTGGAGTGCAGTGGCATGATCTTGTTTCACTGCAACCTCGGACTCCCGAGTTCAAGCGATTCTCCTGCCTCAGCCTCCCGAGTGAGGCGGTGGCACGTGCCACCATGCCCAGTTAATTTTTGTATTTTTAGTAGAGACGAGGTTTCACCATGTTGGCCAGGATGGTCTCGATCTCTTGACCTCATGATCCTCCCACCTTGGGATCCCAAAGTGCTGGGATTACAGACTTGCGTCATTATGCCTGACCCTGCATAATGACTTTTGATAAGAGCAGAAGTCATAGCACAGGGAGAAACAGAGGAACAGTATTTAGTGCCTGGCTGGGCAACTCAGTTCTATCTTTTATAGGCAGCTACTGAGGTCTGCTCAGCCACCTAGCTCGGTGGTTGGCTTGTAGTCTCCAAATGTTGGAACCAGGCCATGTGTGTGCTGTGACCACACAGCCTTGCATCCTTTATTCAACAGGGAAAGGGACTCCACTGGGCACTGAGTGAATGTCAGTTATCTGAATGATTATCTCGAAGATGTATCATATGTATATCCACTCATATAAAAATGAGTTTTTGAGCAGAATAGAGAACATTAAGGAATTAGTTGAGTGTTGACTCATTCTGACATTCGATGGTTTTAAGCGGCAGCCTACAGAGACAGACCCAAAATAACTTGTGCCAAATAAGCCTTGTGGTTCTTTCAAGGTGGCAACTGATCTTGTAGGCAAAGGGGAACCAGGGCTGTGTTCTTAAGAGCATCTTTGGATTCTGGCTCATCTGAGTTCATTTGAGGGACGTGGCCCAAAAGGGGAAACCTGAAATGGTTTTAACTGTTCATCACTAAATGGAAAGCAGGTGTGAATTGGTTGTTATCCATAAATTCCTCTTTTTAAAGCAATTTGTGACTTTAATAGCTTCTTTTTGTTTTGGATTTTATTCAAATCAAAATTCTGAGCCCAGTGTAGGGGCAGGATCTTATCTTTTTCCCTACATTTTCAGAGTAATGTGTGAAACACACTGTTATGCTGTTTAATTGTTTTTGACTGTTTTCTTCCCCTAAGAAATAACAATGATACAGAGAAAGGCTGTTTCATAACCCAACCTAAGTGTTGCTAGAATAGGATACATGTTAGTAATCAGATGAGGATGCTTCATCCCATGTTCGCATCATCAAATGCTGGGGGAGAGCCAGATCTCTTACTGTAATCAGAGTTGATTCAGATATGATGGCCATTTTCTCCTATTGCCACATTACGGAGGAGGAGAAGACACAACGTAATGGGACCTTTGGCATTCTTTAAAGTGCAAGACACAGTATATTATGCCGATGCTGAAAATGACACCTCTACCTGCTGACTTGTCGCTTGTCTACTTGGGGTAACTCCAGATTTGCTGATCTATGTTCTTTGGAAAAGATGACTTACTGCCCTTTTCATGGAAGCTGTATTTCCTAATTATCATGATCTATGCTTTTCTGTTTCTCGAGTCCATTTCATCATAGAATTATTTTATTCTCTTTTTGGCTATTATTTTTTCCTCCTCTCTGTGCTTCTTGGATTTTGCCGTTATTTGAGAGCGTCCTAACTGTTCTCCCTGCCTCCAGTCACACTCTGTCCGGATTTATCTTCCACATAGCTACTTGAGTGATTTACCTCCAGCGGCTCCCGTTGCTCCCTTCCCTTACCACTTTCTGCAGCAACGTGTTCCTCTAGCAACACCCAAATCAACATTGCTCTCGGGAAGCAGTGTGAGGTCCTATGTGTTTGATGTTAGTGTTGAATATTCTCTCCTAGCCAATGCTTCCTCTACCTTGCTATCTTCTGCTTACTTTAAATACACAGTTTGAGGTTACCTCTTTTTTTTTTTTTTTTGAGACGAAGTCTCACTGTCTCCCAGGCTGGAGTAGAGTGGTGTGACCTCGGCTTACTGCAATCACCGCCTCCTGGGTTCAAGCGATTCTCTTGCCTTAGTCTCCCGAGTAGCTGTGATTACAGGCGTGTGCCACCACGCCTGGCTAATTTTTGTATTTTTAGTAGAGACGAGGTTTCACCATGTTGGCTGGTCTTGAACTCCTGACCTCACGTGATCTGCCCACCCTGGCCTCCCAAAGTTCTGGGATTACAGGTGTGAGCCACCGTGTCCAACTGAGGTTACCTCTTCTAAGAAGCCTTCACTTAACCCATTTATGCCAGAGGTTGCAATTTTTTGAATTGCAGATGTGAAAAATCAGACCTTGGCAATGACCTTGTGCAGTAAGATGTAAATAACTCCCACATGCTTGGTGTTCCAATAATGGAGTGCTAGGCATAAATGGGTTCACTCCTTCACACTACCTGCTCCTAGCAGGCACCTCTTTGTGTGTGATCTCTTGACATCCTGTGCATAACTCTATTGCTGTCTATTTTGGGTAACAGTTTTATTCAGATATAATTCACATACCATAAAGTTTGTGATACAGTGGATTTTAGCATCTTCACAGAATTGTGTACCATCACCACAACCAATTGTAGAACAATTTTATCACCCAAAGCCCCAAACTGGAAATAACCCGCTGTCCATCAACTGATGAATGGGTAGATAAAAGGCAGTATGTCTGTACAATGGAATATTATTTGGTCATAAAAAGGAAAGGAGTATTGATGCGTGCAACATGGTTGAACCTTGAAAATACTAAGCTGCTTGAAAGAAGCCTGTCTTTTTTACATTGCTTTATAATTATTGATTGCTATTCCTATTTCCTTCAGAGTATGGACACCCCAATGCCAGGAGATAGCTAATGCATCAGGTATCCCCAGCAGAGTATTTGGTATACAGCAGGCACTCAGTAAATATTTGTTGGTTAAAAAGACAAATGATAAATACTTGAGGCTGGGAGGAGTGGTTCACATCTGCAGTCCTAGTGCCTTTGAAGACTGAGGCGCAAGGATTGCTTGAGGTCAGGAATTTGAAGCTGCAGTGAGCTGTGATTGTGCCACTGCACTCCAGCCTGAGTGACAGAGTAAGAACCTGTCCCAATCAATCAATCAATCAATCAATCCTCAAGACTCAGCCCTATAGAGTAGAGAAGTAAGAAATAAATGACCTTAAATCACATAAAATGGTATCATATGTTGCTTGGCTCTGGGAATTCTTTAAATACAATAAAAAGGATGAAATCAAGGGAGAAATTTTCTTACTGGAGGCACATTCATTCTTTACACTCATCCCTACCTTCGCAGCTCTCATTCTGTGAAGAATTGAAGCAGTTTCTTTTTCCCCTTGATAACAGTTATTTCTTATAAAACTTTACGTCCAATACCAAATAAAACTGAACTCTTCCACTATGACTATGACTATTTTTGTTTACAACGTGGTAAATTATTCTATGGAAAGTGACGTGGCAGGATAAACAGAGGCGTCTAGTAGACTAAGAAGCTATTGTAAAGAGAGTATGAGCTAGAAGGATACTAGAGGGTCAGAAACTGCTCTAAACAATGTCTCCACCTACAAGATACAGATAATAATACCTTGTAGTGCTGGCATGATTATTAAATAATTTAAGATGTGAAAGTTTTAAAGAGAACCACAGCTTGAACTCTTTGTCCATTTTTCTCTAAGAGACTCTGGGGTTAATCCCCGCATTCTACTTAGCCCAGCTGACCTCACTCACCCCTGGAAAGTCGTGCCTCATTTACCTACATCAGGTAACATCCTGAATCTGTTTCAACCACACACGGCCTTCCCCACTTCCCTGACAAGCCTCTGCCTTAATTTGCTAACTCCCCTGTATCTTCAACCTAGTTCTGAGATCCTAGCCCACCCTTTCCTGACCCTTTCCTGTCTCTCAAGGACCCTCCCTTTCCTAGAGCCTGGGTAACTGGAGACTTAATTCGCCTGCCCAGTCACTGCAGGTCCTGTGTCTGCCTTCACCCATTGCAACTCAGAGGCCACTTTACCTCCTCCCTCTTTTGAACCTTCGAGATCCTCTGAAGTTCATGATATCTGGCGTCAGTGTTTCCTTATCTCCGTTCTTGTCATTTTCCTTCGTTTTTGAGAGACTCTGGCTCCTGGTTTAGGGTTTTTTCCTTCACCCCCGTGGATGTCGCCCTGCAGAGACTTTCACATCTGCATGCTTTGCCTCTCCCTTGTGCTGTCCTTTCCGGATCTTGGCCTTCTTAGTTCGTCATCTTTCCCCCACCCCAAGTCAACTCTCTACTCTCATACTCATGTCCCAACCCCAGTCATCACCAGTAACTGTGCTAACTCCTGACTTTTCCTGATAGCATAGTTAACACATTGGATAGGTTACTCTGTGCCAGATGCTATCCTAAGAACGTTCATATTTTAAATTATTTAATAATCGACCAGGTGTGTAATCCCAGCACTTTGGGAGGCTGAGGCGGGTGGATCACGAGGTCAGGAGATCGAGACCATCCCGGTAACATAGTGAAACCCCATCTCTACTAAAATACAAAAGAATTAGCTGGGCGTGGCGGCATGCACCTGTAGTCCCAGCTATTCTGGAGGCTGAGGCGAGAGAATGATGTGAACCCGGGAGGCGGAGCTCGCAGTGAGCCAAGATCGTGCCACTGCACTCCAGCCTGGGCGAAAGAGCGAGACTCCATCTCAAAAAAAAAAAAAAAAAAATTAATAATTTAATAATATTTAATAATTTAATAATACCTTGCCAGCACTGCAAGGTATTATTATCTGTATCTTGTAGGTGGAGACATTGTTTAGAGCAGTTTCTGACCCTCTAGTATCCTTCTAGCTCATATTCTCTTTACAATAGCTTCTTAGTCTACTAGACGCCTGTTTATCCTGCCATGTCACGTTCCGTAGAATAATTTACCACATTATAAACAAAAATCGTCATAGCCATAGTGGAAGAGTTCAGTTTTATTTGGCATTGGAAGTAAAGTTTTATAAGAAGTAAATGTTAGATGATATCCCTTATTTCTGGGTCTAACCCAAACAAGCTTCTCCCTGGACCAGGACTTTTCCTGTCTCTTTTGAAGTTGTTGTTCTCTTCCCAGTTCTTTTTGTTTTATATGCTTGCTGTAATCTGGCTCTTCCCACCAGTTTTCCTGATTATCTAATAAATCTATGTAAATATGTAGTATATGCTTCTCTACCAGGCTGGGGCACACTTAGGGCCAAAGTCTCACACATCTCAGATGGGCAAGTCTCTTTTTGGGCTCAACTGGCTCAACTTCCATAGATCAGTTGGCCTTATATTTCCCCCAATTTTCTTTTTTCTACTTTCCTCTTCTCTGCCACTTCCCTGGCCAGCTGCTTTGAGACTTTGATGATTGTAACTGTTTGTAGAATTTTCTCCCATTCTCTCTACCTTCATAAATTCTAGCTTACCCATCCATATATTAACTGAAATGCCTAATAGGGCTTGGGTACTACATTGTACGCTGGGAAAAAAGGAGAAGTTTTATTTATTTATTTAATTATTTATTTTGAGATGGAGTCTCGCTCTGTCACCCAGGCTGGAGTGCAGTGGCGTGATCTTGGCTCACTGCAAGCTCCGCCTCCCAAGTTCACGCCATTCTTCTTCCTCGGCCTCCCGAGTAGCTGGGACAACAGGCGCCCGCCACCAAGCCCGGCTAATTTTTCATGTTTTTAGTGGAGATGGGGTTTCACCATATTAGCCAGGATGGTCTCGATCTCCTGACCTCGTGATCCTCCTGCCTCAGCCTCCCAAGGTGCTGGGATTACACGCATGAGCCACCACACCCGGCTGAAAAATTTTAACATTAAGGTGCTTACCAGGGGATTAATGTAAAGCATTCCAATAGCAGCAAAAGTAGAAGTGACAGTGAACGTTTATTGAGCATTTACTCTGTGCCAAAATGATGGTAGGTGCCTACCAAGCATTAATTCACTGATCTGTATTTTACAAATGAGAGAATTATAGCACAGAGGATTAGAGGTCTTTCCAAAGATCCAAAAGCTAGTCAGTAGCAAGTTGGCACCTGAATTCAATAGTCTGGCTTCTGATACCAAGCTGGCAATTACTACTGGAAAAGACCTTTTGGTGGAGTGAACTTTCCCAGGTCCTCAGCAAGCAATGTAATGTGTGTCAGCCCAAGGTCTTATCAACAGCCTGTGGCGCTGTGGTGGTTATTAGGCACTTTTATTTCCACCAACCTGGTATTTGAGTCTAGGGTTTTATTTTCTGTGTTTGTACTTAGTTTTGGAGTTACTGTTCTTAATCCCATGATGACCTATATGTTAAAAATGAGAGACTGGGCATGGTGGCTCACGCCTGTAATCTCAGCACTTTGGGAGGCTGAGGCGGGCAGATCATGAGGTCAAGAGATGGAGACCAGCCCAGTCAGCATGGTGAAACCCTGTCTCTACTAAAAATACAAAAATTAGCTGGGCATGGTGGCACGCATCTGTATTCCCAGCTACTCAGGAGGCTGAGGCAGGAGAATCAGTTGAACCTGGGAGGCAGAGGTTGCAGTGAGCTGAGACTGCGCCACTGCACTCCAGCCTGGTGACAGAGCAAGACTCTGTCTCAAAAAAAAAACAAAAAAAGGCGGGGCGCGGTGGCTCACACCTGTAATCCCAGCACTTTGGGAGGCCGAGGTGGGCGGATCACGTGGTCAGGAGATCCAGACCATCCTGGCTAACACAGTGAAACCCCGTCTCTACTAAAAATTCAAAAAATTAGCTGGGCGTGGTGGCGGGCGCCTATAGTCCCAGTTACTCGGGCGGCTGAGGCAGGAGAATGGCGTGAACCTGGGAGGCAGAGCTTGCAGTGAGCCGAGATCGCGCCACTGCACTCCAGCCTGGGCGACAGAGCCAGACTCTGTCTCAAAAAAACAAAAAAAACCAAAAAAAACAAAAAAAAAACCAGATGTTGGAATTTTTGGTAATACAGAGCATGCAGTTATGCAAGAGAGGGATACAGAGAGGAACTGCTTGAAAGTTTTGAGATTAAGCTCAGTGCTGCAGTTTAAGTGGTGCAAGTGGTTAAGTAGTTGCAATAACACTGAAGGAGAAAGAACAAACCAGGCAAACTGTGAAGTGTGTTGTGTTCTAGAGTGGAGTTAATATCACTAACAAAATGAAAACAAAATGAAGCAATACAAACAATCAAAAAACCCCAATCCATCTTTTGAGGGTGTGCGGCTGGAGAGCGGGCATCGACCCCATTGTATTGGAGCCTAATGGTGACTCAGGAGCAGGCATGGAGTTTGAGAACTGAAAAGCTAAGTGCAGATGTGGCTTCCAGTCCTGTCTCAGGATGGTCAAAAGTGAAAGCTGTCCCTTTTTACTCTAGTAATGTCATTAGAGCTGTCATTTTTGGAGATGGTGAGGTGGGAGCAAACTGCCTCAACTGCTTTCCAGTGTAGCCCAAATCGGTTTCATTTATTAAAGAAAAAAAAATGGTTTCCGGTAAGTAAGTAGGATGTATTAGAATGCAAGAATGGATGCTTTGTGAAGTTTCTCCCGGTCTCTCCAATCAAAAGAAACCACCTTTTCCTTTGTGCCTTGCAACTAGAGTCAGGTATTTATTCAATACATATTTCTTGACCCCATACCATATACACAGGGAGCACAGCCCTGCACAGGCCATCTTGCAGGCGAGAGAGGCACACAGACAAGGAACCCCGACAGGGAGACCACTTTGCTAGACAGATGCGTGGGAGATTAGCAGTGCACAAAGTCTTCAGGGTGCAAATCAGACCGAGGTATCAGGAAAGGATCTTGGAATGAATAGATGAGGAGTTGCCCACACAAAATGGCAACGGGGGTGAGAAAAGAGATTCCATGTGGCAAATGGGACTTGTACAGGATTCATAGGATACTGTCTTGAAGGAGAGTGTTTTGTAAACGAATGTCCCTAGGCGTGCCCTCCCACTGTAATATTGATGTTTGTTTAATTAATCGATCCTCCTGAGCTGGAATCTAGAACACGCTCCTTCTCACTGGCCCAGAGACACTTCATGCCTGATCATTGTCATTGTTGCTGGAGCCGAAATCCGTAGCTGAAGTTATCAGATGCAACTGCTCTAAGAATTTTGCTTGCTTCATTACATTTTTAAAAAAATTGTGCAAAGTTTCTACTCACTCTTGAGATGGAGGAGGGGCCTCTTTTAGGGGCCTGTGGACCACCCGCCCTTAGCACACAAATAAAGGAAAATCTTGAGTTCCTTTAAGGGAAATTCCAGGCAGCTAGCTACTCCTGAGAGGTAAATGAGCTGCTTGATAAGCAAGAAGGTAATAGTAGCCTAAAACAAAGAGCCAAGGAAGCTAGAATCATGGGATGTTTGGTTCCCTGTAGAAACTAAAAATAACTTTTTTTTTGGCGGCGGTGGTGGTGGGACGGAGTCTCGCTTTGTTGCCCAGGCTGGAGTGCAGTGGCACAGTCTGGGATCACTACAACCTCTGCCTCTGGGGTTCAAGTGATTCCCCTGCCTCAGCCTCCTGAGTAGCTGAGACTACAGGCATGCACCACCATGTCCAGCTAATTTTTGTATTTTTAGTAGAGATGGGGTTTCACCATGTTGGCCAGGCTGGTCTCGAACTCCTGGCCTCATAATCCGCCCACCTTGGGCTCCCAAAAAGTGCTGGGATTACAGGCGTGAGCCACCACGCCTCGCTGGGATAACATCTTAACATATGTTCCTGAGTGGTTTTTCAGAAACCTGAACCCCCACCAAACAGATCTGTGGGGACATAGACCTCAGATGAGGGGGAGCGGAGGATTGAACTCTGAACCATTGCTCTCTGTTCTAAATTTTTTCCTGAGGGCCTGGAGAAAGTCATACTCAGGAGCTGGGGCTAAAGTTCTTTTCTGCTGACCCCAAATATTTACAGAAAGCCTTTTCCTTAACCAATTGCAAGTCAGGAAAAATGGGTTCACCTATGACCGGTAAGCTCCTACTTCAAAATATTCTGTCCTTTAAGGCCAAAACCAATGTGGAACCTTCATATATTAATTTACTATATGTGCCTGTAACTTCTGCTTTCCTGAAATTTACCCCTCCCTTTAAAAACCCTTCCTGTGATTCATCTGGGAATTCTGGACTGAAGCTTTAGCTGCTAGATTCTCCTTGCTTGGCACCTTGCAGATAAACTCCTTCCTTTCTCTCACTGCAAACCTTGGTGTGGATGTCCGGTCTTACTGCTCCAGGCGAGTGGACTCTGGTTCTATTTGATAACACGCTCATGCTCTATCCATACCAAGTAACTTACCTGCTCAAGTTCTGGTCCCGAAGATGGATAAAAAGTCACCACCACATAAGCACCATATGCTAATGCTACCTTCATCTTGGGGCATCCTAAGAGACATTATAAATAAATGTGTTTATAATGTCTGGGTTGTTGGGGTGGCATTTTCATTTGAAGCTTTCTAGGCATAAGACTGTTGTTACCACATTTAGGCACATCGTGCCAGTAACTGTGTTTACATAGCCAGACACTTTCAATAAGATGAAAGACATCACTTTTTTTTTTTTTTTTTTTTTGCCAAAATACCATGAAGCATTCATGAGATCATTTAAACATCGCTTACTAAGTACAATGAAAGCAAAGCAGGTCGTAATGGCCGTGATCCTGTTTGCATAAGGAGTGATGACATTCTTCCTGGAGAAGAGTAGGTGCAATGAAAGCTGCTGTTCCATGGGATGAAGGATTTAATCACTCTCTTCCTGCTTCTTTGCATCCGTCTCCTACCCAGGAGTGTCTCCCGTGCTCTCCGTGGTGGTCCGCGGCATTGTTCTTAGGCCGCTGGTGTTTTATCTCCATCATGTTTGAACAGCAGCTTCACGGATCAAATAACTGTTTGAAGTAGGAAGGAGACTAACAAATAGGAACTGAACCTGGGCCCACAATGGTTTATGCACAAGTTATGCTTGTTTTTCACAAAAACCTAGAAGGCTGCGTTTCGTTTGGTCCACAGGTGAGGAGAGGGAATCTCATATAATTTACATAACTTACAAAGAATTTCAAAATTTCTTCCCTCTGGTGCCAAAGTCACCAGTTCATGGATTGATTTATTTTTGTCATTGGATAAATATTTACTGAGGTCGCACTAGGTGGACTCACAGTCTGTGGGAGAAATAGGAGGAAAAATTCTGTCAATTATAGGGAGTTACAGGGAGGAGGCCTCTGATGGAGAGAACTTAAATCCAGCTTGGGAGAGGGGAGCAGGAGTTGGGAGGGAAAGAACTCGGGAGGAAAGAACGCTTTATCTCAGGTGTAAAGGGCAAGCAGTGTTTTTTCAGATGGAGAAGTCGAAGGCCGGTGTTTGAAGTGGTGGGTGTCTCAATCGTGGATATGTTCAGAGTATCAAGGCGCAAGCCCAGGAGTGAGGGGGTGCCCAAGACTGGAACCTTCAGGAAGCCACTAGGGAGTATGGACGTTTTACCCACATCCTGTTGTCTTATCCTGTCCTGTCATACATAATCTACTGTGATACTGTCATGGGAGTAATAGCCTTATGTGTTTGGGTGAAAAAAATAGCGATTGGTTCTAGGGCAAGTTGGAAGAATCTTTGCAGAGGAGGTTCCCTTTGAGCTAGCTCTGGACAGGTGCAAGGAGTTTTTCTGTCCCAGCATGGAGCAGGGCAGTCTAGGAAAGCAGACAGAATGAGCAAGAACCTGCTTGAGATGGCGGGTGGGAGGAAATGCAGAGTACTCTAGTGTGAGCTGATAATGCAACGCTTCTTGAGGTTTTGGGTAGTTTTAAAAGCAGAGTCTGGTGTTCAAAGCAATCCACAAATGCCAAAAGAATCCTACTGTAATGATAGAAATGTCTGACCTCCAGAGAGGCAGGAAAGTGTGGATGAGGGCTTTTGTTAAAGTGTCTTCAGTGATACCACCTGATCAACTATGCAGTCCAGCATAGTAGAGAATAGGCCCACCTGTTCTGAAGTAACGCTGCAGACATGCATTCCTATTTATGTTAGCGTCATGTGGTGTAATGTGTAAGGGAAGATACGGGTAAGCGAAATGGAAGAAAACCCGAAAAGGAATACTATTAAATTTCAACAGAGCAGCTCTTCTGTGAGTAGGCAGCGTTTTAAAAAATAAATTTGAAGCCATTATTTTAAATGTGGCCACTTACTTCAGATGGCTTCAAATGTGAGGACGACAGCTACTATTAGAGCGAGGAATTCTCTGGTGAAGAGTAACTGCAGGTTTTGCTTCCTCATCCACAGTTCCGTAGTAATGTGTGTACACAACAGACCTCGGTCTTGCTAGAGTCAGGCTTTCTCACTGAGAGCGAAATGGTCATGCTCCAGAAACTAGTTCTTTGTTTGGTAAGGTAGTGACTGTTCAAACCATTTACTATATCATGAAATATGAGGGCACTCAACGCAGTCCTTAGGGGAATTCGTTTTCACCAGGTTTATAGATGGCCCTTGTGACTGGGAGGAGAGCCGTGCATGTATCCTGGCTTAGGGCAGATGATTTCACAGAGGCCTCCCTTGAAATTTCGGAGGAATGAGATGCATGATTAAGGTGTCCTTTACAGGAGATTGCAGAAACATAAACAATAAGAATTCAAAGAGCTTGAACCAAGCCAACTGAAAGAACGGAAATGCTTTGGAGCCACCTGAAAATTAGTGCTTTTCAGCACAATCAATCAATCAAGCTCTAAATCTTCATTCAGGGCCTGCCAAGTATAAGGTGCAGAGAAAACCTAAAGGCATAAGTAGTACGAAAGTAGCCTGTGAACCACAGCTGGAACCATTGAATAAAGAACACTGTTTTCTGATTTATAAAATTGTATTTAGTATGACTAATCACAGACATAATAAACCATATCTAGTGACAAGCTTACCTTTTTCAAAACTACTAAAATTATACAAATATACTTACCTTGAAAAATTCAAGATCTAGGGCCTTTATCAATGAATGGCTCCTTTTAAATATTTGCATATTAATGGTCAGATATTAAGAATTTACTGGATTACAGGAAAAGAAGATGCTTGCATATTCTTACATGCTTACATGACACTGGAGTTCAGTTCCAAGGTAGTTGGAGCCTTCTCAGCTGGGGGAACTGTGTAAAATTTCTCTATATTTTCTACAATTCGCCATTTCTGATGTGCTCAGTAGTGAACCTGGTATAGGCGTGTGTGTGCCTGTGGACCTTGTCTGAGTTGAAGGTAATTCCAAATAAGCTTCATAACTAAAATGCAATTATCCTGCCTTTCTCAATGAATACTGTTACAGATGTCTGTGTGTTATGGCACTTTAGAATCAGAGCCTGTCCACATCTGTTGCCTCTCTTACTTGAAGATGAAAATATAGAGTGAAAAACTCCGAAATACAACCACAAAGTACATCTACATGCAATAAAGATGAATAGAAGGGAGATGAAAATGATAAGAATGGGTTCAGGATGATGACTGCTTTGGCTGGGAGGAGGCACAGGGATGGGACGGTGGTGTGAAGCAACTGGCAGGAGGATGGTTTACCAATGACTTAGCTTTTATTTTGAGTAGTGGGTTTATAAATGATGGGTATATTATTTAAAATATGAGTCAACTACATACATACAGGAGAGTTACTTTTGATAGTTCTGTGTGCATGCTTTTATGCATGCATGTGTACCTAAAAGTGTGCCATCTGTGGACTGATGATAAGAGTGTGATCAGCTGAGGATTTTGAGTAATACAATTCTGGACACCAAAGTCCAAAGAAAAAATAGCTCAGGAAACGAATATCATCCCAAAGACTTGGAAGCTTTGAGCTCCTCTTCCCCCTAAATAAAGCACATTAACAAAACTGGGACAAAACAACGGCCAAAAAAAAAAAAAAAAAGAATATGGACAACCAGGAAGGTGATTTAATGTATACATTATTGGTGTCCATGAAAAGAGAGCCACAGCAGACAGAACATAAATAATGAACACTTAATTGGCAATAGCGCCCCTGTGTTGAAAAGAACTAGTATTTTTGCCCCTCTTCACCAAAAGAGGCTAGGTTGCACTGGAAGAATGGAAAACATACATTTATCTGCAAAAGTAAAAGGTAGTAATTCAGCACAATAGAAAGCAATGAAGCATCTGTTTGCATGACCTCTTAGTTATAAGAATAGTTTATATAAGGGCTCCAGGACAGAGACCCCATTTCTATCTGTGCCACCGGCTTCCTGGGCAGCCCTAGGCAGGCTGGCACATATGGGTGTCAGGAATTACACTAGATGCTCTCTTGTCACCCTTTCCATTTTAATATTTCTATTGAAGGCTTTTTCCTTTAGAGAGGGCATTGCTGAACAGGTAAATACAGTCCACAGATGAAGCAGTATTGTATTTGACGCAGCCGAAGACAGGCTGCTGTAAAATATGGACTAAATAAAATGTTTTAAAAATCACAGCCTCATTATAGATAATGAAACTCAATATTAAAATTATGCCCTTTTCCTAATATATTAACTCATGCACTTAGATTGTCTTTTGGGAAGAAGGGAAAAAAAGATAGCAATGACATTTTAATTGTTTCAACCCATTATTCCTCACACTTAAAAGCTATCAAAAATAACTCTCAGCAGATATTTTATTTCCTGCTAAAAAAGGAGAAACGTTAAGAAATGTTCATAAATATCATTGCATGTATTTTCAAGTGGATTACAAGAAATTCAAATTTAAGTCAAAAGCATAGTAAGGCTGACATTCATGATGAAACCTCAGCCTCATGAGGGAGGGAGACAGCCAGCTAGCATTCAAGATTGTTCTGTTTCTTACTACATTTTTTTTTTTTTTTGATAAAGCAATAAAAAATGCTTCTTTGGGTCAGGCGCGGTGGCTCATGCCTGTAACCCCAGCACTTTGGGAGGCCAGGATGGATGGATCATGAAGTCAGGGGTTTCAAGACCAGCCTGGCTGAGATGGTGAAACCCCATCTCTACTAAAAATACAAAAATTAGCCAGGTGTGGTGGCACGCACCTGTAATCTCAGCTACTTGGGAGACTGCGGCAGGAGAAACACTTGAACCCGGGAGGCGGAGGTTGCAGTGAGCCGAGATCGCACCACTGCACTCTAGCCTGGGCGATAGAGCAAGACTCCAAAAAAAAAAAGTTTCTTTGTGGAAAATGGCACTGAAAATAAAGTATTCAGAAAGAGAAAAAAACACCTAGAATGTTATGTACCATCTGTAGTTGAGTTTATGTTTCCTTTGGATGTCAAGAGTCTATCATGTGAGGCTGGCTGATGATGTTTTACGTCTTGGCTTCAACTCAGCCATGTACCTATAATCTAGGCAACATATTCAGATAACTGATATCCTTTGTTTCCAATAATCATTCTTTATCTGGACACTTAAAAATTGCTAAGGTCTCTGAGGAGCTTTCCTTTTACATTTCATTTTATTTTTGTCACTCTTGTGTGTATAGCGAAGAGTTTCCCAAAGTTTTTAATCTCAGGGCCCATCTCTTAAGCATAATAATATTTTCTGCATTCAAAATGAAAACTGAGAAATTTAAAAAATAGTTTGAATTCATTTTAAACATAACAAATGATAGATCTATTACTGGTTAACATAAATAACACATTCTTAGGCAAGAGAAGTCTATTTTCCAAAACAAAAACTTTAATGAAGAGAGTGGTATCGTTTTACATTTTGCAAACCTCTTCAAGGTCTGACATCATAGAAGACAGCTAGACTTGCATATTCCCCCTGAATTCAATCTCTTAAAATATGTTTTAGTTGAAGAAAATGAAGAAAATTGAACCTCATACATGTACTTGGAAAAGGAAGTGTTATTTTAATGGCCTTCTCAAATAACTGTGGATAACCAAAACACAGCAAGTATAGTTACTTAAAGGTTAGTTGCAGCGTGCAATCTAAAACTACATCAATTTTTGTTTCTTTCTTTTCTTTCTTTTTTTTTTTTTTTTTGAGATGGAGTCTTGCTCTGTCACCCAAGTTGGAGTGCAGTGGTGCGATCTTGGCTCACTGCAACCTCTGTTCCTGGGTTCAAGTGATTCTCCTGCCTCAGCCTCACGAGTAGCTGGCATTACAGCTGCCTGCCACCACGCCCTGCTAATTTTTGTATTTTTAGTAGAGACGGGGTTTCACCATGTTGGCCAGGCTGGTCTCAAACTCCTGACCTCAGGTGATCCACCCGCCTTGACCTCCCAAAATGCTGGGATTACAGGTGTGAGCCACCGCACTCAGATAAATATACTTTTCATACTCTCATTACTTTAAAACCCATTGGTCTTTATTGCACTTGGAGTGGATATTTTACCCAGTCATGATTTTATAATTTCATGCATTGCAACTTTGAAAATATTGCTTTGCTGAATTATGCAGGTCTTACAAACATTGACACATTTCATAATACAGTTTTGCAAAGTACATTTGTTAATGTCACCACCCACCCTATCAATAAATTTTTAAATATTGGAAAGCTGTCAAGTTCATGGCAATGTATATAAGTTCTTCAACATCCTAAGATTCACTTAAAAATAAAATCTTATTGTATTCCTCATTTTTGAAAAAATGTTTTCTAAAGACCCCATTCTGAATTACCATGTTTGTCTGTTATTCTTTCAAGTAAAAGTGATGTTCCATGAAATAGTAGCTAGTTGAGCTTAAACCGTTACACAAGGAAAACAAGTATTTCCTCAAAACCATCACCAGGCCTCCACATGCAACAAAAGTGCTTAACACATGCGTCCCATGTTGTCACACTGAATGCCTAAAAGATGTGTGCTTGAGAATTTAGTTCATCAAAATTAAAATCAATCAATCTATCTATCTGTCTATCTGTCTATCTTTTTTTGAGACAGAGTCTCACTCTGTTACCAGGCTGGAGTGCAGTGGTGCAATCTCGGCTCACTGTAACCTCTACCTCCCAGGTTCAAGTGATTTTCCTGCCTCAGCCTCCTGAGTAACTGGGATTACAGGCATGTGCCACCACACCCATCTAATTATTGTATTTTTAGTAGAGACAGGGTTTCACCACGTTGGCCAGGATGGTCTCGATTTCTTGACCTCGTGATCTGCCCGCCTCAGCCTCCCAAAATGCTGGGATTACAGGCGGTATCATAGATTTAGGCACCCAGCCTAAAATCTATGTTTACCTATATCTGCATCTTACTGTTTCATCAAGGATCTTCTTAAATCAAACTGACTTTTTTTTCCTGCAAGTGTATAAAGAATGATGATTTTCGGCCGGGCGCGGTGGCTCAAGCCTGTAATCCCAGCACTTTGGGAGGCCGAGACGGGCGGATCACGAGGTCAGGAGATCGAGACCATCCTGGCTAACATGGTGAAACCCCGTCTCTACTAAAAAATACAAAAAACTAGCCGGGCGAGGTGGCGGGCGCCTGTAGTCCCAGCTACTCGGAGGCTGAGGCGGGAGAATGGCGGGAACCCGGGGGGCGGAGCTTGCAGTGAGCCGAATCGCGCCACCGCACTCCAGCCTGGGCGACACAGCGAGACTCCGTCTCAAAAAAAAAAAAAAAAAAAAGAATGATGATTTTCCTGATCATGCCACTCCCTGTCCCCCAGTCTAGGTTAGGAGCCCCTCAGAGTACCTGTCCATGACCCTAGACTGTCTCTATCAGATTCCCTACTAGAGCAGGAATCGTACTCCATCAGCACTGTGTTTGTTTTCTCCACTAGGCTGTAAGTTCATTGAGTGCCTGCACTCTACCTTATTGATGTCCATAATACAATACCAGAAATATAGTTGATATGGAATAAAATGCATATGGAATAAAAATGTGTACAAAGTGAAAGAAGCAAGATCTGAAGCTGTGTGAGATTTTATGACAGCATTTAAAAAGAGCTAATCACAAAAATGTCTTCCTAGAGAACACAGGGTCCTCTGCTGCGTCTGGAACTTGGTGATTCTAGTGGCGTGGAATGCTTCTTCCTCAGTGCTGTAGGGCTCCAGTAAAGAAAAGATGGACAAATATGTATCAGGGAACTAAAAAAAAAAAAAAAGAAAACCTGGAAATCGGATGCGCAGGAGTGGGGTGGGGTGGAGTGAGAAGGAATTGGAGAAGAAATGTGAATTTCAGACCAGACTCTATCAAGTAAAACTCAGTTAATAAGGGAAAATCTCCAAAATTTTATCATTTCATATTGATAAAAGGTACTATCGCCAATGAAGTTATATTATGCTCTTTTATGCACCAAATAAAATAGTGCCCATATTTACAAAGCTAAAACCATTAGAAGTAAGAAGTTGCTAGAAGCACAATTGTTGCAGCATTTGAAAATCAAGTGATTTGTTAAATAGGTAAATAGAAACATAAAATTGAATACTGTCCAAGATTTTAATTCTATATCTATACCTCTTTAAACCTTATATGTAAATTTGAAAAACATTAAAATATGGAAGCATAGCTTACATAAAGAAAACTGCACTCAGATAAAACTCAATGCCTTTTCATGAACTGAAAAGACGTGCACAACCAGCACCCTCATCGAGAAAAGAATACCAGCACCCCAGGAACCCACATTGTGCTACCTCCCAGGCAGTACTGTTCCCTCTCCCCGGTGATCACCATGCTAACTTTTTCTACGCATGTGCCCTAAGCCATCTGGGTCCCCTCCCTCCCCAGATACTAACCACTCTCCTCATTTTACTGTACTCCTTTCCTTGCATTTCTTTATTTGCACATCATACATCTACTCAAATCTTGCTCATTTAAAAAAAAAAAAAAAAAAAAAAAAAAGACTGCTGTGTGTTTCAGGTGGCTTGTGATCTATTGCTTCCCTTCCACATCTTACAATTTATCAGCTGAGGAACCCGAGTCCTTACATGGGCAGATTTTTCCACAGTTTGGATTATGCAGATTTCAGACTCATGCACAATTAAACTGTATTAGTGTGTTTTTATGCTGCTGAAAAAGATTCCCTGAGACTGTGCCGGTTACAAAAGAAAGAGGTTTATTGGACTTACAGTTCCGTGTGGCTGGGGAAGCCCCACAATCGTGGCGGAAGGTGAAAGGCACGTCTCACGTGGGGGCAGACAAGAGAAGAGAGCTTGTGCAGGGAAACTTTCCCTTTTAAAACCATCACATCTCATGAGACATACTATCATGAGAACAGCATGGCAAAGACCCGCCCCCATGATTCAGTTACCTCCCACCAGGTTCCTCCCACAACACATGGGAACTCTTACAATTCAAGATAAGATTTGGGTGGAGACATAGCCAAACCATATCATCAACATATAACTGTTTTCTGTATTTGTTGCAAACTGGCAGCAGGATCCTGAGGTGTGATCCAGCCCAAGTACCACCCCTTGGTTAGACTCTAACTGTGCCACGCCCTGCTTGCCCCAGGGGTACACTGCACCCATTTCACACTCTTTTATTGATGTCAGCTCAAGCCTTGCTTTGTAAATTTCCTGAAGGTTCTTAGTGGTGGTATCCTCGTCCTGTCGTTCAGTTGTTGTTTATTCTCTGAAATATCTCTGTAAGGAAAAGCGTCCCTTCATCTATTTGGGTATCCCAGGGTACTTTTTTATGAATTATAATTGAATATAGAAAAGGCAAGAAAAATGTTTGATTCTTTCCTTTTGACTAGTTTTCATGATAATGACTTGGTTCCTTGTTATCCTCAGAAGTTGATCGTTTTTAAAAATGTTACCATAAACTCATGCTTTAAAATATATTTGAAGAGTTTCAATTTATGGACATTTTTATGGGTAGTAAAACAAATCACTCCTTCTGTGGCCAGTGGGAGCCCTTCCTGGTGTCTCCTGAGTCCTTTGCACCTGATCCTGGTGGTTTCTGGCAGCTGCTTTGCCATCTGATATTTCCAGATAAACTTGGCTCGTCTTCTACATTGCCTGCTTCAGACCTGGAATCAGCCATTTTTATAAGAAGCCTATGTTTTGTTTCATTTTCTTTTCTTTTTTTTTAAATGAGAAATCGTATTTTAGGGTCATGATCTGGTTGTTAGGTATACCTTACTAGTTTTATGATCATTGACTTTAGGCCTTTTCAGGGGACAGAACTAGATTTAAAGTAGAAGACAGAGCAACTCAATCGTTCACACTGACATATCTATTTCAAATTTGGGACCACACTGTCCTGTCTTGCCTTGCCTTGCCTCGCCTCGCCTCCCCTCCCCTCTTTTCTTTTTCCCTTCCCTTTCCCTCTCTCCCTTTCCCTCTCTCCCTTTCCCTCTCTCCCTTTCCCTCTCTCCCTTTCCCTCTCTCCCTTTCCCTCTCTCCCTTTCTCTCTCTCTCTCTCATTTTCCCTCCCTTCTTTTCTTTTTCCCTTCCCTTTCCCTCTCTCCCTTTCCCTCTCTCCCTTTCCCTCTCTCCCTTTCTCTCTCTCTCTCTCATTTTCCCTCCCTTCTTTTCTTTTTCCCTTCCCTTTCCCTCTCTCCCTTTCCCTGTCTCCCTTTCCCTCTCTCCCTTTCCCTCTCTCCCTTTCCCTGTCTCCCTTTCCCTCTCTCCCTTTCCCTCTCTTCCTTTCTCTCTCCTTTTCCCTCCCTTCTTTTCTTCTTCCCTTCCCTTTCCCTCTCTCCCTTTCTCTCTCTCCTTTTCCCTCCCTCCCTCTCTCTCTCTTCCTCTCTTCTCCTTCCCTCTCTCCCTATCTCTTTCTTTCCTTGACAGGGTTCACTCTGTCACCAGGCTGAAGTTCAGTGGCAAAATCTCAACTCATTGCAGCCTCAACCTCCTGGGTTCAAGCGATCCTCCCACTTCAGCCTCCTGAGTAGCTGGGAGCACAGGTGCATGCCACCACACTCAGCTAATTTCTGTAGTTTTTGTAGAGATGGGATTTTGCCATGTTGGTCAGGCTGGTCTCAAACTCCTGACCTCAAGTGATCCTCCCTCCTTGGCCTCCCAAAGTGCTGGAATTACAGGTGTGAGCCACTGTGCAAGCCAAGGCACCACACTGTTTCTATTTGACCACTTACTTATATTACATCTGTGTCTCATTTCTTCTCACTGACAATCCTGGTTTTCAAGGATATAGCACAAATATCAGAAAACTTTTCTTTAAAGGACAAGATAGCATGTATTTCAGGCTTGCAGGCCACATGGTCTCTGTTGTAACCACTCAATTCTGTCAGTGCACTGTGAAAGCAGCCACTGACGCTATGAAAATGAATGTGCATGGCTGTGTTCTAATAAAACTTTATTTACAAAACAGGCATAATTTGCAGACTCCTGATGTAGGAGAAAAATAATTAGAATATTCCATAATTATTTGCTTTATCCCACTTTGCAGATCTCAGAATACCAATACTAATACACTTACTATTGATATCTCAGGTTGAAATGTAATCGCCAGTGTTGGAAGTGGGGCCTGGAGGGAGGTGATTGGATTATGGGGGCGGGTTTCTCGTGAATGGTTTAGCACCGTCCCCTTGGTGCTGTCCTGTAACAGTGAGTGAGTTCTCAGGCGATCTGGCTGTTTAAAAGTGTGTGGCATCCCTCTTCCCTCTCTTGCTCCTGCTCTGGCCATGTCACGTACCTGCTCCCTCTCTGCCGTCTACCATGATTGTGAGTTTCCTGAGGCCTCCACAGCCATGCTTCCTGTACAGCCTGCAGAACAGCGACCCAGTTAAACCTCTTTGCTTTATAAATTACCCAGTCTCAGGTATTTCTTTATAGCAATGTGAGAATGGACGGATACAACTATAAATTTTGATTTCCTGAACATATAAATATTTATATCTGCTATGCCCATTCTCCCCATCTTGTGCATGCTTTTCCTACATCTGTGCCGTAGATCATACGGCCATTACAGACTGTGATCTCTCCCTTTTGAGCCTCAGTTAACCTTGTTCCACCAAGTAACTACATATTTAATATAACTAATACTTAAGTCAATGTCTCTCTAGTTATTTTGTTTGCCCTAAGCTTGTTTTCTGGTAGAGTCCTCAGGAAGTTTTCATAGAAGCAATAGTCTCTGAATTACTCAAGTGTACATTATACTGGAAGACCAGATTTGCTGATTCTGACAAAACTCTAGGCTTTTTTTTTTTTTTTTTTTTTTTTTAACAACCTTAACTATGTTATTCCACTCTTCAAATAGAAAGCATTAATGTAGAAAATCTGCTAATAAGCTAGTTTTGTTTTCTTAATACGTTAAGTGACCCCTTTTGTGTCCGGAATTTATTTCTTCCAGTGGGTTCTTGGTCTCACTGACTTCAAGAATGAAGTTGTGAACCCTCACGGTGAGTGTTACGGTTCTTAAAGATGGTGTGTCCAGAGTTCATTCCTTCAGATGTTCAGATGTATCCTGAGTTTCTTCCTTCTGGCGGTTTCATGGTCTCACTGACCTCAGGAGTGAAGCAGCAGGCCTTCCCAGTGAGTGTTACAGCTCTTAAAGGGGGCGCCTCGGGAGTTGTTTGTTCCTCCTGGTGGGTTGGTGGTCTTGCTGACTTCATAAATGAAGCCACAGACCCTTGCAGTGAGTGTTACAGCTCATAAAGGTAGTGGCCACCCAAAGAGTGAGCAGCAGCAAGATTTATTGTGAAGAGCAAAAGACCACGGCTTCCACAGCATGGAAGGGGAAGGAGCAGGTTGCAGCTGCTGTCTGGGGTGGCCAGCTGTTATTCCCTTATTTGTCCCTGCCCACATCTTGCTGATTGGTCCATTTTACAGAGTGCTGATTGGTCCATTTTACAGAGTGCTGATTGGTGCGTTTTTGCAGAGTACTGATTGGTGCGTTTACAATCCATTAGCTAGACACAGAGCACTGATTGGTGCATGTACAATCCGTTAGCTAGACACAAAAGTTCTCCAAGCCCCCATCAGATCCAGAAGCTCAGCTGGCTTCACCTGTCACTTTTGCCTACATGTTCAATGGATTTTTAAAAATAAAGTTAAGTACTTTTAATAGTAAATGACTATGGTTATTCTCGGGTGGTATTTGTAGGACTCAGTGTATTTAGTATGTGGGTTCAAATAGTTGTTTCACGAAAGTTTCTTTGAACTATAGTTTTTATTATTTGTTATATGTCTTTTCTTTAGTTTTCTTCCTTGGGGAACTCCTTTTACACATATGTTGAATTTTTATTGCCTTTCTTCAAGATTTTTCACTTTTTTCTGAAATATTTCTGTTTATCATTTTGGATTATGATTGATTTTTTTTCACTCTTCTACTCTTAAGGTGTTGTGTGTTGTGTTATTTTTTCTTGTGTTCCTTCTAGGTTAGTCTTTATTTCTAAAATGTTTTTCTTCTAATTTTTTTGAGTTCCGCTGTCTCATTATTGAATGTGTCTATCTATGATTCATGGGTTTAAAAAATGCCTTTTACTTTTTTCTTAAATTTCTAGATGGTTTAGAAATAGTTATAGTTTTGATATTTTTGGTATCTTTTCATGGTAGGGTTGTTATTCTGCTCCATATTTGTAGTTTTCTTAAAGTAATTTTGTTACTTGAGATACTTTTCTACCCAGTTTTCTTTGTGTGAAATAAGTTTCCTTAACGTTCAAAACCTTGCACAAACATCCTTTGCAACGTTAAAGAGCTTCCTTTTCAGTTTCCCCTAGTGTAAAAAGGAGTGGTGGTCTGGGCTCTGCATTCTCCTGTCTCTCTTCACCTCCCTTCTTTTATTGAGACCCTCTCCTTCCTTCATGCATGGTTTCTCTGTCCTTCTCATTCTGATTGCATTTCCAGCATTTTCTCCCGGGTGGAGGGGAGGGGAGGGGAGAACGGGTCAGTTTTACGAGTTCCCAGGTCACTGTGGTGTAGCCTTGCTGGGACTCCTGGGGTCTGGCACTCACTGTCATTGAGCGGGAGCGGCCTCCTGGATTCATCCATTGGTCTCAGCTCCAACCCCTCTCCTTTCCCATGGACACCTATGGACTATCACTGGATTCTGTTCTTGGATCTTCCTTTTTGGCTTTCTTTCCCATGCAAACACTGATGATAGGCCCGTCTTGTGTGGGAGGTAATTTGTCCCCATCTACTTTTATTTTGGAGTCTGTGGAGATACCTTAGCACCTAGTTTTACTGTAAAAAATTGACGACAGATTTTTTGGTTTGGGCAACTAAGTGCTCTGTTTTTGTGTGTGGATTTGGGAAAATAAAACAACCAGGCTGATATCACCACCACCACCTTTTAATTTAAACAGATGCTTTCCTAGGGAGGATCATCGTTTCTAAAAATTAAAAACAAGAATTGGCCTAGAAAATGTGCCAACAAAAAAGTCCTCTCTAAAGGACATGTTTCGTGTCCAGATAGCTTCACTGTTAAATTTGTTCAATATTTTTAGGCCAATGATTCCTATGAAATGTAAACTTATAGAATAAAACAAAAATTAAAAATTGCCAAACTCATCCTATTTAGAAAACATCTTTGTTTTTATTCTGTTTATAAAAGATTCGAATATATAAAATAAACTTTATACATTTATAAAAAGAAAAAGTTATAAAGTCAAACCTGCAGAAGTTTGTAAAAAGAAAAACGATGATCCCCAGTGTATTTGTTGGGGCTGTCATAACATGGTACCATAGGTGGGTGGCTTAAAAAGCAGAAATTCATTTTCTCACAGTCCTGGAGACTAGAAGTTCAATATCAAGGTGTTGGCAGGGTTGGTTCCTCTGAAGGCTATGAGGACGATGTGTCTCATGCCTCTTCTCAAGCTTTTGGTGGCTTTTTGGTAATCTTTGGCATCTCTTGGCTTGCAGAAGCATCACTTGATCTCTGCCTTCTTCTTCACATGGCGTTCTTTTTGTGTGTTTGTGTGTATGTTTTTGTCCATATTTTCCTTTTTGATAAGACACTAGTCATGTTAGATTAGGAACTCACCCTCCTTGGTGAGTCCTATAAAAAAGGAAATGTGTCTTATCAAAAAGGAAATCTTGACTAACAATCTTCAATGACCTTATTTCTAAATAAATTCATGTTCTGAAGCACTGGGGTTAGGACTTCAGTGTATGAATTTTTGTGGGACACAATTCAACCCATAGCATTCAGCAATCCATTTTTTTTTTTTTCCCTTAACATTGTGGAACAACTAGAAATAAAGTATATTTGCAGTTTGCTAAATCATCTTCTGAGTTTTGTTTACTTCTCTCTTATTAGTTTGGTGACTATGCAGCCACTGTATAGGTCTTCACACTTCTCAATATTCATGCTCGTTTTCCTCCCTGACAGAACCCTCTTCTTGTTGAGGAACATAAATATGCTTGGCTATAAAAGACTGTATTTTTCTACCTTCCCTTGCATTTATGTGTAGACAATGGGATATAAGACAACTTAAATGAACGTTTCTCCCTTTTCCTTCTCTTTTCTCTGCTTGGAAGCAGACATGATGGCTGAAGCTCCAATGCCCATCTTATGAACATGGGACGATTTTGAGATAAATACCATAGGCCGAAAGGAAAAACAGACAGAATAAGCCTGTATTTCTATACCAATTTGAACTGAAGTAGCCTTGGACTCCCTATCTCTAGCTTCAGTTTATTTGGGGGAAAAAAAAAAAGTAAATCTCTTAATGTGTTAAACCATTACAATTTTGGTGTTCTTTTAGTATCAGCTAAACCTAATCCTAGCTGACACAGACATATCAAGTAATATTCTTAAGTCCATATTCCTTAATTCATCCATTTTAAAAATGCAACTGAATCTATTGATTTCTCCCATGAAAGATGAACAAATCAGCACATTTTCCTTATATCTCCTCTTTCTCACCGGCATTCATCAGTTGGCTGCATCCACCTGCTGACAGAGTCTGGATTTTATCCCAATCCACAATCATCAAATTATTTATACATTATTTATCTTTTATTTCAAGAATGTTATAATAGCATGTCATGGCATTTTAACTCTATTTACCCCCAACTGTTTTAACTTAACCCATGTTTTTTTTTTTTTTTTAATTTTAAATTAATTAATTAATTAATTAATTTTTTTTTTTTTAGATGGAGTTTAGGTCTTGTCACCCAGGCTGGAGTGCAGTGGTGTGATCTCGGCTCACTGCAACCTCTCTTTCCTGAGTTCAAGTGATTCTCCTGCCTCAGCCTCCCAGGTAGCTGGGATTACAGGCACCAGCCCCCATGCCTGGCTAATTTTTTGTGTTTTTTGTAGAGACTGGGTTTCACCATATTGGCCAGGCTGGTCTCGAACTCCTGACCTCAGGTGATCTGCCCACCTCGGCCTCCCAAAATGCTGGGATTACAGGCATGAGTCACTGTGCCCGGCCAATTTATCTTATGTTTAATAGAGTTCAATGTTCACTATGATTTCTTTCATACAAATGATTTCTGCATTTGTGATTTAATCTTTCATTTGGCGTCATTTTGGGGTTGATTTGTTGCAGGTGTTTGAAATCGGAAAACAAGTGAGGCTTAATCAAGATAGGAGTTTATTTCTCTCTCCCAAAAGAAGTCTGGAAGCAGGCAGGCCCGGGCTGTGACTGGGTCTTCGTGAACTAAGTCCTAAAGATCTAGACTGGTAGCCCTCTGGCCTCCTCAGAAGAAAGAGAGAGACGGAGGACAGGCCTCTCCCTGGGAAAAACTGCCCGGAAACCCCTCACAGCACTTCTTGGATTCCTTTGGACAGAACTTGATCAACATGGCAACAGCTGAATGAAAGGGAATTTGGAAAGTGTCATTTTAAGTCTGGCTGGCTCTGTGCCTTCCTCATTTCAGAGTCCCGTCCCTGACGAAGCAGGAGACACAACCAGCAGACTCTGCCACAGTCTTCGCGTATATATCCCATGTGACGCCTGTATCCTCAGTCCTTGGAAAGGTAGGAATGTTTTCTTTTTCCTTGCCAATAAATGATGACTTGTGAAATTGACATGGAATACTTGCAAACCATTTTTTTTTGTTACTACTGTGCGAGCATAGCTTCATTCTTTTGTGGGATCCAGTCCTGCTGAGGTACCTGAGGCTGAAATTTTCTCTGAACTGCTGGTGATTTGTTATTATGTCGAGATGCTGAAGGATTCTTCTTCTATATTGAATTAAGCAATGAATTCTCTATTAATTTTACTGGTAGGATGGGGTGTTTTCTTTTTTTCCAAATCTACAGATTCATTTGTTGTTGTTGTTGTTGTTTGTTTGTTTGTTTTTTTCTTGGAAAGTTTTCTCATAGTAAAACTGGATATTTTTTGTTACCTCTGTTTTATTTTCTTCTTCAGGAACAATTTTGAACATACTGGTTTTCTTTTATTTGTTCTTCGTGTAATTGTTTTGCACATTTATTTTATCTGTTTGGTTTTCCACTGCTTTATCCACAGATAAATGGTCGATGTTAGGTCTCAACATCGTTGAGTTAATTTTAAACAGCATCAATGATACATTCTGTGTCAAATATGGCTTCCAAATTTTATCACAAATTTTGTCTTTTTTTAAATTTCCCTTATCACCTCTGAAAGTTTATTTTTTATATTGTTCAGAGTCCTATCATCTCTTTTTTTTGTTTTTATTTTGAAATAATCTCCTGCTTGCAAAAATGTTGCAGGACTAGTACAAAGAGCTTTATTTCTGAACAATTTGTTAAGTTACGACACAATGCCCATGAGCCCAAATACTTTAGCAAATATTTCCTACAACATTATCCTCTACATAATGCCAATACAACCATCAAAATCAGAAGATTAACATTAATATAGTATTATAATCGAACCTACAGACTCGATCCAAGGTTCCCATCATTGCAATAATGTCCTTTCTAGTAGGAGGATTCAATCCGGTCCACACGTTGAATTTAGCTGTCCTACGTTTTTAGTTTCTTTCTGGCTGGATGTCTTCTGTGTTTTTTCTTGTCTCTCAAGGCCTTGACATTTTTGTATGTTAGAGGCCTATTGTCTTAAAGAATGCCCCTCCATTTGGTTTTGTCTGATGATTAGACTCAGAGTATGCAATTTTGGCGGCAATCTCACGGAAGTGACAATGTGTTCCTATCATGCATCCTACCACACATTAGGTGGTTGCAGTTTGTCGAATTACTGGTGAAGTTAACCTTGATCACTTGGTTAAAGAGGTACCTGCAGATTTCCTCGACAGCATGGAGGTGTACTGAGAGTGTGGACTATCGCATTTCTCTTGACCTTTCACTCACCAATTCAGCATCATTGGCTGAATTCTTACAATGATTAATCAATTGTATTCCACTGATGGAGGAAGAAAACATTCTCCATTTTCCATTTATTTACTCATTTACTTATCTCAGCATAGACTCACGGATTCCTGCTTTAGGAGATAGTATCACTATTTCCTTGCTCAAATTGTCCGATGTGGCCCCTGGGATCCCCTTCATGACATGGCCAATGGGAGCCCTTTGTGCTGGTTTCTGTACGGTCTTCTCATCATTGTGCTGAGCACTTCCTCACATCTGGAATGACAATGAGTTCCAGGCTCATCTTGAAGGTTGCCTGCCCTAGTCCCAAATCCACCATTTCCCCATCGAGTCTTTTTATTGTGTGTGTTTAGTTTTTGAATGTAGGGAATAATATTTGACAGTCAACATGTAATGCTTTCATCATTAAAATATGCATATTGCCTAAAAAGTAAAAAGGATTGGTATTCAAACTGGGCAGATAACAATAAAGTGAAATATTCGGCAGGTTGAAAGCAAAATCACAACAGACTCTAGCTCAAAACAAAATGAATCAATTCTGCTAATATTTGCATGTTGGTGTTGCACATGTCCTTACTCTCTCTGTCAAAGTAAGAAAATTAATATCCATATGGGCTTTTTAAAGTAAAGTGTTTTGCATGGATATCGATCAACCATAAAAGTCATTTGTTGAAGCAAAAGAAAAAATCATTAAGATAACGAAGAACTAGAACTTTATATTGTACACTGGGACAGCACTTGGTAACTGCAACACAGAATGATGCCTTCCACTCATGAGTGTGTGTGTGTGTGTGTGTGTTTGAGAGAGAGAGAGAGACAGACAGGGTCTCACTCTGTTGCCCAGGCTGGAGTGCAGTGGTGCAATCTCAGCTCACTGCAGCCTTGACCTCCTGGGCTCAAGTGATCCTCCCTCCGCAGCCTCCCGAGTAGCTGGGACTACAGGCATGCCACCACTCCCAGCTAATTTTTGTATTTTTGGGGAGATGGGTTTTCGCCATGTTTCCCGCTTGGTGTTGAACTCCTGAGCCACTTTTAAACAAACTTTTAAAGAACTACCTCCAGATTCAGTATCAGCATCTGTAAAGAAAGCTCTAGCAACAGGAATAGCTTCTGCCTCTCCCAGCCTGCTGATTGGGAGCCCTCCTCATGACAGCTGTCATACCCTGGTAACCTCTACCAGTCACCCATGTGACAAGTGATACTTAAGTCCAATTTATGCAACACCATTTGACTAGTTTTGGCAATACCAGAACAGAAGTGCTTGGTTTTATCCATTTATGCTTTCCATCTTCATTAAGAGAATGTGGTCAAAGGATGGTGGTCTTGTGACACTCCATTAAGACAATGATTTGTAGAAAGTAGATATCAACCATTTCTTCTACAAACAGATTGAGCATAAGAGGAAATTATTTTAGCTCTGGCAACTCTTGACCAGTGGAAGATAAAACCACTTCAGAGAACCAAAGCTTAATATTAGCGATATTGAATAAAGAATTTAACAGAGTTAAACCCTGAAGTAGTGGAAGACTTTCTGGACTCCATTGCCAATATCATGAGGTTAAACATCACCATTTGGGTTTAAGATGATGCCCAAAGGTTAGGAGCTGGTCAGTCAATTTCCCTACCCCCGCCCCCCACCTACCCTGAGGCCGCTTCCTCCAGGATGCCCTCCCTGATATGCATGGATACATGCCTCTCCCTTCCTGTGCTGCTTGTAGTCTCTGAACATTGCTTTACCATCATCACATCGGATTATAACTTGTTTCCTAAACATCTGTCTTCCCAGAGAGATACAAAACTCCTCATAGCCGAGGAAGAAATCTGATTCATTTTTCTTTTCCTTTGTGGATCACAAAATTTGGCATATAGCAGCTTCACCAAAATGCAGTTTGAAGGAACCTTTCCTTTCTTAATGTTTCCTTAGTACTGTTTTGTCCCTCTACATGTGCATTTATTTTATACTGTTGATTTAGGGAGTAAATATGTTTCTCTTGTCCATTGAGTTGTGATCTTCTCGAGGACTGGATTTTATCTACATCTTCCTATTCTAGTATATGCTCAATACGCTTTTCACTGGATTAAATTAAGAGCGTTATTTTTCTAAAGATTTTAGAGATAGTGTTGATTTAGCTTGTGTTCTTCCATCTAGTGATTCCTTCAGATAAAAAGGGTTGTTGATTCTTGTTGGATGGATTAGGAGAATAGATTATTGATCATGGATCTCTCTAGCAAAACCAAAGGACAGACTTTAGGAGCATTGTATCAACACCTGCATCTTTTTTTTTTTGTTTTTTTGAGACGGAGTCTCGCTCTGTCGCCCAGGCTGGAGTGCAGTGGCCAGATCTCAGCTCACTGCAAGCTCCGCCTCCCAGGTTTACGCCATTCTCCTGCCTCAGCCTCCCTAGTAGCTGGGACTACAGGCGCCACCACCTCGCCCGGCTAGTTTTTTGTATTTTTTAGTAGAGATGGGGTTTCACCGTGTTTGCCAGGATGGTCTCGATCTCCAGACCTCGTGATCCGCCTGTCTCGGCCTCCCAAAGTGCTGGGATTACAGACTTGAGCCACCGCGCCTGGCCAACACCTGCATCTTATCCACATTTTGGGTTTTCTACTGACTGGCAAAGAGACACCCTTACTACGTGTCGTTGACTGACGGACTTTAGATTGAGCCCTGTTTGGGCAGTGGCCCAGGGAGCTGGGAAGGAGCAAGAAGGAAAGAGTCTAGCTTCTAATTAAAATTCCCCAGTTCTGTGCACCTGCATAGCTTCAAACCCGATATCCCATTTCCTAAGACAAGTTGGGTCACTTACTCCCCTCTTAGCATCCAAATACTCACAGCTCTTCTTTTGTGATTTCCTTTCCTTTCAGGGCTGCTTAATTTTTAAAAAATTTATTATTATTTTTTTATTTCCATAGGTTTTTGGGGAACAGGTGGTATTTGGTTACGTGAGTAAGTTCTTTAGTGGTGAATTGTGCGATTTTGGTGCACCCTTCACCCGAGCAGTATACACTGTACCCAATTTGTAGTCCTTTATCCCTCCCCCCATCGCCCTCCCCCACACCCTTTTCCCACATCCCGGAAGTCCATTGTATCTTTCTTATGCCTTTGCATCCTCAGGACTGCTTTTAAAGTTCCCTTGAGGAGATCGCATTTGTAGAGTCAGAGAACTAGAAAAGTTGTTTGCCCCAGGCCTCCTGTATCCAAGGCTAATTCCCACAAGTCAGGTCCTAGTGTAACTAACAGGTTGTTTCAGATCTAAACATGAAAACTGCAAAAACACTTTTTCAATTTTTTTAGGTGTGTTCGCCAGGGTAGTTATGGTAATCAGTACCTACAAGTGTGTGTTTCGCAAGGGCCAGGTGCCTTCCCTCTCTGTGTGTGTATTCATTGATAGATAAACCTATATTCACCTATATTCTGGTTTATAGCGGTATGAAATTTTGTATGCATACATATATATGCATGTTGTCATTTAATAATTGAAGCTCCCCTATGAGGGAAGAACTGTCACCCCTGTTTTATGAGAAGACGGAGGCCTGGAGTGATTAAGTAACTAGTCTAAGAATATTCGGTTAGTAAGTAGGTTAGCCAGGACTGGAATCGAAGTATTTCTGACTCCAAAGCCATTGCGTTTCCACCTTTCTGTATTACCATCTGGGGATACTGTTGATACGCAAATCATAGTTTGGGGCTTTGGCTGTGTCATCAGGATGGGGCTGACAGGGGTAGGAGGTTACAAGTTGAGAGTCACTGCACCTGTCCCGACTCAGGGAAAGCGCCCCTGCCTTGGGGCTCAACCTTTCCAAAGACTGGGGGCACTGAAGGGTGCAAAACCGCCCGGCATTCCTGGGCCACCTGTGCCAGGGCCGCTCCTGAGGGCTTTGCCAGATCTTTGAACGTTGTGCCCATCCCTGCCGCCGCTAGGGGGCCCAGGAGGGCCGCGGTTTGGAGCTGCTCTGTTTACACAAAGGGAACAGGGTCCCAGCGGGTGTTGCTGTTCCTCCAAGACAGCCCACTGGATCAGGTCCCACTGTGCAGACAATAACGTTTTGGGGGAAAGGTGAAGCCGGTTGGCTTTCCTAAGTACAGCTCTCTGAAAAAAGAAATACTTCCTTCTTTATATTTGAGTTTCTCAAAGCTGAGATGGAGTCTTACATCAATTACAGAGATTCTAACTCTAATTGGCCTCTTAAGGAAGTATAAAGGCCAGAGGAGAGGGTTGCAGACATTTGCAAGCCCACATCCCATTGTGAATGCCGTAATCATGCCGTCAAACCCAAGTCAGAAGTGGGTATTTTTAAAGATTAGCTCATTTGGTCCCATTTATTGAGCATTTACACTCACTGTACCGGGTACTAACATATGTTATCTCATTCATTTTTCACCCCAAAGGTAAGAAGTGGTCTTAGCCCCATTTTACAGATGAGGAAACTGAGGTTCAGAGAGGACAGTCATCCTGTCCCGGGGTGGGACAGGAATTTGCATATGGTCTATGAACACTGATACTGCAGGGAGGGCTACAGATCACACTTTGAGTAGCAATCCTCTGACTTTACAGAAGGGGAAACTGAGGCCAGAGAGGGAGTGCCCTTTTCTCCAGGTCATTCATGCTTGACTGCTGTGTCTAGACTGTGGAATGCATTTGACCTTGGCCAGAGAAGGTCCAGGCTGTGGGCATGGGGCCTTGGGCTTCGCCTCAGACTCAGCCCCATTCTGCCCTCTTGGAAGACTAAATGGTTGTCTCTGCAGTTGGACCAACTGCCTGACCATCCGGCACCATCCTTTCCATTAGGCACACACGAGATTCACGTTCAGAATTATGTTGATGTGTAATGAGAAATATATGATGAACTGCAGCAAGGGCTGGGACTCAGGGCTCACTGTAGACCACCACTGGAAGGCCGGGGCATGGCCCCAGTTAAGAATGAGTCTATCCAAATGTAGCTGATAATGACTTTATTATTTCCCTCTGCAAAGTAGACCATTGTGGTGGGGTGAGTGACAGTTGTGCCCTTGTCAATAAGATCATTGCAGTGGCCTGTTCCCATTACAGGGTGGTACGGAGCAGACAGTAATGCTGGCTGTGTGGTGGAAGCAGTCACTAAGGCTGCCCATTTGGCTGGAGTCACCTGGTAGGGATGGAATGCCTTCCACCCAGTTCTGTGACGCCTCTGCACAAATTAAAGCAACTCATCCAAAGGGGTTGGGGTAGGCTGAATGTCTCCCCAAAATGGAAAGGAATGATAGAGACTTCAGCCAGGGAGCAGGGCAATGCCAGAATGTCACCTGGTAGGGCACAAACCCAAGAGACCCCTTCTAACAAGATGACACGTCAGGATTCTGGGTGCTTGTCAGACTGCAGTGCAGAGGTGGCCTCTGTTAAGTCCTCACCAGAAGGGACAGCTCCAAGCTCCCTCATTGACTTGTGTGAAGTCTGCAGCTTCCGGCAGCCATGAGCCTGCCATCCTCTATGGCTACCGTTACAGTATGGCAATGAGAGAAAGATGACTTATAGTCATTAAATGAAAGGAAATCTTTATTACTATTATTATTACTCTCCCTGAGAAAAATTAGATGAGCTCTCTGGTGAATTCTGATTGCCTGGGTGCACTGGCTGCCCACTTTGCTTCTCTGCTTTCACGGATTCACTGAAACTTGGTGGGTGATTCCCTATTACTTTTCTGAAATGCAGGTTGAAATGCACTGTAGGGTAAATTTGGTTCCCCTGTCAGCTAATTAACTCTTAAAATAGACCCACCAGCTTTCATTTTCAGGAAAATAATTACTTGTTGAAGTAACACACCTATTTCTAATCCTGTGGCTTATTATTTTAGCTAACTGGAAAAAAGTACAAAAGAAAAGCAGAAAAACCCACATCTAGAAGAGGACAATAGCGGAAGCGCGTGGGAGGCAGCAATGTGGGGCTCAAGAGGCGACAGGTGAGCAGGGGCACCTGGAAGAAAGCATTTCAGGTGCGGAGAACAGTGTGCTGAGGACAACGGGCCAATGCAGCTTTGATTCCTTCCTTCAAGTCGGTTTTCAGAGGGCACCAAGGTCCACAATGATCCTTTTCTCAGGATGGTTTCCAGGAGTTTGTGTTTAAATAAACACCTTGCATGACCTTTGCAAAGAAAGTCTGAGAACCGCTACCTACTACTTGCAATTAAAACCCGTCTTCCTGAAACGGCAGAGTGTTAAGATGGGAGAGGCCATACAGGTCATTTTACAGCCCAAGAACCCAAGGTCTGGGGAGGTTAAGTGATTGGAGCGCCAGGAGGGTCCTTGTTTGTCAGGCCCCATGCTCAGGTTTAATGCTCCTGTCCTGCGTAGTCTGTTCTGGGCTCAGAACTACAGAATCCAGAGAGGCAGAAGAGGTGGCATGAATGAACTGCAGACTTTCTATTGATCCTCTGTGTGTATGTGTGTGTGTACACACACACATACACAGAACTGTGTCACCAGCTCTGAATATTCAACTAATTTAAGTCACTCCTCGCTAACATTCCAAACTCAGGTTCAAGTTTTTCCAATAGCGTATGATTCAATCATTGAACAGAAGTGAAATGTACATTTAACATTCTAGTGATCAATGGATGTTTTTCTATGTAGAAATGCCTTTCCATTGTGACCCCTTCATTATTTATTATTTTTAACTGATGCATGGTAGATAGCCACAGTTTCAGGGGTACATGTGATAATTTAATATATTCATGTAATTTGTAAGAATCAAATTGGTGTACTTGGGATATCTATCACTTTCAATATTTGTCCTTTATTAATGCTAGAAACACTTGAATTATTCTCTTCTAGCTAGTTTGAAATGTACAATAGATTATTGAGAACTCTAATTACCCTACCGATCCATGGAACACTGGGTCTATTTCTTCTATCAAACCATATATGTGAACCTATTAATCAAATTTTTAGAAGCTCATTTTGACGTAGCTTGTGGGACATACATTTTGATAACAACGATTGTTAACCGGGCGCATACTATGTGCTGGCCACTGCATAACCGCTTTACACTCATCATTTCTTTTAGTTCACAATGAAAGTGAGGCTGAGGCTGGTACGATTTTAATCTCCCTGTGCACATGAGGACATCAATTGTTGAGACAATAAGTTTCCTGCCCAAGTTGACACACTGACAGGCAGAAGAGTTGGAGATGTAGGTTTTGATGAGTCAGTCCTTAGAGCTGGAGTTTTTAAGCCCACTGTGACAAAGCAAGCCCACCCATTATTCCCTCCACATCTAATGACATCGCAGAATACAGACCTTATGGCATCACGTTGTCAGTTCTGGGTGGAGCATTTTAAGGGGAATTTCTGTGTACCCTAAGGGATGGAAAAGCTACTTGCAGATTCATGGGAGTCCTGACGGGTGGCTACACTTAGGTGAGAATTGAGTTAAGTTAAACGCAATCACCCTACCAGTTGTCCTGGGGAGGAGGGAAGGCGGGGGTGGTAGGGGAGGGGGCAGCTCCAGGCTGGCCATGACTCAGCTCCATAGAGAAAAGCACACACTCACAAGCCAGAAAGCGAGTTTGGCGAGTTTGGCCGAGAGCAACAAAGGGATGGAATGCTTTCAGAAGGAGCTCTTTGAAATGCCTGAAGGGCAAGACTGAGAGTGACCGAGGGACAGCTGCATTCAGAGCAGCTAGCATTCAGTCTTGGAAGATGCCACGGGGTCTTTCTTTAAAATCTCTGCAGTTTCAGAAAGCAGGCTGCACCTGGCACTTGTGATAGCCAGAGCAAAGGAAGCTGGCGGAGAAAGGAATGTGTCTATAACACAGAGTTCTAAAAACAGCATTCCGCCAGCTCTCAGTCCTGCCCTCTCCTGATTCTGACTTGAGCGAGAATGAAGTTGCCCTGAAGTCAGAGAAGGTGCCTTCTCTGAAAGAATGTCTCCCCCAGCCTGGCAGAGACAACGGTTGCTTTCCAACACAATGGCACCATCTCTATATTGTGATTTTTAATTTTAGAAATGATTTACAGCCTCATTCTTCTGAGAATTGAAAGTAGAATTCTGTGAAAGCCAAACAATTTGAATACAAGAAAACTCATTATTTCCCTCTACAGATCCACTCCACCTTGTTCCTTTTCTCAGAGAATCACTGTGCCACATACCCATTTGCCCAAGTCCGAGACCTGGGCCCTCCCCTCTCCCAAGCTCAGTGCACCACTTCACTCACTTCCCGTCTTCTTCATAGTTCTGCCCTCAGGAGTCTGAGGCCTGTTGCCTCTTCTCTCTTCCATCTGCTACCATCTGGTTTGTAGCCTCTTTGTTTTCCACCACACTTTCTACTTAGGCTACTTTCTTTGTCAGAGGAATGGCCACTTGCATGAGGCTTGTGAGACATATTAATTCAAATTCAAATTTTAGACATTATGCATATACAGTGGAAGCGCTCCAGGAACATCCCGACAACTAACACGTCTGCCTTGCACCGTGGCTACTGGCTTCGATTCCTTGGTTTAGGGGCAGTCAACAGTGGAGGGGAAAGCTGGGAAAGGCTGCCTTTGGGCTGGATCCTGAAGCCTGAACAGGGGTTTCCCAGAGGGAAGAAAGGCATGGTGATCCAGTACCTCTTTCATACATTTAGTGTGAAACAGTGGACAAACTTAACCAAAGGAGGGCGAGAGAAGAGAAGAAAGAAGATCACATGCCACTGAGGTATGTGCCATCAGACCGTGGAAGAGGCTGTCAGTCCAAACGCATGTGTCCTGAACTTCAGCCTGCCTCCCAAGGAAACTGACAGGATTTTAAAAAGAGAGTGGCGAAACTGCCGGGCAACTTTATGAGCTTGATGGGGTTGCTAATAAAGAAATGCTCCTCCAAAACACCCAGTGTCTGGCTGGTAGGAGCACTGCCGGGATCAGTCGTTCATGCCTTATTTATTACATGCCTTGTGTTAAGCAGCTCCATGTGGGGCCATCCAGTCTTGCTTTAAAGCCACTCTTGATTTAACGCCAAACGATTTCATTGAATGAGCTTCTATTCTAACGAAGACATACTGGTTCTGTGTGTCTCGAATCTTTCAAAGGAACGGTAATCCAATACCGGGGTTCTGCTGACTGTTGTAGCAGAAGCCGTGTTTCTCATGGAGATCTCCTCACAGCAGCCCCTTCTAGCAGGCACTCCATTTGCATTTTAGAGCAACTTTCCCCCTGATTACCAGCTTGAACTGAGTGAGGAAAAGGGAGGGTGAAAGAATGCAACCCAATGCGCCTTCCAAACCCAACCACCTGTTAATGAAGCTCAGCTCCTCCCCTCTTCCCTTCTCATTTCATGGAAATGGAGAGTGCAGGACTGAGATTTATGCACTGGGAATGAAGCAGGAGGGTTTTTCCAAGCACTTGCCAGAATGCTGAAATCAAACTGGTTTCAGTGAAAAGTGCATTGTTGCTCTTGTCTAAGTGCCATTCATAGGCAATAAGCAAATCACCACAGGATGAATATATTTGGTTTCTGATTCTGAATTTGTAGAGAGACTGTTAAAATATAAAGCAATATACACCAGTTACTGACCCACTGGGAAATTCTGTAGCTCCACAAAGCACGTTAAAACATTGTAGTGATTTCAGTAAGGCTGTGTTTGCAGGCTGAGATACTACTGAACAGGTCAGGGAAGGAGAATGCCTTGCAATTAGATGAATTCGCCGAGAGATTTTAATTGGCATGAGATGCCTGGTATCAGCCTCCGGGAATCGCTGTAACGTTCTTCCCTGTTGGAGTTTGTTCCACTAGGATGTTATCATCAGGTGCCCTAGCAGGACTCCCAGAACCCTCGGAAAGTTTTTTTGGATGCAACATCCCTGGAGGTGATTATAACAGAAAAGTGAAAGCTTTTCTTTGCTGGGGCCAATCCAAATATAAACAGTTCAGGCAATTTTGGTTTTCTTTAGAACTTCAAAGGCCTTTGCTACTCTTGGGACAGTTCCCCTGGGCATGGAAATACATGAGTGACATAGTCGTGATGCAAGAGGCAGCGGTGACTGCGCTGCGTTACGTGGGTAGCTTTCAACATAGGCTCATGCAGGTTAAAAAGTGAGCGTATTTAGATGGCTTTTCCAAAGTGATCACTTAAGGCCCGTAAAAAACTCAGACAGTAGCATGCTGTGGGGAGTCTGATTTATATCTGATGATGGACGTCTGGATGGGAACCAGAAATCATTTTAAGTGCTTTTTGTGTTTCTGCTTTTTTTTTTTTTTTCTTTCTCTCTCTCTCTCTCATTTTTCTTTATGGCCTGGGCTCTTCTGGGCCAATGAATGCTGAGAATTCTAGGATCTTACATCGTGGGAGGTGGTCTTAAAAGTGAAGCCCCTGGGGGGCTTGCAGAATGTTAAAGTTGGGACAGAAGGGCGGGAAGGTCTGGGTAAGAAGGAGGGGATGTGGGCAACAGCAGCAGAGGGCTCAGTGTTGGTCCGACGCCCACTTTCTGGGATGCGGGACACATTGCTCTCCCTCCAGACCTCCTTCACCTCCCTTCACTGCCCCCTTCGAAGCATTTACTTTTTAAAGTTTGTTTTTCATTTAGAGACTGGTTCTCGCTCTCTCGCATGGGCTGGAGTGCAGTGGTGCCACCACAGCTCAGTGCAGTCTTGAACTCCTGGGCTCAGGCTATCCTCCCAACGCAGCCTCCAGAGTGACTGGGACTAGGTGCACGCCACCATGCCCAGCCTGAGAAGCCCTTACTTTTGTGTGGCCCCACGATTGCCGTGTGACAAAGAGAATCACAACAATGCCTGTGCCTGGACTATGCATGATGAGTTCACAATTTAGGACACACACACTGGATATAAACACGTGACTTCCCACCTGGGGAAAAGTGCAGCGTGAGCCCTGCACTGACTGTCAAGCAAGACTTGAAGCACTCTGTGTCTGCCTGCCATGGGTTGTCAAGTGGAAATATTTGGGATTAATATTTCTTTTCTCTTTTGTTTTAAATACCCCTAACGAGCCTCAAAGTTCCACTTATTGGCTCAGATAGGAACACTGCAGCCTGTCTGGGGAAGGATATTGGACTAACAAAAATCCCCAAAGAAGGTGAACTATAAATCTAAATGCCAGCAGAACCTTTCAAAGCGGGAAGAGAATCCTAGGAAGTCACCCTCTTATGTTCTCATAATGAGACACTGTAAAGCGGTCCTGTCTCTTTCCCTTGACTGAGGTCACACAGCCACATTAGACAGAAATCCATGTATCCAGAAAGTCTCTGTCAATCCCCGTAGACCACAGGACAGGTAGGCTGAAGATGTGTGAGATTAGCTCAACTCGATGGAAAAGAAAACCTGCTGTGAAAGAGTGTTGGGAAAGACGCTGATCTGCTCTTTTGTTGCTTTGTTCATTTTGAGGTGAATTAGGTTCAAAATGAGTTGTGGGTAGAATTCTGCAGAGAAGTAAACTTGAGCTCCACACACAGAGCTGCTTGTTTTCTACTTAAAGGAGAGAGCTGGGGTTCCTCGGGCATAACTCAATGAGTTAGAATCAATGTCATATACGAAGAGAAAATTCACAGGGCCTGTGCTGCTTGAGCAAAATGACTTGACCATGAGAAGGCAGTGAGAGAATGAGGAGGCAGTTGTCTACATATTCTGAAAAGCTGGCCAAGTCCAAGGAAATAAAAGTGGTTCCCATGTCAAAGTCATTGTGCTGGAGAGAAGGTGTTCTTGGGATTTCAGAGAGCAAGAGTCTTTGTGGGATCTTATTAAATGTGTTCCCAAAAGAGTATGAGGAATTGAAGGAAAGGGGAACCTCCAGATTCTCAGGGTGTTCTCAGAGTTCTGTGATGAGAAAGGAAAGAGACTGGGCTAGGGCTAAAGATGATGAGTGAGTCCATGCTGGGCAGGATCGCCGCCTGGGCATAAAGACTGTTGTTGCAAGCGTCAGACCAGGGGAAGTGAATGGTTAAAGACACACTGATACAATATGAGAGATAGGGGCTTTTCATGCTCAACTTTCTCCATTTATTCTTTAAGTAATGGAGTTTCCCCAAATTCATCTGATGCCATTTCAGGGGCTCAGTGTATGTATTCTTCCTAGTTGTCCTTGTTCCCTCTCTTTCTAGTTTTTCTCCATGACTGCAAAATCCTGCTTGCAAGATGCACTGCCCCTCTCCAGGAGGTATGGAGGGTCTCAGAATTCTCACTGCATTAATGAGGGGATATGAAATGTTTTCCTGCTTCTCTGAGCCTGTGGTTAGAGCAGAGGTCCCCAGTACCTGAGCCACAGATCAGTACCTGTTTGTGGCCTGTTAGGAACTGGGCTGCACAGGAGGAGGTGAGTGGCAGGTGAGCTAGCAAAGTTTCATGTGTATTGACAGCCACTCCCCATCGTTCACATTACCACCTGAGCTCCACCTCCTGTCAGATCAGTGTCGGTACTAGATTCTCACAGGAGTGCGAACCTTGTTGTGAACTGTGCATGGGAGGGATCTAGGTTGCATACTCCTTATGAGAATCTAATGCCTGATGATCTGTCACTGTCTCCCATCACCCCCAGATAGGACCATCTAGTTGCAGGAAAACAAGCTCAAGGCTCCTATTGATTCTACATTATGGTGAGTTGTTTTATTATTTCATTATATATTATCACATAATAATAGAAATGAAATGTACAATAAATGTAATATGCTTGAATCATCCACAAACCATACCCCCGTCCTCGTCTGTGGAAAAAATTGTCTTCCACAAAACTGGTCCATGGTGCCAAGAAGGTTGGGGACTGTCAGGCTAGGGGACAGATGACCTCAGTTGCACGTTAGTGTCACGACTGATGTCTTTCCCCGGGGGACCATTCAGTTTGCTTCCTAAACTCTTTCCTCTCAAAGTGCCTGTAGCATCTTGGTTTTCTCCTTTTCCTTGAATACCTTCCATCTCTATTTTCCAGAAGAAACTCTGCTTCGCTTCCTGCTGGCTGCCTGACATGTACTTCCATGCTTTCAGTTATTCACTCAACAAATATTTATTGAGTGCCTACTGTATGCCAAACAGGCCCCTAGGCACTGGGGCACAGCATGAATAAAACAGATACACGTCTCTCAAATATAACTCAGTTTAATGCATTTTTAAATTCTATTTCCCAGGGCTGTGGTCCTTTCCAGATTATCTCTTTTCAGATAAATTTTACTGGATTTGACTCTACTTGTTACCAATATTCCTATTTGCTTTTTTCTATTTAAATATAATATATCATATAATTATAAGTTATATATTATATAATATGTGCTATATATAATATATAGTGAAATATACATGTACAAAGAAGGGTATAGAAAATATGTTGTTTATATGTATTATAAATTATATAATGAAAAGGTATATAATTTTCTGGATCAAGAAATAGAACGTTTTCAACAGAGGGCTCCTAAATGTTTTTTCCTAATAATAACACCTTATTCTCTCCCCTGGAGAAAATCACCAATTATCACTAAGAGATTATCAGAGATAATGTTAAACACTTCCTTTTATGCTTAATAGTTTTCCTTTCGATTCTGTATCCCTAAACAATTTAGTTCTATCTTTTTTTTAAAACAATTTTTGTATAGGTGGAATATACAATTTGAATTCTTGTGACTCTGGCTTCTTTCTTGCAATATTACGCTTTGAGTACTTACCTGTATTGTTGCATGAACTTGTAGTTTGTCCATGTTCATTACTGTGGAGCAGGTGTCTTCAAACTTCAAGGTGTGTCAGAGTCCCCTGGAGGACTTGTTAAATCACAGATTGCTGGCCCCCAGCCAGAGATTCTGAATTAGTAGGTTTGGGACAGAGCCCAAGAATTTGTATTTCTAACAAGTTTTGAGGTGATATTGATACTGTTGTTAGGGGCACCCCACTTTAAGAACCACAGCTGTATAGTGCTCTATTATATGCATATACCACAATTTAATGATTCATTCCTTTGGTTTGGGGCTATTTAAAATGCAGGTGTGAACATAATTGGATCTGTCTCCTCCTTCTTATTTCACCTGCATTCTTGTGGTATAACTTTGCTGGATATAGAATTCTAGAGTGACAGGTATTGGGATTCCTTAGCAACTTGAAGGTGGCATTACATTGTCTTTTTCTGACTTCCATTGCTCTTGTTGAAAAGTCAGCTGTCAGTCTGATTCTTGCTGCTCTGAAATTTCTCTGGTAACTTTTGAAATTTTTCTTTTGTGTTGCCAATGTATCTCCCACTGAATTTGTCATTTTTCTGTTTATAAACTTATTCTTCCTCCTCTGAAAAAACATATTTCATCTGGTTATTTAAATTAGGCTCTTGAAAGGCATCTTATGTTATTACCTTATCCTTATCTTCCCACTCCCACTCCTCACAAAATTATCAGGTTCTGTTGCTACTATTAATAGTAGCTTCTAATATTTAGTGAGAACTTATATTGCATCAGACACTGCTAAGCACTTTACTTTTATTATCTTATTAATCTATCCCTAAATAGCTCCTGAATCCAGCATTAGTTTATTAATTTTACTGCTATAACCCATTCAGCCTCTCGTCATTATTTTTTTCTGGGTCATTTAATCATACAACTAACCAGTTCCCCGTTCTTGTCTAATGAGATTTCAGCATGAGCTAAATAAAATGCAGACTGATTATATTGTTCTGGCTTAACACCTTTTAAAAAAATTGAATTTAATTTTTATGTATTTTTTAAATTGATTTTTTCTTGACAAATAAAAGTTGTATATATTTATTGTGTACAACATGATGTTTTGAAATATTCATACATTGTGGAATGGCTAAATTGAGCTAATTAACACATGCCTTATCTCACATACTTATTTTTTCTGGTGAAAAGACTCAGAACCTTTTGGCAGCTCCTTGCTGCATGCAGAGTGAGGCTTATGAAGACCCAGACTGCTCTTCCCTGGGCCCTGTCTACTCCAGTGCCATCTCCTACCCCCTCCTGTGCATGACGTGAGGGCCTGGTGCTGCCACTGTGGCCTTATAAACCCAGCTCAGGACCATTTTGCATGTGATCCTTCTTAATTCCTGAATTGATCCATGTATTAGTCCATTTTCACATGGTTATAAAGAACTACCTGAGACTGGGTAACTTATGAAGGAAAGAGGTTTAATTGGCTCACAGTTCTGCATGGCTGAGCTGGCCTCAGGAAACTTACAATCATGGTGGAAGGTGAAGGAGAAGCAAGCACCTTTTTTACAAGGTGGCAGGAGAGACAGCAAGTGAGTGGGGGAAAACTGTCACATAGTTTTAAACCATCAAATCTCATGAGAACTCACTCACTATCACGAGAACAGCATGGGGGAAACTGCCCCCATGCTTGCAATTCAAGACGAGATTTGGGTGGGAACATACAGCTAAACCATATCAATCCATCTTCTGAATTCCTACCTCCCTTTAAAATGAAATCAAAATATAAGCTCTTGAACTCTTCTGTGTTAGATTAGACTATTCCTTGACAAATATTCACACCTTCCCACTACCTTCCCCTCTGTCCTCACATCCCTGCGAGGGGTGCACTTCCTACCCTGTAAATGTTGAGCGTGGCCACGTGACTTGCTGAGGCCAACTGAATGTGGGAAACAGTGACTGTGGATTTGGAGCCTCAGAATAAGGGATGTGATGTCTTTCTACTCTTTCCTTCGAGAGATTTGTGCTGACATGAAAACATGCAGCTGCTGGTCTCAGAAGAATGACAGACATATCAGTCAAACCTAAACAAAACCTGTAGTTCAGAACAAAAGTTGGTCAAACCCAGCCAAGTTGAGCTGAGCCCAGCCCACCCATAGTTGGATGAGTGAGAAGTAAAGGCTCATGATATTACGTCTTGGTGATAATTGGCATTTGGGGACTGCTGTGGCTTTCATGTGCTTTTCTCCCAAGCAAAGGGGTGAATTTCCCTCTCCTTTGTACTTCCTTAGCCTCCCATGCTTATGTCTCTCTATGAGCACCAATTATATGATATTGTATTTTCATTATTGTATTATTGATCTATGTTTTATGCCTCTCAGTCTTCTCTGAATTCCTTGAGGGTAGATAATATATCATGTTTATGTTTCTATGTCACTGCTTAAAATTGTATTGCATATAACGGAGGTTTAAAAATGTTTATTAAAATAAAGTGAATGAAAACTTACATTTGTAGCAGTACTGCTAATTAGTTAACCTGATGATCATCCCACTCAAAACAACTAAAATCAATGACTAAAATATGGGAGAAAATGTATGTTCTAGCAGGGAAATCATGAGCCCCAGAAGTCAAAAACAAAGAGAAAATTGAGAACCCAGAGAGATCGTAAGAGCAATGAAGTCAACTTTTGCAATTGCTGAACCCAGATGACTGAGTTTTTTCTCTCATAGATGGGAGTGAGCTATGACATGGGGCATGGGACGGGAACCAAAGCCTTGGGTCCACTCAAGGGAGAGTCTAAAAAGGGGCCACTAGTCAACTTTAACATCACATGGCCCTCCACCTCAATGTAACAGTGAGCAGGAATTTTATGTCTCAAATCTTGATATTCAGTAGAAGTGAAGAATTCTGCCCTGATGAACTCATAACTATAAACTAGCTCTTACATGTTTAGACAGCTCCAAGTCATGCCACATCACTTGACCTCAATTTGCTCTTGGTTTTCTTTTAGGTTGATATACCTCCGGGTGTATGGCAGAAATAAATTCAGAAATCTCTGTAAAAGAGCCTATTTCCAACTCTGGCCTCAATGAATTCCCAAAGATAAATTTGCAAGAAACATGAGGTCACAGTAACATTTTTCCTTAAAAAAAAAAAAAAAAAAAAAGCAGACTACTGGTTGGGTGTGGTGATTCACACCTGTAATCTCAGCACTTTGGGAGGCCAAGGCAGGCAGATCACGAGGTCAAGAAATTGAGACCATCCTGGCCAACATGGTGAAACCCTGTCCCTACTAAAAATACAAAAATTAGCTGGGCATAGTGGCCTGCACCTATAGTCCCAGCTACTCAGGAGACTGAGGCAGGAGAATCACTTGAACCCGGGAGATGGAGGTTGCAGTGAACCAAGATCGTGCCACTGGACTCCAGCCTGGTGACAGAGTGAGACTCCATCTCGATTAAAAAAAAAAAAAAAAAAAGAGCAGGCCAGCAGAAAAAACAGACAGCAGAATCAGACCCATTGGACTTTAGCTAATGCAATTATTGAAGATAATATGAATGATTATGTTTAATATTTTTAAAGAAATAAAAGAGGGGTTGAAAGATTTAATGAAGGTGAGAGGAAGAATTGACTTGGGTTGAGGGATTGATACCACTGAGAATCCAGGTAATCACTCTGTCATTGATTGGTTATTTGACTAAATCAATACATTTACTTATTTAGAGATGGGGTCTTGCTCTGCTCCCCAGGCTAGAGTGCAGTGGCTCTTCACAGGTGCCTTCATAGTGCACTGTAACCTCCAACTCCTGAGATTTGGAGGTAAAAGTATTTAACTGATCCTCCCGCCTTAGTCTCCTGAGTAGTTGGGACTACAGGTGCCTGCTGCCATGGCTAATAATATTTATTAAGATTCTAAAATATGCCACAGAGTAAGATAAGGAGGTTGGATAAACAGTGGAACTAGGAGATAATATAGGCGATATTGGGGTGCTCATATTGGATGGCTTTGTTTTTAATGCATTAGGTTGACTACGGTGAGAAATACTGGAAGAGGAGGTATCGAATGGTTTAAAAGGAACAGAAAATGATGAGTCCAAGACGAATTTCACTTGATTGTTGAACACTGAGCACTCCTGAGGGCTTGCACATCTGGACGCTGAGTTAAAGGACTCTCATGTCAACCAGTGGTAGTGAGTGAATCTGTCCTGTGTCCATAGAGCTAGGTGGTACCACACGTGCCATAGTTTTCTTCTCTGCACAATTACGAGTTAGAATGGGTCACAAGAAAGGTTTCTCGTGAGGTTTGGAGGTAAAAGTGAAGTCTGGCTCTTATACTTGTACATGGAAGGATCTGTGAAGGGCATGAAGCTCTGTTGCAGCCCAACTCCGTGGTGCTCAGCTCCTGGCTCACCTTGGGATGAGCCAGCAGCCACTCTGGTCCTGAGCATCTCCTCCAGGGCCTTTGCCTCCTGCACTAGGTGCTTGTTTAGTTCCACGAGGAAGGAGCAGCTTCTGTGGCAGGCCACGGGCCTCCTCTGTTGGAGGCTCAAGCAGGTTCCCGTCATTCTCTGGGGCTCCAGCTTGTCCTGAAGTTCTCAGTGTGTCTTTGCTCCTCAACTTTATGTCCACTTCTCCTTGCTGCCAGCCTGTCCTGATGACTTTAGGCTCCTGCCCCAGACAAAAAAAGGTAGTCTCCTCACATAGGCTGTTTAATGAGCTCCTACAGTTGCTTGAGCTCCAATCTCTACAACAAGTCCTCAGTCACAATCCCCCCTAGTAGTTCTGCTTCATCCATCAAACCCCGAATGATAGAAGGAGCATGAGTCAGCCCAGCCTCTGACCTTGCCCAATCATTTAGTGGTTTAGACACAGACAACATTGGATTTCCTGTGGCCACATCATGAGCTCAGGTCCTTCGTATTTGTAGGCAGAGCAAAGGAAGTAGCAGAGTAAGGCTGTGATATATTCTAGTCCAGCACTTCTTAAACATTTTGGTCTCAGAACACCTTGACACTCTTAAAGTCTGTTGAGGATCTCAATGAGATTTTGTTTAAGTGGGTTGTGTCTGTTGAAATTTATTGCAAAAATTAAGACTAATTAAAAAATTACAAAACAGATTATTCATTTAAAAATAGCAATAAGCCTATTACATGTTAACATAAAAGTACATTTTTATGGAAATAACTATTTTGCAAAACAAAAACAAATGCAGTCAGTACAGTAGCTTGTTTTAAATTTTTTGCAACTCTGTAACATCTGGCTTCTTGGAAACCAGCTGGATTTTTATGTCTGCTTCTGCATTCAAACTTTTGTTAACATTCTGTGTCTGGTAGGCTCTGGAAGACTCCATTGCATATTTGTGAGAGATTAACAGTGAAAAGGAAAATGGCCTCTTAGTAATATTGTGAAAATAGGTTTGTCTTTGCAGACTGCTTGAAATTTTCAGATTCCCCGTGGGTTCCCAAACCACACTGGGGGATTGTTGGGTTAGTCTAAGGGCTGAGTTTAAGGGCGAAATGTTGGGGGGTTATGAGTACTGGTCAGGGTTTCAGGAGAAAAGTGAAGATGCCTCAGTGGCTGTCTGGCCAGTTCAGGGCCTTGGGATAGAGAAGAGGAAGGTGAGCACGAGGAAAGGGTTTTCATGCTGTTGCTGTTGTAGTCGGAGACGTCATGAGTCTTTCTTTGTACCTGTCAGTTAGTTGTGGAACAGACTGTGTTGCTCTTTCTAAGACTTAGGCTAGAGCAATGAGAAGCCAAGAAAATTTTAAGAGATGATGAAGACATTTTGTGGAAGATTCAGTAGTTCTATGGTTCTGTAGGAAATAGTGGGTATGAATCGGGGTGATGTGGGTGATGGCTTCAACATCGATTACCACAGTTACAGCCAGAGTTACAATGCCCTGAAGACTCATTTTGTTAGCCGTGAAGAAGTTCCTGTCTTTGTGGGTCATGAGATACTGATGTAGACTGGAATAATCGCCTTCCCTTTTATCCACTCACAGAGGCACTGTATATCCTCATTCCCTCCTACATGTTGGCAGAGAAAAATCTGGAAATGCACTTGGCCTTTCTCTCAAATGCCTGTGAGTGTGCACCCATGAGTACTGCACACACAGAGCAACTTTCCTGCTGTGAATCCTCCTCTTACCTTCCTAAGAACACAGCCTTCAGCTCCACAGCAGGAGGTGCCTTCTTTAGGCAACATTTTTTACGATAAAGCATTGTACCCTATCCTGGGCTGGACAGACAAAAACTTGAATGCAGTCAGTGCTGAGATGCTTTCTCCTGTCCGAGTAGAGAGTGGAGTGGAGAGTGGAAGAAAGATTCGGCACTTGTTCCTCCACTCCTGCCAGGTACATTGTGTTTCCTAGTTCTTTCCAAATAGGTGATGAGTGGGACTGAACTGTTTCCCAGAAAAAAAAAGCTGAAATCTAAACTCCAGCAGCTCCTGGTCTGCCTTTGCTGACAAGTCGAAGTCTAACAGTGGCGAGGAAGGCAGACCCGAAACACCATCATCACATTTTTTCTGAAACTGCATTTTCTTTTACTCTATCATATCCACATTCAAACAAAAGAATGTAACATTTTCATTTTAAGAAAGGCATGATATCATGTATCAAAAGCTTCCATGATCCCTGGCTCTTCTTCTAGTGAAAATACAAAGATGAAGGTGTATAATGAAAAAGAATCTATACATTTTTTTTGGTTGCAAGCATTCATATTTTCCATGCGGAAGTGAGCCAATGCACTAGATAACCTCTAAAAGTTTCTATTATAGTTTATTAATGCACATACCTTTAATATTTGTTTTATTGGGCCCTGTGATGGTTAATATTGTCAACTTGATTGGATTGAAGGATGCAAAGTATTTGTTTCTGGGTGTGTCTGTGAGGGTGTTGCTGGAGGAGAATAACATTTGAGTCAGTAGACTGGGAGAGGCAGACCCTCCCTTAATCTGGGTGGGCACCATCCCCTCGCTGCCAGCATGGCTAGAAAAAGCAAGCAGAAGAAGGTGGAAGAAGCAGGCTTGCCGAGTCTTCCAGTCTTCATCTTTCTCCCATGCTGGATGCTTCTGCCCTCAGACATCCAACTCCAAGTTCTTCGGCTTTTTGACTCTTAGACTCGCAGTGTGGTTTGCCAAGGTCTCTCGGGGCTCTCGGGCCTTTAGCCACAGACTGAAGGCTGCGCTGTCGGCTTCCCTACTTTTGAGGTTTTGAAACTCAAACTGATCCACTACTGAATTCCTTGCTCCTCAACTTGCAGACTGCCTATCGTGAGACTTTACCTTGTGATTGTGTTGAGTCAATTCTCCATCATCAACTCCCGTTCATATATACATATATCCTGTGAGTTCTGTCCCTCTAGAGAACCCTGACTTGTACGGGCACTCAGTGTGAATGACAGTGGTGTCTGATTCTTCTTATCTATAAGCCTTCCATATCTAGGAAAGCTTGCAAATCCAATCATATATTTGTCTGTATGTATGTGGGGTGTGCTGTGTGTGTGAGTGTGTTTGTGTATTTGTGTATATTTACATGTTCTGGTCGTGGTACCCGTGAGTTGATCAACATTGGAAGGGAAAAAACGACTTTTACCAGACTCTGAAATTGCATCGTGAATAAAGTTCTATTGGTTCTGCCTCAACCTACATTGTTTTGTATCTTTCTCTGCTTCCTGGGTGTTGCCTTGTTTTTTAAGCAAATACATTTTTTCATATTTTGGTCTCTATGTGCAAGAGTAATAATGTGTCTTTTACATCCCTACCAGAGTTCTTTAGTTTTTCAGTGGTAGCCTCTGACTCACTATTAACAGCCGGAAAGTATGAGTCTAGAAGATATACTTGAGCAGAAAATTTAACATTATTTAATTTACATGATTTAGGCAATTTACTGACTCAGGCAATGCGAGAGATGATATGAACAGTCATTTGCTCTTCAGAGACTGAAAAACCTTTCTTTTCTGCCAAAACATTGTTATTAGAACTTTGTTGAATGTCAGAGATAATTTGGACATTAGCTCATGAACTTTTCTTAACTACGTATATTAATATTCTAGACTTTTAGTATGTAGTCACTAAAATTGCCTTTTATGGTTTAACAAGTTAATGGTGTTGAAAGTTTTACAGAATTCTAAATTTTCTCAATTGATATGAAAATAAAATTCACATTAACTACTAATTTGAATTGTATTTATCATTTATTATAAATATTAACAAAATATTTTTGAAAGTTTAATAAAGAAATTTAGAATATAAATTTAGATTGAAACAAGGGAGGCAATACCTCTTGAATTTATATTTGAGAGCTCATCTCTAAGTGTGCACTTAATAGAGATGTTGAAAGCCAGAGATTTTAAAAAAGGTTAATGTATTAATACCATATTTTATTTTGGGAAAAATACTACTCCCTATTATTTCCATCAGTCATTTTTTGTTACAAAGCAACCCAGTCACCTCTGGCAGGTTTAAGAACTATAAAATGATGGTATTTTAAAAAAGAATACTGGATAGGTTACATGATTGCCAGGAAGGTTAAAGAATCAGGCACATACCTCAAACCTTGCCATAAAATTGCTCTGAAGAACTCATCACTGTTCACCCCACTTAGTGTCAAACTCTAGTCTGATGCTGGAGTTGTCCACAGTGCTGCTGGGGTTCCCACTGGCTCAGGAGCTGGACCTTGCTGCAGCTACACTGTGGCCAGAGCATCTCTTGGTCTAGCTCATGTGGATCAGGTGCATCCGGGAGGCAGCCTGGCTGTGCAAGGGCCTGCAAGCTAGCTTCCAGGGACAGAGTGAGGCTGGCGTAGCCTGTGCCCTTTTCTGACTAGGGAGGAAGGAGTTTTCTACCTCCCACCAATATTTCTTAGGCAGGGAATTCCCCAAATCCAGGAGTAGGGCTCACACATTCTGGGTGGCCAAAAAAGAGTGCACAGCATAACTTTCCAAGGTGTTTACACAGTCACGGCTAAGTAAAACCTCAAAGTGACCTGTTAAGGCAGGGAGTTCCCCCTTAAAGGGAGTTCACCTGAAAAATCAGGAAACAGTCTCTAAAAGAGCCAATTCCACATCTTGCTTGTCAGTGACGGGTTTAGGAAAAGCACGTCTTCAAACTGGGGTAGATGACTGTTCCACAGAGGCAGCAGATTGTCTAAACTGACCTGAAATGGTGGAGTGTAACTCATGACACCCTCCTGCACTCCTGAAGTCCAGTGGACTCTGGTGCAGTCCCATTACTGGACTCACGCTGACTTGTTTTAGGGCTGAGGGATCCTAGCCAGTCATCTCGGACCATTCTCAGTGATCTCATCTTAAAAGCAAATCCTACATTTCCTTTTTGGAAAGGGCTATGGGTGTACTGTTTAAATTTTACATATATTCTTTAGGTAGTGTCTGTTTTATAAATGTAATGTTTTCTTTGGCCATTTTGTGGTGAAGGATAATCATGGAAAAGAGGAAATGTATTGGCAGAAACTCCCCAGTCTTGTTTTGTGATGCAATTAAGAGTGACAATGTAGCCCCCCTTCTCCTTGAAGGATTTGTTTGAAGACCCCCAGCCTGAAATGTCAGACAGTACTGAACCCTATATATACTGCTCTTTCCTATGCATGCACACCTATCACAAAGGTTAATTTATAAATTAGGCACAATAAGAGATTAACAACAATAATAAAATAGAACAATTATGAAAATATGCTGCAAAAATATGTGTGAATATTTACTTCTGGAATTTCCCATTTAATATTTTTGAACCATGCTTGACCATGGTTAACTAAAATTTTGGAAAGCAAAACCATGGACAAGGGGGACTACTGTATACAGCTGTCCCTCCGTATCTGCAGGTATTGATTCCAGGACCCTCATTAATACCAAAATCTATGGATGCTCAAGCCCCATACGTAAAATGGCATAATATTTGCATATAATCTACCCACATCTTCCCATACAGAGCCATGCACCACATAATCACATTTTGGTCAATGACAGACTGCATATACAATGATGGTTCCATAAGATTATAATGGAGCTGAAAAATTCCTATTACCTACAGATGTTGTGGTCATCTTAATGTCATAGTGCAATGCATTACTTGGTGTTTGTGAGGACATCAGTGTAAACAAACCTACTGCACTACCAGCTGTGTAAAAGTCTAGCACTTACAATGATGTATAGTACATAAGATGTGACCAGGCTAATAAAGGACTATGCTACTGGTTTATGTATTTACTATACTATAATTTTATCCTTATTACTTTAGAGTATTCTCCTTCTACTTATAAAAAATGTTAACACGCATGGATGACAGCTCCATGCATGCATTGCCACTGAAAATCTGCTAGTGGGACAAGAGGTGGAAGTTGAAGACACTGATGCTGATGATTCCGACCCTGTATAGACCTAGGCAAATGTGTGTGTGTCTTAGTTTTTAGCAAAAAAGTTTACAAAGTGAAAAAATATTAGAAATTTTAAAGATAGAAAAACGTTTGTAGAATGAGGACATAAAAAAGAATTTTTTTTTGTATGGCTGTAAACATGTTTGTTTTAAGCTAAGTGTTATTAGAAAAGAGTCAAAAGTTAGAAAATTTAAAACCTGTGAAAGAAAAACATTACAGTAAGCTAAGGTTAATTTATGATTGATAAAACGATCGTATAAATTTAGTGTAGGCCAAATGCACAGTTTCTATATAGCCCACCGTAGTGTACAGTCATGTCCTCGACCTTCATATTCACTCATCACTCACTCGTTGATCACCCAGAGCAACTTACAGTCATTCATGTTATGTTCCCTAAAAGGTTACCATATTAATCTTTTATACTGTATTTTTACTGTACTTTTTCTATGTTTAGAGATGAGAGATGTTTAGATACACAAATACTTAACATTGTGTTACAGTAATATGCTATTCAAGTTTGTAGCCTAGGAGACAAAGGTTATCTCATACAGCCCAGGTGTTAGTAGGCTACATCATCTAGGTTTGTTTAAGTACAGTCTATGATGTTTTCACAATGACAAACTCACCTAACAACAAATTCCTCAGAACATATCCTGTCACTAAGCAATGTATGACTGTACTTTAAATCATCTCTAGATTACTTATGGTATCTAATACTATATAAATGCTATGTAAATACTTATACTATAGTTTTGTTTGTATCATGTTTCAGTATTGCACTGTTTTTTCCCCCTAATATTTTGATCCGTGGTTAGATACAGAGGGCCAACTATATTTATTACAGAAATTTGAATATGTAGATAATTAGAAGGAAAATTATGCCATAATTTTATTATGCAAAAAGGACTATTGTTTATAATTTGGGATATTAATGTTCAGTCTTTATCTGAATGCAAACTTTTTTTTCAGCCATCAGTCAATAAATTAGAGAGGTATTTATTTGAGCAATGGACCTACTCCAGAGCTGTGGAAATTACACCCCTTTTTAATTCTTATTGAATTTTTATTTTTTTAATTTTCATTTTACTTTAAGTTCTGGGACACATGTTCAGAACGTGCAGGTTTGTGACATAGGTATAAATGTGCCATGGTGGTTTGATGCAGCTATCAACCCATAATCTGGGTTTTAAGGCCCACATAAATTAGGTATTTGTCCTAATGCTCTTCTTCCCCTTGCCCCCTCACCCCCCGACAGGCCCTGGTGTGTGATGTTCCCCTCCCTGTGTCCATGTGTTCTCATTGTTCAACTCCCATTTATGAATGAGAACGTGCGTTGTTTGGTTTTCTGTTCCTGTGTTCGGTGAAATGATGGTTTCCAGCTTCATCCATGTTCCTGCAAAGGGCATGAACTCATTCTTTTTTATGGCTGCATAGTATTCCATGGTGTATATGTGCCACATTTTCTTTATCTAGTCTATCATTGATAGGCATTTGGGTTGGTTTCAAGTCTTTGCTATTGTGAACAGTGCTGCAATAAACATACATGTGCATGTGTCTTTATAGGAGAATGATTTATAATCCTTTGGGTATATACCCAGTAATGGGATTGCTGGATCAAATGGTATTTCTGGTTCTAGATTATTGAGGAATCGCCACACTGTCTTTCACAATGGTTGAACTAATTTACACTCCCACCAACAGTGTAAAAGCGTTCTTATTTCTCCACCTCTTCTCTAGCATCTGTTGTTTCCTGACTTTTTAATGATCGCCGTTCTAACTGGCGTGAGATGGTATCTCATTGTGGTTTTGATTTGCATTTCTCTAATGACCAGTGATGATGAGCTTTTTTTCATATATTTGTTGACTGCACATATGTCTTCTTTTGAGAAGTGTCTGTTCATATCCTTCACCCACTTTTTGATGGGTTTTTTTCTTGTAAATTTGTTTAAGTTCCTTGTAGATTCTGGATATTAACCCTTGTCAGATGGGTAGATTTGCAAAAATTGTCTCCCATTCTGTAGGTTGCCTGTTCACTCTGATGATAGTTTCTTTTGCTTTGCAGAAACTCTTTAATTAGATCCCATTTGTCAATTTTGGCTTTTGTTGCAATTGCTTTTGGTGTGTTAGTCATGAAGTCTTTGCCCATGCCTATGTCCTGAATGGTATTGCCAAGGTTTTCTTCTAGTTTTTTTATGGTTTTATGTCTTATGTTTAAGTCTTTAATCCATCTTGAGATAATTTTTGTATGAGGTGTAGGGAAGGGATCCAGTTTCCATTTTCTGGATGTGGCTAGCCAGTTTTCCCAGCGCCATTTATTAAATAGGGAATCCTTTCCCCATTGCTTGTTTTCTAAACATAAACTTTTTAATGGTAACTGTCAAACTGTGCATACAAGTTCCTCTCTTTAGATTTGACATAAGTAGGAATTTTCCATTTATTTTCATAATCTTCGTGGATATTATTTTAATGCCTAAATACAGTTCTGCCAATGGAATATAGCGATTCCATTATTGTTGAATATCCATTTTTCCCAGTATTCCACAATTAAAAATAATGTTACTCTAAACATGTTTGCGCATAACCTATTTTCCTGTTAGAGTTATTTTTCAGAAGTAGAAGAACTGGATCCAAGGATTTGATGTTTCAAAAAGCAACCAGCAGCAGAGCTGCCGTTTCAGTGCCTTACAAACACTGGTCGCTATCACCGTTTCCCCAAGATGGTAGCTTGAAGGATGGGGCTCTTTAATTCTGTATGTTTGCTGTTCTGTTCTTACTAGTCAGCCTGGCATTTCTCAGTGTTTGTTAATCAGTTCCACAGTGTGTGAAGTGCATGTGTCTAGTCGTTAGAAGCTGGGTCTTCTCTCTCTTTTTTCCCTCAGAGCTGGGCTTGATGCCTGGAAGCTGTGGAACACTCAGTCATACTGCATGAATGAAGGACAAGTGTTTATTGTGTCTTCATGCATTGTTTCTATTTATCTGTTGGGGGCTTAGTACTTTTAATAAATATAAATTTAATTATAAAGATTTAAGATTTTATATAGGTAGGTTGGTTGCAAGTACCTTTGAAAGAGTGGGAGGTGTTAAAGGAAATCTTCCTGATAACCATACATTGCCCCACAGTCTGTTTCCATGGAAACTGAAGCCTTAAATGAGAGAACCATGCACCTAGATACACAGTAGATAACAAACATAATTCCCCTCTCTTGCAAACCTATCATCTAAAACTTTAAAGTTTCAAAACACTGCATTGATAGAAACTGTTTTGTAATTGGAAGGGTCTTAAAATTTGAGATTTTAAATTATGGATGTATAGAACCATGTGGTTAAAAGAGACCTTCAAGTGTGGGTTCACAGACTCCTCCAGAATTCACCAATGGCCCAGCTTTTAAAGAACTCAAGAGGGAACCTCGTCCTCCCCAGCTTTGGCAGCCTGCATTGGAATGCTCTCCTTGGTAGCAATTAGTGGCACAATGAAGAGATTTACAACTCCTCCACAATCACTTTTTCAAGAAACACTGGAATAATTTGAATGTCTCCTGAGGCAGTTGGTTTCTTTTCTTCCTTAACCCTTACACATTTAGAGACAGTTATCCACTCAAATAGAAGTCTTGGGTTTTTTTACTGTACTAAACAACAACTTTTCATTGGTTTTGCAGATGTTTTATGAAGACCCTTAAGACTCCAGCAAAATCTATACTTACATAAATTATCTCACCATTCACTTAAAACCTGTAAACAGCTCCATTATTGTAGGGACCTGGATAGAAGTTTAGGTAGCAAAAGGTCAGGAGACTGTGCCTGGAATTTGTCGAGCATCAGGAGAACCCAGGCAACCATCCTTAACCGCCAGCCTTGGGCCCTCCAATCCATCTATCCAGAAGCTATTCCAAATGATAGCATTCAGTCCCTTCCTCGCTTTTCTGTCTGTTTCTTTGGGCATGTTTTTTTTTAGGATGCCCTAGGGCTTTACAAATGACTTTTAGCACAATTGGAGAAGCTATGGGTACAAACAGCAGAGCCCTGGATGCTGTCTCTCTGATACTTAGATGAGCCTGTTAGAGATGAATGGGGCTGTTTTAACCCAGGTCCTATTATTTTCCAGTGTTCTAGGGCTGATCCAAGAGGGTCAAGCTGAAATGATGGATTCTCAGCCACTTGACAAGAGTGTAAACCAATCACTCCTGGGATTTGGCCAATCAGTCCTAATGCCATATTCTTTCTGGGTTGTATAGCATGGTAGACTGCAAAGACGGGGATTGACTCTGGCAATGATCAAACTGTTACCAACATTCACTCTTCCCCTCTGTAAGCATGGACAGACGATGATGCGTTTTACATTTCTGTGAGACCGGCTTCTCCTTTGGAAGTAAGGTGTATTTAACATTCCTTACGGGGCTGTTGGGAAGATCAAAGTACTTAGTAAGTTACCATATATATATACACACACACACAAAAAAAATATATAAAAAATATATAAAATATAATATACATAAAATATAATATATATAAAATATACTCTATAATATATATAAAATATACGATATAATATATATAATATATAATATATACAATATATTATATATTAGGTAACTTATTAAGTTATATAAAATTAAATACCTTATATATTATATACCTAATAAGCTACCTTATATATAAAATATATATTATATATATTTTATATACATTATATATGATATATATTTTATATACATTATATTATGTATCTATACTAGGTAACTTGTTAAGTACCTTATATATTTTTTTATATATATTATATACACATATATATTAAAAAAATATATACTAGATAACTTGTTAAGTACCTTGTATATATTTTTAATATATATATTATATGCATATATATATATATTTTTTTGAGAAAGGGTCTGGCTCTGTCTCTCTGGCTCTGTCAGTCTCCTGAGTAGCTGGGACAACAGGTATGTGCCACCATGACTGGCTAATTTTTAAAGTTTTTTGTAGAGACGGGGTCTTACTATATTGCCCAGGCTGATCTTGAACTCCTGGGCTCAAATGATCCTCCTGCTTTGGCCTGCCAAAGTGCTGGGATGACAGGCATGGGCCACTGCACCTAGCTGCCTAACAAATTCTTGGGACTAAATAAGTGCTCAAAAAATAAAACTCCATCCCTTTCCCTACATGTAGCTCGGCAATATTTAGGCTACTTTTGTACCAGATCAAAAGTGCTTTCATGGTGAGATTTCAGGCAACCAAGTTGTAAGATTTGCTTTGGGAAACAAAATCTAGGCTTTGAATCATATATTGTTGATACCTGCCCCTTCATCTATTCAGAAAGCAGGCTTTAGTAGCAAGGTTCTCGTGCAAATTTAAGGTCCAAATTGATCTTGTATTTGTGGACATAAAGAAGAATTGGCACCAACTTCATTGCAATAATCACTGAAACATTTTAGACGTGTTAAGAAAATCATATTTAAAAAATCAGTTCAGCATTTCTCATTGTATTAGCATTATTTTTTCCTGATATTGCCTGCTAGGAACTGTATTATTGTTCTCTTTTTAACTTCTGCATGTAGAACGCCTGCTCCCACAATATAAATTCCTTCTGTGGCAGAGAAAATTAGTGTGTTAAAAAAGAATTTGAATCTGGACTTGCTCATCAAAGCTTGTAAACACTTTTTGATTACACACACTGTTTTATAAATCCCGGGTTTCCTGCGTGAGTTGGTGGTCTGTTTGAAGTTAAACATCTAAGATTCAGTGTTAGACTAGGTCTTAGGTTAAACCCAATGGGAGAATTTAATTCTCAAATAAAGCTAGAAGAAAATGCTAAAAGAATAATGAAAGTATTTTATTGTTTGTTTTGCTTGGAAAAAAACTCTCTGGAGAGCAAGTAGTAATTTTGTCCTCTTGCCCTTTTCCTTTGTCATCTGTCATCTTGATTGCTTTAACTTTATCATGTTAAATATTTATTATTTAATACAAGAAAGTAATAATGGAAATGGTCTTACTTTTCCAAACCGTGTTCCCTCACCAGAGTAATTACGTTTGATGAGTGCTGGAGGGTACGATCTTCCCAGGGACGGCTTCGCTGGCTGGAGAGGGAATTATCAAGATGGTTCTTGCCTTTCCATTTTGTATTCCCAGAGCTCTTGTGGAAATGGTATATTGTAGGCAAAGGCAAAATGAAATTTTAAATCACAAATTCTTTCATGAGGAGATTAGCCTATACACAGACACAAGGAGGGGATAGGGAAGGTTTGTCACGTTCAGTGGCAGCATGATAAAATGCTTATTTATTTAACCAGCTAAATTTAGCCACAAGCCATTACAACATTTCCAGTAAGGCAAAGTGTATGGTATAGCTGGTGTACCATACACTTGGTATAACTTACCAGTTAAAACATACACTTTGCCTTACTGGAAATGCTGCATGTCTTGGCACACTTGATAGTGTTGGCAAGTTGGTAGTATTGGAAGTATAGAGTAAAGCATGGTGTTACCCAGGCTGGAGTAGGTAGGAGAATCAACTTCCATGATATACATTGAAGGGCATGGGTAATCCTATTTAATACAATAAGCAAAGCCATAGGGTGTGTGCCATCAACTGTAAACTTGATGTGCTTGGGGTTAACCACTGGGGAGACTCAGGAATGGGAGGGGTATGTTTTCTAGAGGGAGTGTGGTATCAGGTAATAAGTGATGGGTCCAGGACTAGAACCCAGTTTCCCTTAAATACGGTTGGATTCTCCAATTTGGTTTCTTCCCCTAGAAAATGCGACTGACAGCGGCAAATGCTTTGTAGGATCAGTGGGAAGATGAGCAGACATAATGCTTGTGCCCTGTGAGAAAGTCCCTCGTCCTGGGGGCTGCTCTGCGACCTCAAAGATTTTTTCATTTTTAAGCATTTGCAGAGTACAATTTAAAATACAATTTAAATTATTTTGATATGAAAACAAGAAAATAGCCTTCATCATGTATAATAGCCTTCATCATGTATCCATCTGTTTTTACTTTATGCAGATGATGCCATGTTTTGAGGGATCCATTTTCATTTGCTCTCTCTTAACCCCCCAGATAGGTACAGTTGCTGCCTTACTCACCCGGTAAGCTCAGCATCATCCTGCTTTGTACCACCCCTGCCCTATCTGAGGTGAACTTTCCCATGATTTTCAGGGAACCCAGGGTATTAGGCAAGTGAGCAGTCTCTCCTTCTCCTCCAGGGGACTCAGAGGCTCTTGATTCAGGGCTTAGGGCTGGATATCTTCAGGGGTATTTACTATAAGCCCCATGAAAATGTTGACACCCATAGTTGGAGATCGCCTGTTCAATTTTATGAACAGGAAAAGGCTCCTGTTCCAAGCTTAGGGTCTGGCGTGCAGGAGAGCAGGTTGCAAAGTGCTCTGATTTTGGGGTCTGGGTCCAAGCTCCTTGTGTACTTAAATTTGAAGATGTTTTCTGGTTCTGTCCTCACAGTCAGCCCACAAACTGTCTTTGCAACCCCACAGAAAAAGATCACAGTCCTTCATGGCTCTGTCATTTTACACTCTAGCTTCTTTATCAAAGTGGCCTGCATTTATTTTTCCATCTGGTACACTTCGATTTATCCTTCAAGATCCAAATTAAAAAACAAAACCATTTCAGCTGTAAAGTCTTTCCTGATTTTCCCTGCCAGGGTTAATTACTTTCTCCTCTTCCTTTTCACGGATGGACAGTGCCCTGATGTCAGGGACAGTATCTGTTTTTAGAACGCGTCTGAAGCTTCAGTGTGCATATGAGCTACCTAGGGAACTTGTCAAAATGCGTCTTCTGATTCAGTGGGTCTGGGAGGGGGTCTGAGAGTCTGCAGTTTTTAACAAGCTTCTAGGTGATGCTGATGCTGCTTGTCTGAGAACCACACTTCAAGTAGCAAAGCTGTTTTATGGATGAACCCTAAGGTTTGGTGTACAGTTTGTGCTCAGTTCAATTTGGCTGATTGTTGAATGAATGATACTTGATGCCCTTCATCTGTGGCTTTCTTAGTGGGAAACTTGATTATCTAAAAAAAAAATACAAATGAGATACAATGAGGTCATATTTAACACTTGCCTAATCAACTATATTTATCTGCTTAGACTGAGAACCTCCACATCTCTTTAACTGTTGGTAATAATAATAGCAAACATTTCCTAGGAGTTTGCATACTATTTACTAAGCTCCCCTCTAAGAAGGATACATACATTCACTCATTTCATCCTCAGAATAGCCCTAGGAGATTGTAGATTTGTTAAAATAATGCTGTAACAACAACAACAAAAAACCCCAAAAGGTATCATGACTCAAGCACAACAGAGGTTCATTTCTTGTTCACATACAACTTTTATCCGGTGTTCCAATGGGAAGGTGGCTCTCCTACAAACAGTGTCTCAGGGACCCAGACTCCTTCTGTCTTGTGATCCTGCCATCTTCACAAATGTGGCTTCCAATTCACTGTGCTTGTCTGCATTATGTGGAAAAGGAATTAGGGTGAGGATTGAGGGAGCAGTACACATCTTTTTATTCATTTTTCTTTGGCTATTGCTCAAGCACATGGCAACACCTAACTAAAAGGGAAGTTTGAAAATGTTGTTCAACTGTCTGCCCAGGGAAAAAAGGAGCTGTTTGGTAAATATAATCTAAGTGTGACTAACCTAGGTATCGGAACGTGGTTAGTATTTCCCCAGTGCTATCCAGGGTCTCAATAGTAATGCTTTACGCTCTGAGGCACAATGGGAACTCATCACCAGTGGCTAGTCGGGAGAAAAAAGGACTGGCTATATTTATGCAAGAAAAAAAATGATCTGGCTGTAGAGCTACTTAACTTTCCTCCAAAGCAGGAGGGTAGGATGGGAGGACAGTAGGTGCAGTCTAATGTGACCAAGTCAGGACTAGGGGTCAGCTCAAAGGGTAGAAATAGAAATTGTAGCAGGGACATTTGTAGTCAGACAGAACAACAGTGTTTGGGGAGATTTGTCTCTAAGAACTGGGAAGACTCTGAGAACCCAAAACTCTGCTTGGGGGGAGGGCTAGAGTCATGGGCCCATTCCATGTCCTGCCCACTGGCAGGCTCTGTGGGGAAGCAGAGATCAAACGATGACATAAACTGAGTGGGGTGTGGAAAGGTAGAGATGAATGAGCCCTGAAGGACAGGGCTTACTGAGACGCAAGAGTTATTATGAGCACAGCACTGAAAACAAGCAGCTTTTTCGTAAGTACAATATAGTTCCTTTATGAGACTTCTTATTTTCAAATATTAGCTCAATGTGGATCCAGGCCTTAGAAATAAAGGCAAAGGGATGTAACAGAAATGAGACTAATGCATTTAGGGAAAAAATCTTACAGAATCTAAAAGTATTTTTTTCATAGAAAAAAGTCTTATAATTGATAAAATATCCTTTATACTTTCAAGCTCCAGTATTTAAAAAAAAAAAAAAAAAAAAAGGACTCTCATCCATTTTATTTCAGTGTAGGAGTTTACTGGGCTGGAGGACTTGCTGTCATTCAAGTACCACAGTATCATAGGAACTGCTGCTTCTATTCAAGTCTGTGATAAGAGTTTTGAAATTTAGAACTCAATACCGAAAACTTTCTTAGTATTGGTAGGAGCTCTTGATAGAGAAATCTTGCGCAAGAATCCACTAAACCATAAGTTAAATGGCAATGAGGGGATGGAAGAAAGAAAGGAAGGAGGGATAAGGCTTCAAAAGAAGGAAATGTGCTACTTCTCTGCCTGTGCTGTTGAGAAATGGAACACAAAGTACCCACAGGTGCTTCATTCAATTCATCACGTCTTTAGGGAGAAATAATCATCTCTGTTAAGAGCAGGACTCTTGAACCAGACTGCCTGGGTTTGAATCCAGGCTCTGACACTTAACAACTGTATGACTTGGGTAAGTTATTTACTCTCCTGTGCCAAAATTTACTAATCTATAAAATGGGGATATTAATATACTTAGCTGTGGCAAAGACTGGAGTGCTGTTCCCAAACAATCACCCTTTTTCCTGGGCATACTGCTAGACCACATTTTACTTCGCCTTTAGGTAGGTATGGCCAAGTTCTTGAGTAACAGCCAATAAATAAATAGTTCAATCAATCAATACATGAGAGTCACCTTCCAATAGGAACACTGATGAAAGTCGTATGTGAGCAAGTCTGGGTGCGGTGGCTAACACCTGTAATCTCAGCACTTTGGGAGGCTGAAGCAATCGCCTGAGGTCAGGAGTTTGGGACCAGCCTGACCAACATGGTAAAACTCCATCTCTACTAAAAATACAAAAATTAGCTGGGTGTGATGGTGAGCGCCTGTAGTCCCAGCTACTCTGGAGGCTGAGGCAGGAGAATCACTTGAACTGGGGAGGCAGAGGTTGCAGTGAGCAGAGATCATGCCACTGCACTCCAGACTGGGTGACAGAGCAAGACTCCATCTCAAAAAAAAAGAAAAAAAGAAAAAGTTCTATGTGAGCAAGAAATGAACTTCTGCTGTGCTTGAGCCATCATGTCTTTTGAGGTTTGCTTGTTACGGCATTATTTATTTATTTATTTATTTATTTATTTATTTATGAGATGGAGTCTTGGTCTGTTGCCCAAGCTGGAGTGCAATGGCGTGATCTAGGCTCACTGAAACCTCCGTCTCCCCAGTGCAAGTGATTCTCCTGCCTCAGCTTCCTGAGTAGCTGGGGTTACAGGTGCCTGCCACCTTGCCTGGATAATTTTTGTATTTTTAGTAGAGATGGGGTTTCACCACGTTGGCCAGGCTGGTCATGAAATCCTGACCTCAGATGATCCACCCTCCTTGGCTTCCCTACAGCATAATTTTAACCAATCCACGACCTCCTAAGGCTGTTCTGAGGATGCGATAGGTGAATGTATGCACTGTGCTGAGAGGAGAGCTTAGTAAATAGTATGCAAACTCCTAGAGAACATTTGCAATTATTATTGAGTTAGAGATATAGGAGCTGTCAGTCCAAACAGATGCATAAAGTTGATTAGACCAAGTGCAAAACAGGACCTCTATGTATCTCATTTGTGTGTTTTACATATGACCTGAGGTCATATTTAAAATCTCACTAGGATTTATACCTTTTCTCAGTCAATTCTGAATAAACCAAATTAAATGTGGCTACAGGTATTACCTAATACATTGTGTGTGTCTTGCTCTTCTTTGGAGTATAAAGGCTATAAATGCAGACTCTAGAGACCAGTTACCTTGCCTTCAGTTCTTATACCTCCTACTGGCTGCAAAGCTGTGTGAGTCACTGACCACTGGAGACCCCACTCCCTGCTTTGGATCCCCAAAGGAGGTAATAATAGTCTCACTCCCTCCCTCCCTTTCCTTCCTTCCTTCCTTCCTTCCTTCCTTCCTTCCTTCCTTCCTTCCTTCCTTCCTTCCTTCCTTCCTTCCTTCCTTCCTTCCTTCCTCTCTTTCTCTCTTTCTCTCTCTCTTTCTCCTTCTCTCTCTCTCTCTCTTTCTCTCTCTCTTTCTCTCTCTCTCTTTCACAGAGTCTCACTCTATCGCCCAGGCTGGACAATCACGGTTGACTCCAGTCTCAACCTCCTGGGCTCAAGTGATCCTCCCACCTCAAGCCTCCCAGGTAGCTGGGACTACAGGCACATGCCACCACACCCAGTTAATTTTTTAACTTTTTGTAGAGACAAGGTTTCACTATGTTGCCCAGGCTGGTCTCAAACTCCTGGGCTCAAGCAATCCACCTGACTTGGCTGTCCAAAGTGCTGGAATGACAGGTATCAGTCACCCCTACCTAGACTCTCATTTTCTTTTCTTTTCTTTTCTTTTCTTTTTTTTTTTTTTCAGGGTCTCATTCTGTCTCCCAAGCTGGAGTGCAGTGGTGCAATCTCAGCTCAGTGCAACCTCCACCTCCCGGGTTCAAGCAATTCTCCTGCTTTAGCCTCCTGAGTAGCTGGGATTACAGGTGCCTGCCACCATGCCTGGCTAATTTTTGTATTTTTAGTAGGGTTTTACCATGTTGGTCAGGGTGATCTCAAACTCCTGACCTCAGGTAATCCACCCGCCTCTGCCTCCCAAAGTGTTCAGATTAGATGCATGAGCCACTGTGCCTGGTCAATAGTATCCATTTCATTAGCCAGGTGAGACTAAATGGAATGAATACATATAACCCGGCTAGAACAATGCCTGACACAGTCAGAGCCCAGTAAATGTCTGCGGTGATTTCAGCACCTGAATGGGATTCCTTGTTTACCCTTATTTACCTTGTTTTGCCCTTATCTCAGGGTATAATTTCCACATCTTCTTTAAGTCTTTCCTTCCAGGTAAACCCTCTTTCCCTTTTCTTCCTGCTGGTCTCTATCACCTCACTTTCAAACACCTTTCTGAGTTATTTGCAAAAGGGCCTCCTGTTTTCTGGGTGTTGCTAGCTGTGGAAATAGAATTGAGACATTTAAGAACCAGATTTCACTTGCTCAGTCTTAAAAATCAATGTTCAAGTCTTGGCATGTAGTGAAGGCTTAACATGGTTTTTCACATCACCACAGGTGCAAAAGTTTGAACATCACAATGTGAAACATTAAAAAAAAAAATCACTGTATATCTAAAGCTTCTTGTTCCCAGGCACTCATTTTGTTTCCAAGAAAGCCTCAACCACAGGTTCCATTTCATTTGATTTTCCCATAGGCAAGCTTGTGCATGGCTGCTGGGGCCGTGCCTTGCATGGCTGTCATAGCGGGAAAGCTTCCATCCTTAGGAGGCATGCACTCAACAGAATTCTGTAAGGGAAGGATTGTGTTTCTGTGCAACTTGGATACCATGATTGTTTTCTTGTACCTGGAGAGCAATGTGGCTATATATTAACTTATGGTTCCAGCCCCTTCAAGTAGCCTCTTCCGGCTACTAACACTGTCAGTTCCAAGGGCCTTTCCAGCAAACAGAGCTCTCAGACAAGGCAATGCACAGAGCAGTTCTCCTTTGCTTGTGTTTTCCCTTATTTTAGGTTCTTCTCTCTTCTGTGGCATAAACAAGAGGGTAGTTTATGTTTATAAATTGCTATGATTTGAATGTGTCCCCTCCAAAATTTGCGTGTTGAGACATAATGGCCAATGCAATAGTATTAAGAGGTGGGGCCTTTAAAAGACGACGAGTTCATGAGGGCCTCTCCTTCCTGAATAGAATTAAGGTTCTGATAAAAGAGGCTCACGTGGCATTGGGCCTTTTCCCCTGCAGCCCCTTCCTCCAGGTAAGGAGGTAGCATCCCTTCCTTCTGGAGGACACAGCAACAAGACAGCATCTTGGAGGGAGAGATGGGCCCTCACCAGACACTGTACCTACCAAGGCCTTGCTCTTGGACTCTTAGCTTCCAGAACTGTGAGGGATGTGTTTCTGTTCTTTACAAATTACCCAGTTTCAGCTGGGTGTGGTGGCTCATGCCTGTAATCCCAGCACTTTGGGAGGCCAAGGTGGGCAGATCACGAGGTCAAGAGATCGAAACTATCGTGGCCAACATGGTGAAACCCCGTCTCTACTAAAAATACAAAAATTAGCCGGGTGTGGTGGCGCACACCTGTAGTCCCAGCTACTCGGGAGGTTGAGGCAGGAGAATTGCTTGAACCCGGGAGGCGGAGCTTGCAGTGAGCCGAGATCGTGCCACTGCACTCCAGCCTGGCGACAGAGCGAGACTCCATCTCAAAAATAAACAAATTACCCAGTTTCAGGTTTTTGTTACTGTTGCATAAACAGCAAGGCATAAATACTGTACTTACAAGAAATCAAAGAGAAAGTTCCCTAATTCCCTGAGGTTGAGTCAGATCCTTGACTGCATACAAGGTGTCACCCACACTGATTTATAGCTGCCTGAGTTCCCTTCTCTGGGTGTGATCACTCAGGCAGAGAATCAGGGTTTTCATCTTTGCTCCCCAGGGTCCACCACAGCACTAGGCATGGAGCAGGTGGTGAAGTCCCTGATATGGTTTGGCTATCCCCACCCAAATCTCATCTTGAACTGTAGCTCCCACAATTCCCAGGTGTGGTGGGAGGGACCGGGTGGGAGGTAACTGAATCATGGGGGCAGGTCTTCCCCATGCTGTTCTTGTGATAGTGAGTAAGTCTCATGAGATCTGATGGTTTTATAAAGCGGAGTTCCTCTGCACAAGTTCTCTCTTAACTGCCACCAAGTAAGATGTACCTTTACTTTCTGCCAGCATGATACGGCCTCCTCAGCTACTTGGAAACTGAATCTATTAAACCTCTTTCTCTTTATAAATTACACAGTCTGGGGTATGTCTTTATCAGCAGCATCAAAACGGACTAATACAGCCCCTAGAAGAAGGCATCAGTCAGGGAAAGGGCAGAAGCGTTTATCATCATCTGACTGGGACCCAGAAAGTTTTGATTCCCAAAGTCTCTGAGAATGGTCAAAATGAGGCATCAGAGAAAGTAAAGAACATTTGATGACAAGAAGTCATGAAATAAAACTGATGATGTGAGTTTTAATGGCAAAAGTTATAGTAAGAAAATATTTTAGAATGATTTTCCTCTTTTTTTTCTGATGTTTCCCGTGTTGTTTGACATTGTGAAAGCTCTCAAGAACCGGTGAGAATTTCTGTTGTTATCCCGTTAGTCTTGTGTTGTGCTAATAAATGATCAAAACTAAGAAATCCTGAAATCCCTTAATTAAAGAAGTGGTTATTCAATTGCATGAAACCATGTAATGTAAGTAGAATAAATACATTCATAATTATTATCTGATTCAGCCATTCTTTAAATTAATAAGTCAAATATGTTCATTTTATGTGCTCAATAATTTACCTTTTTGTTTACTGAAGTGGAAAAATAATTATTTTTTGTCCTGGTTTGTTTATTGTTTAAAGTAGAGAATGATGAATGAGGAATAGATTTAAGATACTTTTTTTTTTTTTTTTTTTTTTTGAGACGGAGTCTTGCTCTGTCGCCCAGGCTGGAGTGCAGTGGCCAGATCTCCGCTCACTGCAAGCTCCGCCTCCCGGGTTCGCGCAATTCTCCTGCCTCAGCCTCCCGAGCAGCTGGGACTACAGGCGCCCGCCACCTCGCCCGGCTTATTTTTTTGTATTTTTAGTAGAGACGGGGTTTCACCGTGTTAGCCAGGATGGTCTCGATCTCCTGACCTCGTGATCCACCCGTCTCGGCCTCCCAAAGTGCTGGGATTACAGGCTTGAGCCACCGCGCCCGGCCTTAAAATGTCCTACATTTTAGAAAAATGTGAATCAGAATTGACTCTGCACTATGAAAATATCTAATGGCAAGGTCTCTCATTTGTTGAATTAATCCTATGTATTTTATTAACATTATACCATAATATTTAAGCTGGGCATTATTACCTTCATTTTACACTCAAGAATTCTAGGTTTTGACGCATAATTCATCCAAGATCATGCAGAGATGAGAGGTAGAGTTAAAAGTGGAACTCAGCCCTGCTAGATGCTAAAGCACGTTTTTCTAACTTTGATGAAAAGTACAAAATATTAAGGCTGGTCTTCTAATAGCTCTTTTTTCTTTTCTTTGTTCTCTTGAAAGTGATTTACCTAATTATCTTTCTCTACCCTTGTCATGCCAAGCTATCCAGCCAATCTTCTTTCCTATTTTTTCCCCCAATTTATATCATTCCCAACTTTTAAGAAATGGCTCAAAGTTCTCTTTTTCTATGAAACTTTCAATGATTATGTCAGAAACTGGCTCAAAGTCTGCCATGGCTGCTGTTTCTTTCTCTAAGCACACAGCTACAGGATTTGGTCAGTGTCCCTTGCAGTTAGATGGGGCCACATGCTGAACTGTAGCCATGGAGTGTGGCCTGGGAGGTTCAGGCCGCATCCAGGCCTGGGCCATAACACACTTCCAAATGTGCTCCTCCTGCTGTTTCCTCTTCTAGGAGGTGGATGAAGAGTGCTCTCAGGACCTTGAGTAAGGTAGAGCTGGGAGCTGAAGGAGCCTGGTTCCTCAGTCACTGCATGGATCAGAGAACCTCCTCCCTACCTGTGCTGAATTGTAACTGGGCAAGAAAAAATCTCTTTTAGATGTTGGGCTTGTCTGTTAAAGCTTTTAGCGTATCTTGATTATTACAATTAATGTTATTTCTTATTTACTTCTTTATATCTTGTAATCAGACATAATAGATTGTTGGCAAACTTACTCTATTGTTTATAATTTTTACTATATATTAATTTAAAAATACTGTGTAAATGTTACAGAAAATTTAGGAACTAATACGAAGTAGGAAGAGAAACAAATATGAACAATTACTGTCACTATATTGCTATATTTCTTTTCAGGTCTTTTTGTTTCTTCAAGGATTTTTTTCTTCTCATGTAGTTGATAGCTTACTGGATAGAAAGTTTGTACCTTTATCTTTTGTATTTTATATAATGGTATACAGTTTTCCATGGTGTTAAAAATTACACACTATTTCATTCTTCAGATGTAACAATATTTATTTAACTCTTCTCTGATCATTGGTGATTTCTTCACAATTAAAAAGTAGTGCAGTGACAATGTTTTCATCCACAATGCTCTTTCTGTAAGGAAATAACTTTAATAAAATTACTTGTTTTATAGAAACATGCATTTTTCTTTCAGTTCTTTTACCTGGGTGCTATAAAGAGCTCCCTCTTACAGTAGAGGGCCCAGCAGAGGCCCTGTGACCAGATAACTTGGATGTATGTTGAGACAAATGTGGCACCAGAGGATGTTAAAAGTTACTGCTAATTTCTGTGGTTTTAGCACAGGCCACATTTTTTCTTTTATTATTAATTAAACAATCTCTTAACAAAATTGTAAGTCCTATCCAGGCAGAGATAACTATGTTGGTAAGTGACCAGATATAGCCAAGTACAAAGTCTTTTGGGCTACTTAGAATAATTATTTTTTAAACAGGTAATACGTTAAACTGGGTCAATGTTCAAAAGACAGAAAAAAATAGTAAAAATTATCTTTATAACTCTTGTTACTAGTCACTCCATTTGTTTTCCAAGGGGCAACTAAAAATTTCATGTTTCTTGGGTATCTTTTCAAATAATTTATTTGTATACACAATGAAACACATACTTATTGCTTTATTATTTTTCACACAAATGGTAGCTTGTCATAAACATTGCTGTGTAAACCAGCTTGCAAATGCTAGTATATCTTGGCAGATATTCTATGTGAGTGCACCCAGAGCCTTCCTTGTGGAAACTGATTCCACAGTTTTATTGCAGTCCATTGTATGGGAATACCATAATTTAATGAACAATTCTCTACTGATGCTTCCAAACTACTTTTGTTTTGAAGTTACAAACAAGCTTCAGTGAATAACCTTAGCTATGGTAATTTTGTAGTTGTGCAAGTATTTCTGTACAACAAATTTCTAGAAGCAGAATTTGTCCCTCAGTGGGTATATCAGTTTGCTATTTATGCATAACCAGCCACCTCATAACTTGATGACTTAAAACAAGCACTTAGCATTTATTATTAATAAATCTACAGGTCAGCTGGGTGGTTCTGCAGATATGGGCAAAGCTTCGTTGAGATTGGCTGGGCTTGGTCAGTCCCTACAGGCAACTGAAAAATTGACTTGGGGTTGGCAAGTCTAGGATGGTCTCTCCCATACGTTTGGTGGTTGGATGGTTGGGTTTCTATTGGTGGAAAGACAGAGGTAACTGGACTACATACTGATCATCCTCTAGCAGGCTCCTTTGGGTTTGTCTAGCAGGCGAGTTTGGGTTTGTTCATACAGAGAAGGCAGGGTCCAGAGAGAGCAGAAGCACCCAAGACGTCTTGAGATCCACCCTCAAAACTGGCACACCACTGCCTTCCATTGGCCAGAGATGGTCACAAGACCAGCCCAGATTCAAGAGGAGGGGAAATAGATTCCATCTTAAAGGCAGTCAGATGATATGACTCACATTATATTCATGTGGTGTCTGCTTATTGATACAGGAGCTAAAAAGAAATTCTTTAGGCAGATAGTGAGGGTAAGAGAGTCCTTCGCAGAATTTCCCTTTTAACAAAAGCCAGCCCTCAAATCATTTCTTTTCTAACAAAGAGCAGCCTGAAAAATTGGGTTGCAAACATAGATAAGCAAGCTGGAAGCTTGCACACGTGAATGCTGACAGCTGTGCCATGGGTTACCTGGAAGTCAGGTATGTTCAACATGGAGGCTCCATCTTCCCTTTTCTTTGTCACCATGTGTACAGTGAAGGAGTGGGAAACATGGTGGGGTCAGGTACAGAACCCATCTCCATGATAAAAGATTAGGGTGGGGTGGCGAGCTTCTTCACATGCTATGCAAATGGCACACCTGGCCCAACTAATCTCTTGTGTCCTATGTAAATCAGACACTGCCTCCTCAAGCTCATCTATAAAAACCCCTGCACTTCACCATGGACCGGAAGACCCACTGGAGCCCCTCTCTCTCTATAGGAGAGAGAACTTTTCTCTTTCTTTCACCTATTAAACCTCCACTCAACCTCACTCCTTGTGTGTCCACATCCTTGATTTCCTTAGCGTGAGGCAATGAACCTCAGGTATTACCCCAGATGAATGACACTCTCATTATGATATGGTTTGGCTCTATGTCCCCACCCAAATCTCATGTTGAATTGTAATCCCCATGTGTTGAAGAAAGGACCTGGTGGGGGCTAATTGGATCATATGGGACATCCTCCTCCCATGATAGTGATAGTCAGTTTTCATGAGATCTCATGGTTTAAAAGTGTGTGGCAGTTCCCCGCTCGCTGTCTCTCTCCTGTCTCTCTTGCCTGCCACCATGTAAGACATGCCTTGCTTCCCCTTCACCTTTCACCATGATTGTGACTTTCCTGAGGCCTCTCCAGCCATGTGGAACTGTGAGTCAATTAAGCCTCTTTTCTTTATAAATTACCCAGTCTGGGGTAGTTCTTTATAGCAGTGAGAAAATGAACTAATGCACCTCACAGAGAGATGGGGGCAGGGAAGGCTGAAGTATTGTGGCCATTCTTCTCAAGCAATCACCATGGGCAAGTGCACTTAAAATGTTGACAGATGTGTCAAAATCACCTTTGAAAAATTTACCAAGGTATGCTGCCCCCAGCGGTGCTTGAGGATACCTCTTTCCTTGCAGCTTCACTAACAGAGCATGTTACCACATTTTTGGATTTTTGCCAATTTGATAAATGAAGATATAATCTTGGTTAAATTTTAATTTTTTTCAATTATTTTTGTGTTAATGATGGAAAATTTATTTGTATATTTGGAATGGATTTGTCTTGCCTTTCCTGTGCATTGTTGGTCCAGATTCCTGTATTTTGGCCTCTCTAAGGAGCCCCGTGTGAGGCCCAAGGGGAGGAGAGAAACTGGGGATATCAGGGATGGAGCGGGATATAAGGCAAGAAAGGAGACTGAGGTCAGGTGATGGGCACCAGTAACTGTCATTTCGAGAAATCTGGATTTGAATCTACAAAGCAAGGAGGAAACGTTGAGTTTTTGCAGCCAGAGAAGTAACACAATCAGAACTGAGCTGTGTTCTAGAAAAGTAACTCTGTCCAGAGGGTGCAGAGGGCTGGGTAGTAGAAGGTGTCAGAGCGTGACTGTTGCAGTGACCCAGGTGAGGGTCTGAGGCCTCCACAGGGGCACTGTGAGGATGTGGCCAGGAGGGGACCTTGGGGCAGTATTGCAGAGGCGGTGTGAGCAAGAGAGACGGATGGCTGGACACTCTGATGGTTGTGCCAGGAGGCTGCAGCACGGGGCTGTTACTCATGTAATGAGAGGGCAAAGCAAGGACTTACTGGGGAAGAGAGTGAGCTGCTTTTCATTCACCCCATTGAATTAAATATGCTACTGAAGCATCAATAGGGAGATATCGAGCAGGCTGTTAAATGTTTGGGATTGCAGCTCAGGAGAAAGGTCAGGGCTGGACGTAAACATTTGAGAGTCATCCATATAGAAGTGATAACGTTACCGAGGAAGAGTGCTTGGTGAATTAAGAACCCAGGAGAGAAACTAGCAGAAGACATATTTTAATGGATAAATGTAGGGAAAGAAAACAGTAAAAAGGCCGGGCGCGGTGGCTCAAGCCTGTAATCCCAGCACTTTGGGAGGCCGAGGCGGGTGGATCACAAGGTCAGGAGATCGAGACTATCCTGGCTAACATGGTGAAACCCTGTCTCTACTAAAAATACAAAAAACTAGCCAGGCGCGGTAGCGGGCGCCTGTAGTCCCATCTACTCGGGAGGCTGAGGCGGGAGAATGGCGTGAACCCGGGGGGCGGAGCTTGCAGTGAGCCGAGCTCGCGCCACTGCACTCCAGCCTGGGAGGCACAGTGAGACTCCGTCTCAAAAAAAAAAAAAAAAAAAGAAAACAGTAAAAAATGCTGAGAAGTAGGTCATGATTGCTGAAGTTCTTGGCAGCTGTAAAATCCAGCGATTCTCTGGACAATAATAAATACATCAGTTTGTCCCACAGGTGGTCTGGCCACATGAAACTTTGTTTCAGCTTGAGCTGTCACTTGTTTCCTGATTTTCCTAGTGGTCTAGCTAGAGTTCTTTTCATTCCAGCAGTCAGCTTCTGGGGATATGTTGTGTGTCAGCAGTTTGTCCCACTAGTATTCAATTTGACTATGAAGCAGCTAACAGCATTAAACTGCAGCCAGCGAGCCCCATTGCTGCTGGGTTCGTTGTCCTCCAGAACCATATTGTGGGTGAATTTGTCTTTCTATTTGCTATTAAGTTTGATTCATAGGGAACTCTGAAAAAATGGTCTCTAAACTGAATTTGACATCAGCGACTAATCCAAATTCTGCATCTCCTCAGTAGGTTGGATACTTTGTTTGATCTGATTTGGAATGCTGACTCAACCATACCATTCTCCCTAACCTTCTGAAAGTTGTGATACTCTGTGGTTTTTTGTTTTAATCAATAGTAACAGGGATGTAATCAATAGAGAGGGTACAAGCTGTTCTCTGCCAGTGAAGAATTCAGATGCACAAAAACGTTTTGATTTTGTAAGTGGCTCTAAGGTGGTAATGCATTGATTTGCCATTGAAACTGCTTGGTTTTTTCCCAAATCTGATTAAATCAAACCTCCACATTTAATCCGTTTAAAACCTAATGCCTATGAAGGAGATGGAAGGAGGAGGTGGGAAACTTCTGGAATGTTTCCGATGTAAAAACTAAAAAGCATATTTTAAAATCGCTTGTAAGAAATCTCTAAAAACAATTTAGATACAAGAGTCAGCAGGTGGAGGATAAGTCCTACTATTGGATAGCTCTGGGGAAACCTAGAAATGAAAATTAGAAAGCTACTTGGCACCGTTTTCTTACGAACAGTTCATTTGGACTTGAAAAGCAGATGGCTTGCAGATGGGGTATTTGCTGTGTACTTAATAAGCTCCACTTAATATGGTGCAGGATCTTGTAGGGTAAGTCAGCTAAGGAGAGCCTTCTCCTCTAGGAATGGTTAGACACTGTTTTCTTTAGGCTTCAGGCAGGTTATGATGATATAGATTGGGCATGTGTTCTCAAGCTGGGTCTCTATTAATTGAACCTGACGCCTGCCACTATAGAACAACCAGTTCCAACAAAGCCAGTGTTTTCTCCTTCTGACATTGTTCAATAGGTGATGCTTCCACACCAGAGAAAATATTCTTCTCAGCTAAAATATTTTGAGCCAAGGAATTGCAGCACGAAAATTTCAAAATGCAAAAATGCGCTGTTTGAGAACCATTTCATGTTTTTCCTCCTTAGAGATAAACGGTAGATAATATTCACTGTAATTGTAATCCATCTATAAGCACTGGGTTCTTACTCAGGCTGGAAGGAAATGGCCAGTCTTAAATCCCCTGTTTGGGAGGAAGGTCATTTTCCAAGTACTTGTAGAAAAGGACGACATGGGCTGGGCATGGTGTCTCATGCCTGTAATCCGAGCACTCTGGGAGGCCGAGGCGGGCGGATAACCTGAGGTTGGGAGTTCAAGACCAGCCTGACCAACATGGAGAAATCCCGTCTCTACTAAAAATACAAAATTAGCCAGGCAAGGTGGTGCATGCCTGTGATCCCAGCTACTTGGGAGGCTAAAGCAGGCGAATTGCTTGACCCTGGGAGGTGGAGGTTGCGGTGAGCTGAGATCATGCCATTGCACTCCAGCCTAGGCAACAAGAGTGAGACTCCATCTCAAAAAAACAAAAACAAAAACAAAAAAAAAAAAAAAAAAAGGAAAAGGATGACATGGCGACCACTTATGCTTATCCTCCGGTTTTTCAGGAGTACAGCTGCTAATTATCTTTCTGTAAATGCACTCAACAGAATAAATTTTTAATTAATACAACCTCATATGTATATATTTATTGTAGTTTCTTTTACGAATAAGATTCTAGAATATATTGTTGGGATTCTTAGAAAAAAAATCTCCAGGTGGGCAAAAAAGGTACCTAGCACCAGTACTGAATTTCTTCTTTGAGGAATAGAAAACTTAATATGTAATCCATTGTCCTTACTCAAAAAATCCTAAAGTTCACTGCATCACCTTCTTGTAACATGTCTCTGTGCTTGGAGTTTGTCTAGTTTATGGATTCTGAGAGTTCACTTATTGAATACATGTCTCTTTGTTTGAGGTTTAATAGTGTTCCTATAGCAGATTTTGCTTAGGCAGAATCTGAGGGGATTCTTCTCTGGGGAGGCTATGAGTGGATGTAACCAACACCTTAATCTCTGTCCTGGGGAAAGCAATAAGAGAATACCTCCTCTTCTGTGATGGAAAGGACCTACGCCTTCCCGGAAGAGGCCACACTGACACTGCGGAGACGCTTCTCAGCCATTCATCCCCAGAATATGTAAACTCTTCACGCAGTCCCTTAGCTTCTTAGCAGTCACCAGCGCATAGTAAGCACTCAATAAATTTTAGACATCGCTAGCATTATTAATGATCATGATGAACTTTTGTAACTGTTATGGGGGAGAGGAAACACATGACTATTTTTGTTAAGCAAACAAAAGTCAGCTCGGTTCAATATATTATATGCACTCAGTATCATAAAGAAGACTCTTAATTCCAATTGCCCAACTTTAGGGGCAGAAATGGAAGCATTTTATGTTATACAGCTAAGTCTTGTTTGAACATAACATTGAACAGGGAATAAATGGGTGTAGGAAACCTTCAAAGGGGCTTTGCTCCTTGGTCACGTTGTCTACCTCATTATTTAGAAACATTTGATATGATCTGGCCAGAGATAGGAGTTACAAACTGTAAGAGTTAGAGGGAGCCTAGAAACAGGAGATTTAATCTTTCATTTCGACACTTGCAGAAACAGAGCAACAGATTCAATTATGTTTTTTCCTCCTTGACATTTAGGGAAACGGGAGAAAGACCCTGCCCAGAATTGCTTGGCCTTGAGTTAATTAACTAGTTCAATAATTTTACGTTAGAATGCAAGTTTTGAGTCTCCGTACACGTAGTCCACTTCCTTTTGCTTGTCCCTGACATCATATTTCAAAATTCTCCGGTTCCAGCTTACCTTGAAATGATGGAACATCTAAAGAAATGTTATCTGTGTTTGGGCTTTGAACTTCACTGTCTTTTGTGCAGCTGATCATTCACGCCTTGCCTACTGTCCGTAACACTCCCAAATTGTTCTCAGCAACAAAGCAAATGGTCAGAGCAAAGCCAACCAGATCTAGGCACACCAGCTGCAGGGTTATGCCTGATTCCTGCACAGGTCATTTATTTGTTGGCATTAGCAAGGTTTGAATTAGACACTGAACTAGATGAAGATTCAGATTATTTTTGATAACTGTCAACAGTAGCTGCAAGAAGATGCCAACAGCTGTCATAAGAAGTGGAGCAGCACTGGAGTTCAGCACTGAACTACGGTTGGCCCCGCCCTCCGGCACAGCCTGCACCAGCTCAATAGCGTGGTAACTTTTTCTCATCCAAACAGAAACAAAACAAGGGTCATTAACCTCCTGTCTGTAAAACCTCAGGCTTTTTAGGAACTAGAAGTTGGAACGTGCTTTAGATAATTTCAATTGAACAAATATTAAGCATTCACTATATGCCCAGGGCTGTATAAAGCCCTGTGGGGGATAGAAATGAATATAGCAATGTCTCAGGTCTCAGGAGTTTACAGTAACTGTACTAAAAAGGGAACACTTAGTATTATAATATAAAGGAAGAATAAAGTAATTTTCTTTGGAGACTTTTTAAAAGTACCAGAACACTGTAGTGCAAAGACTTGAATTCAGAATCGTATCGTCATTGGTTCCATTTCTAAATTTGCCAATTGCTGTCAGTAAGAACTTGGGTAAGACCCTTAACATTTCATATACTGTTTGCTCTGTTAAAAAACCACCACAGAGTTGTTGTACCGGAGAAATAACATCGCATATGTGAAATGACTGTTACACTGCTGGACACATTAGCAGACATTGAGAAGAGGGAGATACGAAGTTCGATAGAGAAATAGGTTGAGTCAGAAAGAAGCTTCATTATTTCACCATTGAAGTATACACAGAGAATGACAGGTAGAGAAGCAGCATTAGATTAGTCATAGAGATTTAAGGAGCATTCAAACCTAGTTGGGTGCTGGATGTGGTGGGTGAAGATCGTTTTTGTTGTTGTTATTGTTTTTTGAGACAAGGTCTCACTTTGCCACCCAGGCTGGAGAGCAGTGGTACAACTACAGCTCACTGCAGGCTGGACCTCCTGGGCTCAAACGATCTTCCCACCTCAGCCTCCCAAATAGCTGGGACTACAGGTGCGCACCACCACACTCAGCTAATATTTTTACCTTTGTAGAGATGGGGTTCTGCCATATTGCCCAGGCTGGTCTCGAACTCCTGGACTCAAGCTATCCTCCTGCCTTTGCCTCCCAAAGTCCTGGGATCGCAGTCATGAGCCACTGCATCTGGCCAGGGTGAGAATATTTTTGGAGAGCTTTGAAAGCAGATGGAAAAGACAGAGGTTGGAATTATTAGAGAGACTAAGGAGTGGAGGTAGAAGAGATGCAAGGAAACACATGGACGTCTCCTATGGGGAAGAGGTGATAGGCAACTCCAGGGCCTCCACCCAGAGCTCCTGCTGATTTCAATGAAGTGGATGTTTTATGGAAGACTCTAGCCATGCTCGGATCTGGCTTGAAGTGCCTGCCAGCTGGAGAGGACAGGGACAAGGGTGTGACTTGCAGGCATCCCCCTTCCTCTGCTGACTGCTCTCCAGCTATGGGCAGTGATGGCCATTGACCGTGCCATCTCCAGGACGGGGATCAGTCTGGTCAATCGACCAAATGTCCTGGCTTAGAGGATACGGTGCAGTGGGGATGGTCACCTTCCTGTGCAGTGGTTTAATGCTTGTTCTCCTTCTCATCCAGAATCAGCCAGGTGTCCTGGAGGGCCTGAGAGGGACCAGGGTGATGATGGGATCCGGAGAAGAAAGTCAGATTGGAGCATGTGAGTCACACAATGTAGACATAAAATGCACCTGATGGTTTATTCCCGCACAGAGATCCAGAGAGGGAACGTGATGTGCCCGGAGACCCGGAGTAGATGGGCAGAGTGGAACTAGAGTACAGGCCACCTGCTTTATGGTCCAAGCTCCTTACCACCACAGGACCTCTCACTAGCAGACAACACACACACATATACACACACACCACACACACACACACCACACACACATACACGCCACACCCACACACATACACACACACCACACACACACACACACCCCACACACCCCACAAACATATACACACATACACATACACACCACACACAAATACACACCACACACACACCACACACACACCCCACAAACACATACACACACATACACATACACACCACAAACACAGATACACACCACACACACAGATACACACACACCACACACACACACATTAAAGTTTTCTGTGCATTTGATATCTCCATTATTTTATAAGACCCGGTTAAAATATCTCTTCCTTTGAGAACTAGTCCATGATTTTTCAGATGGCAAATGTCACTGGTCCTCTGTGCCCGCTTACGACGTTGAACATATATTGATGGTAACACTTGTCCACATGCTTTCCTTCCTAACTAGTATAGTTTTTAAAATTTATCTTGAATTCTGTTTTTTTTTTTTTTTTTGAGACAAGGTCCCACTCTGTTGCCTAGACTGGACTGCAGTAGTGCAATCTGGGCTCACTGCAGACTTGACCTTCCGGGCTCAGTTGATCCTTCCACCGCAGCCCCCTAAGTGTCTGGGACCAGAGGCATATGCCACCACACCAGGCTAATTTTGGTATTTTTTGTAGAGCTGGGGTCCACTGTGTTGTCCAGGCTGGTCTCCAAATCCTGGGCTCAAGAGATCCACCCACCTTGGCCTCCCAAAGTGCTGGGATTGCAGGCTATATTGAATTCTTAATCTTGTACTTCTCTAGGACCTAGTTGGAAGAGATGCTTATTAAACATATGCTCATTAAATGAAGAATAAGTGCATGAATGAATGAAGGAAAGAATGAGTGAATATATGGCACACCATCATGAAACTCCTTGGGATCACAGATTAATGCTAATAATGTCTATAGAAACACCTTTCCTATGTAGCACGTGAAATATATTAGTCTGAGTACTATATCACGGAGTTGAATTTTAAAGTTCAATACCTTGTGATATTTATGGTGCAGAAGAAATTGTGACATTTTTATTGTTCAAAGGTAATGTTCTATGCAGATCGAAGGGACTTTTTGACTTTATAATATGTAATGCTAGAAAAAATATACCAGATCAGAGATGGATTTGAATAGAAATTTAGAATTAGTAAGATTTTCAGGAAATAACTTTCCGGCAGACTGACTTTATTTACCATCAAATTATATTACCCTTACCTTAGGGGCCATACAACGGGAATTGTCAGCAAAGGTTGTGCAAATTTAGTTCGGAATACGTATTAGTAAAGTTAGTTGTAATTTTATGTCGTCATACCAATGTAAAAGCAGGGAGGAAACTCACCCATACTCATCATCATGTTTTTGCATATTAAGAAGATCATTGTTTCACATTTTACAGTTTCTGCAATGGGAAGGCACTTTCCAATCAAAATCAAAAGAAATGTACCATTCCCCCAGGCAGAGGAGTAAATTTTGATGTAATTGTCATGGAATCTGCCTATATGAATTTAACTGAGTATAAAAAGAAATCTGTTCATCTGTCACCTCGCTTAGTTTCTTCTCATTGGTAGCATCACACGCAATTGGATTTTAACTTAAATTAGGATTTCAGGTTGTTGCTTTAAAAGACTTAAAAAAGACACACTTCAGTGCAGCCCTGAATGAAACGTTATTGCACATTCAAATGAGCAAAAATATAGACTTTTGGACCATAACAAGCAAATGCTTGGTGGAAGAACGACTCTCTTTCATAATTTATTGTAAAATGACAATTGATGGGTGGATTCTTCTCCCAAAAGGCAAGGCATCTTGATATAATTTTGTCATCTTGAACATATGTGGAAAATTTTGTCTGTCACCCACTAGGCAGTGCAATTTAAAGCATTTGAAAATGCCAATTTGTTCAGGCCAGACAATGGAACACTAGTCAGAAAGGGCTGATGTGAGCCTCCCTTTAGTTACGGAGAACTTATCACTCAGCAACCATGTGCCAAACATTCCAGCTGACTTTTCAGAGAAACCATTTAACATCCAGGATCTGGAATTCACTCATGGGGGTGGGTGTGACAGGCTGCATCATAGCCCCAGAGATATTCCGTCTCTAATTTTTGGGACCTGGGAATGTTACCTTATATGGGAAAAGGGTCTTTGCCAATGTGATCGAATTAAGGATCTTGAGGTGGGAGATTACCCTGGATTAACTAGGCAGACCCTAAATGTAATCACAAGGGTCATTATTAAGAGGGAGGCTGAGGGAGATTTTAAGACAGAAGAGTAGGCAAAGAAAGCAGAGATTGGAGAGAAGGGGCCACGAGCTGAGGAGTGTAAGGACTGCAGCCCTAGAAACTGGAAAAGGCAAGGAACAGATTCTCTTTCAGACCCCGAGGGGGTGCAGCCCTGCTGCTTTTCCGGAGCCTCCCAGGGAGCACAGTCCTGCTGGCACCTGGATTTTGGCCTAGTGAGCCCCACTTTAGACTTCTGAGCTTCAGAACTATGAGACAATAAATTTGTATTGTTTCAAGCCACAAATTTGTGGCCATTTGTTACAACAGCCACGTGAAACTCGTACCATGGGAGAGGAAAAACTGAGGCCACCACACTGACCCAACCTAAAGCCTAAACTAAAGACACCACACTAACCTAACCTAAACTAAACATTTGGCTTGTAAATGAGATACTTAGCCAAGCAGGAAATGACAGTGCAACATTTACCTTTGTCATGGTTTGGATTTGTTTCCCCACCCAAATTTCATGTTGAATTGTAATCCCCCTTGCTGTTCTCATGATAGTGTGTGATAGTGAGTTCTCACAAGACTTGGTTGTTTCCAAGTGTGTGGCACCCCGTGCCTGGTTCACTTCTTCCTGCTCTGGCCATGGAGGGTGTGCCTGCTTCCCTTTCCCATCTGCCATGAGTGTAAATTTCCTGAGGCCTCTCCAGCCTCTTTTCTTCATAAATTGCCCAGTCTCAGGTAGTTCCATTGTTTTGTTTGTTTGTTTTTGAGACAGTCTTGCTCTGTCACCTAGGCTGGAAAGCAGTGGCAAGATCTCAGCTCACTGCAACCTCCGCCTCCTGGATTCAAGCAATTCTGTCTGCCTCAGCCTCCTGAGTAGCTGGGATTACAGGTGTCTGCCACCATGCTCGGCTAATTTTTGTATTTTTACTAGAGATAGGGTTTCGCCATGTTGGCCAGGTTGGTCTTGAACTTCTGACCTCAGGTGATCTGCCTGCGTTGGCCTCCCAAAGTGCTGGAATTACAGGCAGGAACCCCTGTGCCTGGCCTCAGGTAGTTCTTTATAGCAATGCAAAGAATGGACTAACACTCAATATTCTTCCCTTTGTCCCTCCCCTCTTTATAATCTTTTTTTTTTTTTTTTTTTTTTTTTTTTTTTGAGACAGAGTCTTGCTCTTGCTGCCCAGGCTAGAGTGCAGTGGTACAATCTTGGCTCACTGCAACCTCTGCCTCCCAGGTTCAAGTGATTCTCCTGCCTCAGCCTCTTGAGTAGCTGGGATTACAGGATTACAGGCATGTGCCACCACGCCTGGCTAATTTTTGTATTTTTTAGTAGAGACGGGTTTCACTGTGTTGGTCAGGCTGGTCTCAAACTCCTGACCTCAGGATATCTGCCCTCCTCGGCCTCCCAAAGTGCTGGGATTACAGGCATGAGCCACTGTGTCCGTCCTCTTTACAATCCTTTTCTTACTTCCTGGAACTTGATTTGCACTTTCCTCTTGGTTGCTCTAGGTGTTCCTGATGTGGCCCCGTTACACTCCCTGAGGTATGTCCAAGCACAGAGAGTGTCTTCCTGCATCAACTACCACCAGAGTCTCTACAGCCACATCTCTCAGAGCCGCAGTCACTTCACTGATAAACTTCAGGGGGCTGAACTGGATACTCTTTTAAGGTGCTTTTCAATTCCTCTATCAATCATTCCAAGACACAATTATGTTGGAATTATTTTCCTGCAAGTTTCATAATCAAATTTTGCTCCTTTTAGACTTCTTATTTAACTATCAACAGATCATCCACAATGGTCTCAGTCCACTTGAGCCCAGAATTTCTTTTATCAATATTTGCCTTGGGATAAAGGACCTTTTCCATTTCTAAAATAGCCTTAGGACCCCAATGACACTTGGAGAGGCACCCAAGTAGCCAGCCAACCTCCTTATTTAGGGTACAATAGTGGGATCTTGTTGAAAGTATCTCTGCTCAAATTTAATAGGATGATTTCGTGTTGCCTTTATTTTTTTCTTTATCTATTTCTTCTTGCAGAAAATGTTAACTTCCTTCTCTGGTCCACTGTAAACATTATGTTAGGAAATGTTGTTTGATGAGTGACCAGGTATGGGAATGAGAGATGGATTTTATGGTCAATAGTAACTCACATAGTAAAAGTCACACTCCAGCCAAGAAGAGAGAAATGACTGTATTTGAAAGAAAGACAGTTTCCTACAGGGAAGCTGTTTTAGAGGCGATGTAAAGCTAAGAAACCAAAAGGTGCCGAGCAGTTAGTAACAGTAGAAAGCTTGGGTTGGAGGGATGGAGTAAGGAGGTGTTGGTTCAAAGCCTGAGGCTTGGCCACGGAGAAAGCACTGCTGTTGAATGCCACATAGAGCGACTATTTTCTGCTGGTCAGCGGAGCCAGAGGCCAGCTGAGAGAGGGGAACTGTGGAGATGCAGCTGTAGGCACCAGTTGCCCCATGATATAGACCACAGCAGGGAAAACATTAGGAATGGGTGCAGAGCAAATGTGTCCAGGCCATGAGATGCATAAATATATTACATAAATACATAAATAAATGCTTCTCATTTCAGCGAAATGGTGACAATTTCAGTGTGGTAGAGAAAAATAACTCCTTAAAACACCTTAAAAGGAGTTTTATAGATGAATTAACTGAGACTTGAGGAGTCAGGATCCTGGTTAAAAACCTCTACGTGACTTTTCAGACCCAGCCGTAGGCAATGGCAGACGTCTGTCTGGCAGAGCTGCTGGGGAATCTGCCCTCCTCACATCGGGCTTGGTGTGTGGCTCGTGTATTGCGGTCTCTGGAAGGAGCTGTGGTCAAGGACTCAGGCCCCCTGGCCCCCTGCTCTTTGTGTATTTGCAGTCCTAGCCCAGCCTTCCTTCTTAGATCTTCTTTAGGCTCCTCTCCCTCACTGGAGACCGGAGAAGGAAACCCTGAGGACATCTTTCCCTGTTGCTACTCAGTTCTCAGTACTTTCCACTCTGAATACTACCCCTGACCACAGGTCCATAAAACCGATGGAGCTTTGTTTGAAGCTCCCTCAACAGACAGACACCTACTGTCTTCAGTGACTCACTTGGCCCTTGACTGGTACACTACTCCATGGAGGAAGATGGCACAGGAGAATCAGTCCCGTCTCCAGTTTTATCTGAGTAGGACCCTGCGTATAATCTCATAAGACATCTGCCATTTATTGATTGTCAGTGTTTATCCAGCTATGAGTGCAGATGGGGTGAGAGCTCCTCTTCCCCTTGGCTCTTCATGGCCATATCTCGAGAAGTTGTAGGTCTAAGGGGGCTGACTTCCCAGAGAAAGGTCTGCTCCCCATTCAGGGTTATATAGCTAGCCCTCTGTTCCTCATGTTAGAACATCTGAATATTTTCAATCTGCCGTTAAATAACTAATTAGGGTTTATTTTATTAACTCAGGGCTTTCACGTAGTAGTTTCTTACTAAAAATATATGTAAATGGTTATCAATTCAGTGAATTATAGATGTTAAAATGATGAAGGCACTATCTAGCTAATCAAAATAACCAAGACGTAGCAGGACTTTTTGAACATTGTTCTTTCTGCTTTTATTAACGTTTCTCTATGGGTTGGCACCATAATCTTAAAAAATGATGAAACGACATTATGAATAGCCAACTCAAAAGAAGACGAGAGTTGTTTAATTTATTCAACATTTTCATCAGTTTAAACTTTTTCTGGCTTCTAAAATTCAGGAAATAGTATCAGCTCTCAGATGGAGGCAGAACCGTGGGCTCTGTAGAGGTTACCTCCCTCCTCTTCTCTCTTTCCACTGGATTTCTAATACATATATCTCCAGGTTTTGAGGAGATAATTAGGTAATTACATGTTGTGGTTTGAAAGATCACTTGTTGGACTAAAGAATACATGGAGCAGAAAATGCAAACACAAGATTGTGGGTGGTCTCAACAAAGGTCTTTCTTTTCTATTTTGCTTAATTAGCTTCCTAAGAAGTTGAAAGCAAGATTTTCTGCAGATAAACTGCGTGGCAGATGAGTGCCTTAGGAAAATTGATAGTTGACTATGCTTGGTTGTGCTATTTCTGGGAACAAAGGAAATTTCATGTAGGGAATTTGTTACAAAGATGATGAAAAGCTAAGAAAGCTGGAGGAGCCATGGGTGGCCTGGAGATTAGCAACAATGGGAAGCCTGGACTAGAGGGGTGGGGTCAGGAGCTGCCAGTCCACAGCCTGGGGCCTGGGCTCAGGGCAGAAGCTGGAACTGGGGCAGGTCTGCCCTGTGGGGGTTGGGCTATGGCTTAGTTATGAAGATTAGTTAGTTCATTTTTCACCTGCAGAGTTTTTCAAGTGCCGCAGTCGAGAAACAGCTTTTGTTTCTTAAGCAATTTTCATTAAAGTTTTGGTGCCACTAGGGTCTCAGCATTTGCATCAGGCATTTGTTCATTAATTAATTAATTAATTCATCCTACACATTCCTACTGAGTGCCTGTGAAATATTAGACCTGCTTTGTGTTAGGAAAGCAGGATTCAGCTGTCGTCAAACTGTGTTAGGGTTCTCCAGAGAGACAGAGCCAGTACGATGAACCGAACGAGAGGTATTAGGGGACCTGGCCGATTCAATCAGAGGCAAAATCCCACAGTAGGCCACGTTCAAACTGCAGAATCAGAGAAGCCGATGGCCTGGCTGAGCTCAAGCCCAAAACCTGTGTACTAGGGAAGTCATGAGTGAAGCCCCCAGCCAGGCCCAGGAGCCCCTGGCTTGGCATCTGGTGCAAGTTCCAGAGTTCAAAAGCTGAAGAACCTTGAGTCTGATGTCCAAGGGTAGTAGAAAAAGCTTCTTGCTCTGGAAGAAGGAAAGCAGAGTGAATCCCCCCTTCTTCTGCCTGTCTGTTGCTCCAGTCGGGTCCCAAGTGATGGGCCGGTGACCACCCACACTGAGGGCAGGTCTTCCTCTAGGCCACTGACTCATACATCAATGTCCTCTGGAAATCACTGCATTGACACCCAGAAACAGTGCTTCACCAGCTGTCAGGCAGCCCTCGATCCAGTCAAGTAGACACCAGATATTAACCACACACAAACCAAAGGGACATTTGGTTAGTGTGCTTCAATGGTCATTGTTTTTCTTTTCAAGAATGAGTCTCTTGGTTAAACCAGCCAAGCATAAACATTAAGTAGCAGAGGAGACTGCCTTCAGTGCAAGGAAGGAAATCCTCACAGTGGTTCTGTTTGGAAACTTCATGACAGATGCCTATCAATTTTCAGTTTCAATAAAGACCTAATTGTAAGGATGACTTTTTTTTTTTTTTTTGAGATAGAGTTTCACTCTTGTCACCCAGGTTGGAGTGCAGTGGCGTGATCTCAGTTCACCATAACCTCCGCCTCCCAGGTTCAAGTGATTCTGCTGCCTCAGCCTCCTGAGTAGCTGGAATTACAGGCATGCGCCACCACACCCGGTTAATTTTGTATTTTTAGCAGAGAAGGGGTTTCTCCATGTTGGTCAGGCTGGTCTTGAACTCCTGACTTCAGGTGATCTACTCACCTTGGACTCTCAAAGTGCTGGGATTATAGGTGTGAGCCACTGTGACCGGCCGAGGATGACTTTTAACTTCACCTGTAATATAACTCAAAGTAAGGAAGTTTCCCTCAATAGTGGCTGGCTTCTCTGCTCCTTCTCATGAACAGCGGTCACAGGAATGGCTTTGGTTTGTTCATTCCACGTTAAATCAGCTGAACAAGCCTGACGAGTACTTGGGTATTTCATTCTTCGACAGCAGGTGAGGAAGTAGAAGAGCTGCACCCTGACACTTCCATCACATGTGGATTCTCCCCTCCTGGAGGGTGTCTTTGCACACTTAGGACATATCCTACACCTGATTGTATCTTCTTTTTGAGACCATTAAAAAACAAATGAATAAACACACTTAGATTTTGCTCCAAATCCTTGAACTTTTTTGTGTAATTATTTGATTTTGCAATACTCCAAATGACTATTTCTAGCTTAGGCTCCCCTACCTTTACTAGCCTACCTTTGCAGGTTCTCCAAATACTCTCCAAACAGGCCTACACATTGCGGATGCTACTTGATCTATTAGGGGGTGAGGTCGTGATAAACTCATCATACATTGGAAATATTTTAAGTCAAAATTACATATAGTACACTCAACCTACCAAACATCATAGCGTGGCTTCGCTTACCTTCAACATGCTCAGAACACTTACATTAGCCCACAGTTGGGCAAAATTATCTGACATGAAGTCAGTTTAATAATAAAATGTTGAATATCTCATGTAATTTACTGAAAACTATACTGAAAGTGAAAAACAGAGTGGCTGCATGTAACTCAAAGTATAGTTTCTATTGAATAAATGTTGATTTCCCACCATTATAAAGTTGAAAAATCAAAAGTGGAACCATTGTACGTTGGGGACCGTCTATATTATTACCCATTTTTAGAACCCTCAATCAAGGAATTTAGTAAGATTAAAAAGAAGAAAGAAAATGTGGTACTTATATACAATGGAGTACTATTCAGTCATAAAAAAGAATGAGATCATGTCATTTACAACAACATGGATGGAACTGGAGGTCATTATATTAAGTGAAATAGGACTAGCACAAAAAGACAAACATTGTATGTTCTCACTTATTTGTGGAACATAAAAATCAAAGCAATTGAACACATGGAGACAGAGACAAGAAGGATGGGTACCAGAGGCTGGGAAGGGTAGTGGGAAGTAGGGGAGAGGTGGGAATGGTTAATGAGTACAAAAAAGTAGAAAGAATGAATAATACCTAGTATTTGATAGCATAAAAGGGTAACTGTAGTCAAAATAGCTTAATCGTATGTTTACAAATAACTAAAAAGAGTGTAATTGGACTGTTCATAACACAAATGATAAATGCTTAAAGGGAGGGATACCCCATTCTCCATGATTTGATGATTTCACATTTCATGACTGTATCAAAACATCTCATGTACCCCAAGAATGTGCACACCTAATATGGCTATATAAAATTTTTTTTAAAAAGAGAGAAGTAAAGTTGATTTTTCTTTTTCTTTCTTTCTTTTCTTTTCTTTTCTTTTCTTTTTTTTTTTGTTTGAGATGGAGTCTCTCTCTGTAGCCCAGGCTGGAGTGCAGTGGTGCCATCTCGGCTCACTGCAATCTCTACCTCCCGGGTTCAAGCCTCAGCCTCCCGAGTAGCTGGGATTACAGGTGCCCGCCACCACACCTAGCTAATTTAGTAGAGATGGGGTTTCACCATGTTGACCAGGCTGGTCTCCAACTCCTGACCTTAGGTGATCCACCCGCCTTGGCCTCCCAAAGTGCTGGGATTACAGATGTGAACCTGGCCTACAAAGTTGATTTTTCACAGAGTTGTGGTTTTTTTTTTCCTAACAGATGAAGCAGTGCATAAGCATTTATGATGGGTGAAGCTGATGTGTTGCAACGAATATCTCATGCAGGCACTTTGGATCCAACTCAACTCATCACACATTTATGGTGCCAGATGCCAATTTGGAGAAGAAAGGGTCTTGTTCTCATGAAGCTCACAGAGAAACAGATAGGTAAACAAACATACACCAATGGAAAGCACTTGATCAAGGACCTCCTGGTAGGAGGGTTGATGGTAATTAACTGTGTCTAGGGGTAGATGAGGTTTTGGAGGACTGGATGTGTGAGTTGAGTTTTGGAAGATGGAGAAAACAAACTTTTGTTTTTTGTTTTCCGTGGGCTAGGAGCAAGTTGTGGCCAATACCCTCTCTCTTGACTTTTCCTTCTCCTGCCCTCTGCCTCCCTGTCTCCTTCTCACCCTTCAGGTCTCAGTAGGAATCTTCTCTGCAAGGTTCTAAGACAGTTTACCTTGAAGGAGCCCCTAGCCCCACTGTGACTGCCCACCATGACAAGTTGTGTTTCCTTCCTACTCCGTGGTGCAGTGCAGAGTACGTCATTAGCATTTAGGGGGTGGGTTTTGAGCCTCTCTCTCGCTGGACGGTAAGCTTCCTCAGGATAGGAGTCACGTCTGTTTGGGCCATCTCCACAGAATCCACATGGGTTCTGGGCAAACAACAGGGATTCAGTAAATATTGGTTGAGTCTCGAATGGATGTGGCTTTCACTGTGGGAATAAAGACAAGTTTGAGCTTTGCTTCTACCCTGCTCTGTCGATGTAGGGATGATGACATCAGATGACTTATGAGTTCCACGTAACCACTGATGGATGTCGTTCCTCATAAGACGCACTAACATAGAGCCTTATAGATTTACAAGCTGTTGGTGGGGGCCCATGCCAACAAGTTAAGGTTGTAAGAAGTTTTAATTTTTTTCTCAAATGGGAGAATCTTTACAAAGCTTTTCTTCATTTGACAGCCTGGTAAGCAGCCTTCAGTGGCTCTCCATTTTCCACCGGTCTGATGTAAATTTCCCCTGCCAATTTTCTGTCATTTTCTAAAATCCGACCTCCTCTAGTTGAACTTATTTTCCACTACTCCCTAATACACAGTTCACAGTTTAGACAGGTCCTACTGAGCCCTCACATGTCAAATTCACACCTGGCTGTCTTTCACAGAGGTCCCACCACCTTTTATAGGGGACTTTCCTTATTCTTTGCCTTCAGTAACTTTTGCCAAATTCTTTCTCAGCTCAGCTTCCATCTTCCACACTCCCTGGCTGCTGGAGTCTCGGTGATCTGTCTCTCCTCTGAATGCTTGGTGTGTCTCTTGACCCAACTTTCAATTCTGTTCTGTCCTTCGTGCCCAAGGTGAGATCTCATGTATGGGGCTTACCTGCCCCCCTGATTAATCTTGATTTCCTTATCTGCAAAATACAGCTAATGCCTCTGTCACTGATGAAAGACAGATAAAATACTTCAAACACCTGGCTCGGCAGCAAGGCTGGTTCCCTCTTATTCTCTGTTTCTGCAGCCACAGTCCCCGGCTAAGCAGTGTGTTGCTTAAGAAATGGAGTCTGGTGGGCTGATTCCTAGAGGTGGGACTAAGAGGCAGTTTGTGGAGGAATGGGGTAAAAACCAGAGAATGTGCCACCACTGAAATTAAGGGGGAAAGTTTTGTTTTCTTTCTTGTATATTGTAGACCAGGACACAGAGGGTTATTCTGTCATTTCGCTCATGGAGAAGAGAGTTTGGAGAAAAAGTAGAAGCTGCTAGTGGTACATTTGTATGGGAAATATTTTGACAAAACTTCATCCTAAGTACCTCACATAATTTCTTAGAAGTGAAGGGGAAACTGGCCAGTTAAGGAACTGTATTTACTCTACACAAAGCCAGGTCCCAGACTGGGGACTAGAGAAAATAAAAAGTATTGGACACAGAGAGCCAAGCAGGTTAAATGACTGGAGGGTGTCATCAGGATGTTTACCTGCTGAGCCTCCAGGCATCCCTGAGCTTCCTTCCGTGCATGGATGTGCACACACATACTCCAAGATACCACAGACATAGACATGTACACAGAGCCAGACACACATATGGGCACACAGGCACACAGAGATACATACTTACACAGAGATACATACACATGCAGTGTGCACACACAGCTACATACACTCATATACAGATGCATGAACACGCAAACATATATGTACAGACATAAACGCAGATACACATATATGCACACAGCGATACCCAGACACACACACATGTGCACACACACATATACACAGAGATGTATACATACATAGAGATACACTCATACACACAGATACATACATCCACTCATACATGCACACAGGTACACAAAGAGATACATGAACACACTGATGGGTATGTACAGGCACACATATGCACACAAATACGTAGAACACACACATACGCATGTGCACACAGATACACACATGCACACATAGATATACACACAGAGGCATACAGATACACACATGTACATGGACACACAGATACACAGACGCACAGATACACTTTCTTGCCTCTTCATTGCAAGGACACCTTCTGGCCACCAGATGTCACTGCGTGAACCATGCTGGAAGTCGCTGGGGGACCAGAGGGGTTGGCAGTAGCTGTCATGGAACCACTTTCTGGATGACCTTTAATGAAAACAGAGCTGCCAAAGTAGCTTGACAGCAAGTTTTATTCGTAACAGAAAATCCATCCGAAGACTCACTGTAGAATTGCTCCAATTCATTTCTCTTATCTGAGACGGTCACAGTAAAAGCAGCTAAAGAAAAGCATCAAAAATTGCCCACTTCGCTGGGCCCCTATGCATTCATGGGAAAGGTTAATTGGAAACAGCTTTGAGCCTCGCCATACAGAAGAGTCTTGGCAAGGGGAGGTTATTCAACTACAGGCAAATGACTTTCCTTTCAGAGGCAAGTGGGGGGGACCCTGAGTCCTCAGGTCGTGCGCTGTACGCAAGAAATGATACGGAAACCCCGGGAGCTGATACTCACATTCTCCTCTGTGCTTCCCTGCACAGCTAGAAGAATTCCATCGCTCCCTCCTGTGTAACGAGCATCCTTAATAAGCCTCAAATGTGCATTCTCATGCCAACAGGTCTGGCAACAAAGGCAACCTGCACATTTCAAAAATCAAAAGCAATTTGGCTAAAGGACCTACAGTGTAACGTGGTACATGCCTGTGGGTGCCACCAGATCTGGGCTGCAGGCATTTGGTAAAGGCCGAGCCTCTCTAGGAGGCACACTTTTTGCGGAGGTGGCTTCACCGTTATTTAGTTTTTATGATCCAACTCATAGCAGGGTCTCCTGTGGTCAAAGGAAGGGCATCGAAGTGTCCATTTGGTTTTTGGAATCATGTAGACTGTCAGGTTTCTAGTTTAATGAAGGCTTGACAGGGACTTCATCATTGTCATCCACTGAAATGAGCTTTGGTGTATTTAAGCAGAAGACAGAATTATTGAGATGATATTGGGAAGGTTGGGTATCAAGGCTCTGAATATAGGCTGACATCGAAGAGCAGGCCCGGGGGTGCGGCTCCCCTTGCTCCTTGGGGATGTTCTTGAGAGAGCCGTGCCACTCCTGCTCGTGGGTGTCGGGCCTGTCTGCTGACTTGAAGCCCTTCTGGCTGCTGCCTGGGCATCACCTTGGAGACTCTGCTGTCATCACTGTCCTGTCCAGTCACCCAACCCAGAGCCAAAGCCCATGGGTGTCCTTTGCCCTCCAGCTAGGAGACCCAAATCTGGCTTCTTAGTTTCTGTGATAAGAGGCTGGCCAGGCCATGCAAGGAATGTTGCCTGGAGCTCAGGCAGGAGTTCGAACGATGGTCAGCTACAAAGCCACAGACATCCAAGTGGATTGCCGGGATTGGACTAGAAATTGAGAACAGTTCGTGGGTGGACTTAGGTGCTGGGTGATTACTGGGTGTATACCCAAAGGATTACGAATCATTCTACTATCAAGACACATGTTTATTGCAGCACTATTTACAATAGCAAAGAGTTGGAACCAACCCAAATGCCCATCAATGATAGACTGGATAAAGAAAATGTGGCACATATACACCATGGAATACTATGCAGCCATAAAAAAGGATGCGTTTATGTCCTTTGCAGGGATGGGGATGAAGACGGAAACCATTATCCTCAGCAAACTAACACAGGAATAGAAAACCAAACACTGCATATTCTCACTCATAAGTAGGAGTTGAATAAGAACATATGGACACAGGGAGGGGAACATCACACACCAGGGCCTGTTGGGGGGTAAGGCAAAGGGGAGGGAGAGCATTAGGACAAATATCTAATGCATGTGGGGCTTAGAACCTAGATGATGGGTTGATAGGTGCAGCAAACTGCCATGGCACATGTATACTGATGTAACAAACCTGCACGTTCAACACATGTCTCCCAGAACTTAAAATAATAGAAAAGTGCTGGGTGCATTTGAACTTGAGGCACATATAGTCCACTACTAGTGGACTAGTAGTGAGATGTTTTATCACAGTCGTCCATATTTTGGGGCATATCCCGTGCTGCAGCCAGGCACCCGGATGCAAACACCCCTGCCCCTACTACTGTCAGCATTCCTACTACATTCTGGGATCTGGCCTGTCCAAAATGCTCTCTCTCCTGCATGGCCGTGTGCTCGAGCCATGTCTGGCCTCTGTCTGCCACTTCTCCTGGGCTTATATTCCTCAACACCACCTCACACGCAGCGTCCCTTGTAGGGTTCCCAGGACATCTGGTGCCCCAACCTCCACCATGGCCAATTCCAAGATGCAGTCTGCTAACATTAGAGTAACCTGGGATGCTCCTTAGTGCAATCCGATCAGAATCTCCGGGGATCAGCTTGGACCCCAGACTTTTTACAGCACTCCCCAGGTGAATCTGAGGAAGCCGACTTTATGGTTAAAAAATTCTATTCAGTGTTTAGTGAGCTGAGAACGATGGTGGCGGCACCTTGGTGGTTGCTCTGGTGACATAAAGTGGCCGGGGGCATCTGAGCACCTCCTCTGCATTCAGAACAGGGCGCTCTCCTCCACCTGCAAGCCTGGGAATGCTGATTCCCTGTCCAGCGTGCCTGGCCTCCTCTCTCCCGGTCTGTGAGTCTTTCCCGTCCTTCAGTTCTCTACTTCAGCGCGGCTTCCATGATGAGTCCCTCCCCTGCTATTCCTGACTGATCGGCCCCTTGGAACTGTTGTCAGACTTACCTTCATTTTACTGCTTAGCCTTGCCCCTTCACTTATATCCACGGGTTCACCCTCCACTCTGCTTGGGTTGGGCTTTGGTTAAATGTATATGCCTGTGTCTTGAGATGCACAGCATAGCCCTGCCTTTCTGAAGTGTGTGTTAATATTATCTTCTGTATTAATCTCCTGGATTAATATTAATTCATGTCTTAGCCATTGGACTGTAGGAGTTTCGATGTCTGGGATTGTGGTGGATACCTGCATGTGAACTCCTCAGTGCCTAATATATAGTTACCCCTCTTGCTTACAGCAATGCACTGAGTGAATTTTTTAAACCATTTATGGCTATGTTCTGCCTTACAATGGGAGACTTCTCCCTAATAGAATACTTTTCATTCAGTGCTTACAGGAACATGACACTGTACACAACTTTTATGAGTCTTAGTAATAGCACAGGTGTTAACAAATAGGTGATGATACAGCCAAGTACAGGGAGGGAAGTTAGGAGTATTTCTTTGTTATCTATAAAAAATCTTAGCTACGGTTTTATGAGTCCTTTCATGTGCCTGCCATGGTGCTGAGTGTTTATGTGCATTATCCACGCAATCCTCACAGCAACCTCAGGAGCTTGGTGTCACCAGTTCCATGTTACAGACGAAGATAAAAGGCACAGCAATGATGGGTACTCACGATTCACACTGGGTAGCAGAGCTGAGCTTCACCTCCAAGTCATGCTGCTTTTTCATGTTGCCTGTGTGTGTGCATGTGTGTGCATGTTTGTGTTTGTGTATGTTTGTGTGTGCCTGTGTGTGCGTGTGTGTGCATGTGTGTTTCTCTGTGTTTGTGTGTATGTATGTGTTTGTGCATGTGTGGGTTTGTATTTGTGTGTGTGTGCGTGTGTGTGTGTGTGCATGTGTTCATGTGTGTGATTCTGTGTGTGTGTGCATGTGTTTGTGTATGTGTGGGTTTGTGTGTGCATGTGTGCATGTGTGTGTATGTGTGATTTGAAATCAGTTACTCTGAGTGGAAGTCAGAGGGAAAGGATATTCTAACGCGGCATTGAAGACATTACTGTGGCATGAAAACCAACAAGGAAAGGTCATGGGTGGATGGAGTGAGAATGAAGGGGCGGGTGGATGGGCAGGACTGGGGTGAATCCTAGCAGAAGAACTTGCAAAAACCCAGCCCCTGCTTGGCAGAGAATGCCGTTTAGGTGCAGGTGAGAGATCTTTAAGAAACTACCTGCTGTTTGTTGTTATCCCTTGTTCCCTCCATAGGAGGTTTGGACAGGCAATCTCTCACTGACGTGCTTGTAACTTTCATTGTCACCTTTATCAACAGACTCGCCCCATGGAGAGGACAAATTGGATTCATGACCAGACCTCTGAGAGGCTGCATCTCCAGGCAGCTGGTGAGAAGCTGTCTGGAAACAAACACATTTTCCAGCTCGCTCGACCCTCACATTTCCAGAGCAGAAGGTGTGTGATGTGGACTAACTGAAACTTGCCACCAGCTTGTCTCATCTCTCATGAAACTGCTGGAAGAAACACAGTGGATAATGACTCATTCCTGTGCTCTGTCCAGATAATAACTCTCACTTCTTAATAACTTCCCTCTGGCCATCGATATCTCAAATGCAATAAAATGTTGTAAGCTGGCAGATGATATTTTCATTAGATGTGAAGCAATTTTACCACAGCAAGATATAGATGATACAGGGCAAAATGCTACCTCTGACCAAATGAAGAGGTGAGCTAGAAAGTACATGAAAATAGGACCTACGGTCAGAACAGGGAGGCCCAGAGTTCCCAGGAGAGTCAGAGAATGCCTCATCTTCCTGTCCTTGTTGCTGATTGACCTGTTTTGGTGTTTGGAAGGCAGGCATTCACCCGGACTGGCCACGTGCGGGTGCCGCGTGTTAGGTCATCCGGGATGTGGCAGGATGCAGGAGCCACTTGGCTTTCATAGGCTTATGGGAAGGGGAGAATTTTGGCCTTCCACTGAAGAGAACAGGATACTTCACTGGGCTCTATTTCCACCTAGTAACCTGTCCTTGAGCAAGTCCTCTAGCTTCTCAGGATCTCAATTTTTGTTGTTGTGTTTTTGAGACAGGGTCTCTCTCTGTTGCCCAGGCTGGAGTACAGCAGCATGACCTCTGTTTCCTGCAATCTCTGCCTCCTAGGCTCAAGCGATCCTCCTGCCTTGGCCTCCCAAGTAGATGGGACTATAGGTGCATGCCACCACATCTGGCTAATTTTTACATTTTTTTTGTAGAGACAGATTCTCCCTATATTGCCCAGGCTGGTCTACAAACTCTTGGGCTCAAGCCTTCCTCCTGCCTCAGTCTTCCAAAGTGTTGGTATTACAGGTGTAAACCACCACGCCTGCCTTCTGTACCAGTGAAGCTGTCTGACCTACGTGTCCATAGGCTAGTCTTAGTTTGTTTGGCCTGCTGTAACAGAATATCTTCGACTGGCCATGGTCTCATTTTTCTCTCTGTAAAATCAGTTACAAAGTCTCCTTGTGCCCTTCCCACTCTGAAATCCTATACTTATGCCCCTTTCCAGTGACAAATCTAATAGTTAAACAGAAAGACACAGCAGTAAGCTTGAAAACCAAAATCACAAGTCCAGATGACAGGTAGGAGTTCAGAGGACAAGGTGGTTATTGTAGACTAGATATTCCATGGGGGAGTTTTGGCCTCAGCTGGACTCTAAAGGAGCCCAGAACTGAATCCTTGGAGAGGAAGCTTCTAGAGTTTAGATGGAGAGGACAGCAGGAGCACCGGCCCCGTGTGAGCTGGTGGCCCTTCACTAAGACGGAGAAGATCTTTGTCCTTCTAATGGAGAGCTTGTCTCATTTTTCTCTTTCTGTCTGTTCTGCAGAATACCCTGAAAGTGTTTTTCACGTACGATTTCAGAATCCTCACGAAAAGCCTCAAGTGTTTCTCCAGTTATAGGGAGATTCTAAAAACATGTGGATCAAGGGGTACCGCTTCTACTTATTAACTTACTTGTGGTAGGTGATATATTCATCACATTCGCTTGTATGTAGACATTACACTCTTCTAAAGGCATCCAGCCATTCATCCAAGTTCGTAGAGTAATTATCCAAGGCTCTCTGCCTCTAGTTACAAGAAGTGAGTTAATATGCTCGTGAGTCTGTCTGTATTTGTAATGATCATTTCATTTCCCTCATTAAGCATTTAGGTTGCTCATTTGAAACGTCCAAATTGATAATGTTCTCATCTTTCTGTGGTTTTCATGGAAGCATGAGAACTCCTCAAAGTCAGAGCAATGGCTCTAAAATGGATCTGCTCCTGTCAACAGAGCTCCTGCACAGCCAGGACCAATGCCTGAGTATCCAGGACCATATCTCCCAGCCCAGAAACAACTCCTGCACACCTAAAGATACCCAGTCAGTCCTCACCTTGCCTGTAAGCCCCCTTCCCAGGAAATAAAAGCAGAAGAACAAAGAAGCCACAAAGTTTCATCTTGAGGATATAGAAATGAAATACACTGTGTAGCTGTTAAGGACTGAATTATGTCCTCCTGAAATTCATATATGGAGCCCTCATGCCTAATGTGACTGTATTTGGAGACAGGGGCTTTAAATAAGTCATTAAGTGTATTAGTCCATTCTCACCCTGCTAATAAAGACATGCCTGAGACTAGGTCGTTTATAAAGGAAAGAGGTTTGATTGACTCACAGTTCCACGTGGCTGGGGAGGCCTCACTAACGTGGTGGAAGATGAAGGAAAAGCAAAAGAATGTCTTACATGGCAGCCAACAAAGAGAACTTGTGCAGGGGAGCTCCCATTTATAAAACCATCAGATCTCATGAGACTTATTCACTAAGGCAAGAACAGTATGGGGGCAACTGCCCCCAGGATTCAATGATCTCCCACTGGCTCCCTCCCATGACGTGGGAATTATGAGAACAATTCAAGATGAGATTGGGGTGGGGACACAGCCATATCATTAAGGTGAAATGAAGTCAAAAGCAAGGGGCCCTACCTCATATGACTGTGGCCTTATAAGAACAGGAAGAGACACTGGGGATGAAGGTACACAGAGAAAAGGCCTGAGAGATGGCCATCTGCAACCCAAGGAGAAAGGCCTCAGGAGAAACCAAACCTGCCCACGCATTGTTCTTGGACTTCCAGCCTCCAGGACTGTAAGACAGTAAGTTCCTATTGTTTAAGCCACCCAGCCTCTGGTATTTTGTTTTATGGCAGCCCAAGTAAACAAATGCAATAACAGTAGAAGAAAGCTGATCAGTGGAAACAGAAAAACGACAGAATGAATGTCTTTCGCAATGACTATGAAAAGCTTGGGAAAGGATTCCACTAAAGCTGACAATTCTTTCATAGCTGGATTACGGAACAGTTGGACATGAAACAAAATAAAAATGATCACAGCTCTCCCTCTGTGCCTGAAGCAGTTTCTAGGGGGAAATTCAAACGTGAAAAGCCAAGCAGATGATCTGAGATGTTGTTAACTGAGATGAGTGAAGGCGCCAAGCATCAGGCAACGTGGACTTTCTGACCAGCACCATGTTCTTGCCTGCAAAACTGCTTATTAGTAGGGATTGGCACAACCCTGGAAATAAACTTTTCTAGGGTGACACATCTTCAATGAGAACATTGTTTGAGGCCTCTGTGCTCAAGAGACTGTGTTTGGTTTTTGAAATGTTTGGTTTTCTCCTTTGGAATGGAATAGCCTGGGGAGGAATAAGGAGTGTGTGTGGCAGCAGCCCAGGAGATGCTTTCTTTTTCCCTGTAATCCAGATACAATGCTAGTTTTATCTATTAGGTGGCAAAGGCAGCAAGGATTGTGCCTTTCATCTTTTTTGATGAGGTAAAGCTGCAAGCCAGGGAATGTATTTAGCTCTTCTGTTCTGCACAGAGCATTCTGGTCAGCTGATGGTGAATGATGTGCAGTTGTTGAGGTTCCTAGCTTCTCCAGAGCAATTCCTGCTGAAGGCTTTCCTGCCATCTTGCAGAGTTGGAGTCTGGGGCTGTTAAGAGGTTTAAGAAGAAAAACAAAACAAAACAAAGAAAAAAAAACAGAAGCTCACCACCTTCATCATGTAAGCAAAGATATCTTATGAAGGAATTCGTTCAATTCACATAAAAACCTTGGTATACAGAGGCAGGAAAATGTCATTATACCCATTTCACAGAAGGAGAAACAAGGAGTGATTAAAAAGAAGGAATGAAGAGGAGAAGGAAGGAAGGAAAGAAGAAAGGAGAAGGATGGGAAAGAAGGGAGGAAGAGAGAAGGATGGGAGGGAGGAAAAGAAAGAAGAAAGGAAGGAGGATGGGAGGGAGAGAAGGAAAGAAGGAAGAAAGGGAGGGATAAACGACAGAGGGAATGAAGGAGGGAAGGAAGGAAGGAAAGGATAGAGGAAGGCAAGGAGTAAGGCACAAAGGCAGGTGCTGGGGTCTAGGCATGAAGGGAATGTGCCTTTCACATGATTGTGGTTACATTGAACTGCATGTGCTTTGTGTGGGAAATCATAAAGTCATAATGGACTCTTCTGAAATGGAGCCACCTTGTCTACCACAGTCTCTTCTGAAGAGGCTCAGACAAGATGTAGGGTGGGTAAGAGGCAAGGGTCTAAGCTCCCTTGAGCTCTTCACCATGGTTTAGTCATTAAACCTTCTCATTAAGCTCTAGTAAAAGGCTTGGGCTTGAATCCCTGCATCATCATCTACTAGCTTTGTGGCCTTAGGCTAATAACTCATTTGATGAGCAAAAATGGGATGAAACTGTCTGCCTTTTAGGATGGCTATGATGTGAGCTCAGATTATGTGCAGTGGTTGCCTAAAACTTGGTGGGTCCAGTGGAGATGGAGCCATGTCATCCTGTTCGTTACCTTCAGGGTGTCCCGCAGCACAGTGTGGTGCTCGCACCTGTCTGCGTTCACCGTGAGTCATCGCTGCACCTGCATCTTGTGGCCTTTATGCGATAGTGATCATAATGGTAAGTGCAGCAGCTAATGTTCATTGAGTGTTTGCCACTCACCAGGTGATGTTCTAAGTGCATTGTATATATTATTTTATTTCCACTGCATTTGGAGGAAACTGGGGATGAGGGGTTAAGCAACTGGACCCATGCCTTGCCGCTGGTAAATGGCGGGCCTGGAATTTGAGACCAGAGACCTTGACTTCAGAGCTTGTGATCCCAACAGCTCTGCCGTAGTTCACTCTCTCTCCAACTTGAACTGGAGCTGCTAATTAATTCTTTATGCCTTTTTCCATAGCCGCTAATTTGAATAATTGCTTTTCAGTTAATGTTCTCATGATATCAAACCTTTTGTCCCTGATTATCTTGTTTTTAGTAAAAGTAAGCAAGAGGGTTTTCATACCCACAGATTTGAGTTTGAAAGCTCTGGTGTAGCATTGGGTGGGGTGTGAGAAAGAGAGGCGAGGGAATTGTCATTTTCTTTTCCTGTAGAGATCTTTAAATTGATATGGGTTATCTGACTGAAAGAGTAAGATGGGTGCTAAGATTAAGATTCTAGGATGGTCTCTGAGACCCAGGCTGGAAAGCATATATTCGCTCCTCCCTACTGTGGGTCACTGACTCTCGGGGGGACGCCGCAAATCCTAGGCTCTGAGTCCCAGGTTCTGTTTTTCTCTGAGGACTATGTAGGGAATGGGCCTGTCCAGCATTGGCCCAGGACATTGGATCCACCCACACAGACATGTTTGCTGAGAACTTACCTGGTGCCAGGCTTTGTACGTTATGTCCTTGATCTCACAACAAAACCTGCACAGAAGCGATATTTTCTCCATTTGTAGAGAGGTAGAAACCAAGGCTTAGAGAGGTTGTAACTTTTTTCAGAACCCAAAACTCATAAATGGCAAGGGCCAGTTATGCCTAAAATTGGTATAAAACCTTGAGGAAAATATACTATACATTAAAAGCTGAGATAGGATAAGTTCCTGTTGTTAAAGCCATCCAGTCTGTGGTATTTTGTTTTATGGCAGCCCAAGTAAACAAATGCAATAACAATAGAAGAAAACTCATCAGTGGAAACAGAAAAACCAACAGAATGGTTGGTTTAATTGAAGAAGATGTAGGTAAAGTTCTTTACAAGCCCCAAGCTTTCCCTTTATGGTTGTGTCAAGAGGCCTGAAAGCCATCCAAGATGATACCCAGTCCTCCCATGCATGTGTACACACATGCACACACACATGCACACACACAACATCACGGAATGCAAGAAAACCAAAGGAGCTCAAGCATTGAGCATGCCTCTCTCTGTGCTTTACCACCTAACATAATAAAGGTTTTTAAAATGTTGAACAAAAAATAAATTCTGGCTTGGGTAAACAAGGCTTGGAAAGGAATGAAATGCAGGCAATTTTAATTTACTGTCAGTAGCAGCTTCTTCCTTACTAGCATTTAAAGCCAATTAGCAAAGATGGAGAAAAAATTCTAAACATTGGAAACTTCATAAACAAAAACTCACTAATCCAGGAAGCCACATGGCTCACCGCCCAATTATACTCATGAAAGCAACACATGACTGTCACTGAAGAACAGCCAACAGCCCTCTGAAATGAATCTTGATGGGTGTAGAAAACATCTAAATTATGTAATAATAGCTTACGTCGGTATACCATTTTGATACACGGTATCTCTTCAAACAGTCACAGCATCCCTGAGACACAGTTAGGGGAGCCGTTACTCTGCCCACTGAATGGAAGGGGAAACTGAGGTGCGGCCAGATGAACTGATTCTCCAAAGATCACATAACTGATCAGTGGGAGAACGGAACCACCACTCCTCAGTGGGACACCTCTTTCCTCTCAATTTTTTTTCCCTTGAAATCCCATGAGAAGATAGATACAAAATGGAAGGATCTGTAGAAACTCCACAGTTGGGGCTTATTTAGTAGAACTGTGGAGGACAGATCTGTTTAAATAAATGGGCCCTTCATCTGAAATTCTTCTCTTCCAACATGGTCACACATGCATGACCCAATAGGGGATGTCAACTCACAATTAACATGAGCTATTTAATAAAGCCCATCTCCATAAGCCAGCAGTTTATGACAGGAAGTGATTTTATTTCACTAATGTGGACGGAACCCTCCATGATACAGCTGGGACTTTAACTCGGGTTTAAAAAATAATTGAAGAGGTGCTAGTCACTTGATAATGAGAGGAGATAAGCAACTCACAGAAGATGAATTGAGGAAAATGAGAGGAAAAGGCTGAAAAGGAAGGTTGCTATAGCAACGACAGAACTCACCTTTTCCCCATAATGACAGTGAAGGTCAGAATGGGCCTTGGGTCCCCGTTGGTACCATTGAAATGGAAGAAATCAGGTATTCTATGGAAATTCTCTCCCAAGGCACTGCCTGGGTTTTGTAGATCTCTTTAAGCGAAACTTTCCTGCTTTTAATCTTCTTTACCTCTTAGGACTCTTTTCAATCTCTCTTCATTTCTGTACTGCTTATCATTCCACCCATCTTTTTGGGGAATTTTATTGCTTTGCCCTTAAATTGAATTGAGTTTTTCATTATATATTGACTCAGCGATCTGCAAGTAATGGATGCATTTAAAAATGATGACAATGGAACCTAAACCCAAAGAGTTGTAGACTCATTCAGAAGGCAGCAGGGATGCGTTCAGCAGTGGGAAAGCCACAGTATTCAACTGCACAGAAGCAAGCTCTTGTGGGAGAGCAGCGAGACTCACAGGGACTCTCCAGGGCGTGGGAATTCACCGGGGACGAGACTGCATCTCGCTTTGAGTCTAGATTATTAAGAGTTTTATTTATCATCAGCAAGAGCTTTATGATCAGCAAGAACTTGATTTAGAGGAACGAAACCTTATTTAATTGAAATTGCTGGGGAAACTTAGCGAGGAAGAATATAATTACGATGCTCAGTAATTAGCTCTGTTGGCATGAAGCGGGCGGGGATTGGAGTGAAATGCTGAAGAGTAAATCAGGATCCCTGATTTCTGGGAGCTCTGGTCCCATCCCTAATTCCCTGGTCACCTGGGAGGAATGACTGTCATTTCTCCTCTCTCCCTTATTTTTCTTTTTACTGTTTTTCTGTGTGTAATAGAGCAATGTATTCTGGAATTGCAAGATCCTGGAGGGAAGGAATCCTCTTATTTATCTCCATAAAAGACCAAGCAACCCGTTCTTTCTCTGGGATTTTCTTTTTTGTCTGTAAAGCAGTAATTTTTTTGGGGGGGGATGGGGTGGGAAGGGAGTTTTTTTTTCTTTTTACACTTTACCATATCCCTTTATTTTTTCCTCTTCCCTTCATTTGATTATTTCCTGCTGGATTTCTGATATCATATTGTCATCTTCTATTGATGCTATTCTCTAGTTACACTTCATGTACTTCCTTTTTCTTTCTTCGTCTCTGCTACTGATGTATCTGTGCCAGTTGTTTTCCCCTCTGGTGATGTGCAGATTTACTAACAAAATGACTTAAGTTATTTGGCATACATTGTGGCTTGAAGATAAACTAGATAGAGATTTAAAATGAACGTGTCTGTCCCCCAATTGCACTGATGTTTATAATGATGGCTTTAGAAGTTGGTTATTATAAAACATGACTTAATGAAGGACAGCATATTCTACTGAATGAGCTTAACTACTGGCATCTTACATGTGTGCAAAGCCAGTGAGCAGTGGTTCCTTGATTGTTTCTCCAGCAGTATGGCACATCCATCTTCAATTATTTACAGGAATCTCATGGCATCTTGATTCCCTCAGCTTGTCAAAAAAAAAAAAATTGCACTGAACAGCAAAGAAGACTATATTCAAGGTTAATGCAGTTTGGGAAAGAGACTATTCAAATAGGGGTGAGACATAGAAATAAACTCTTAAAACAAGGGGGAGAGTTTGTCAGCACTGGGGTGAGCTAGCAGGAAGTACTGGAGGACTTTGGAGGGGAGGGTGGCCACTGTGCTTAATTGTCTGTGTTTGTTAATTAGCATTTATTAAAGTTAGGCTCCTACCCTGCCACATAGGCAGTCAGAGATACATACACAGAGATACATGCACATGCATTTGTGCACACACAGATACATACATGAACACACTGACATATGTACGGACATACACAGATACACAGAACCCCAGACACACACATACACATGTGTACACACAGAGATACATATGTGCACACATAGATATAAACAGAGATGTATACATACACACATAGATGGGGAAACAGGGACCCTGTCTTTCGGAATGACTAAATTTCAGAGATGGCTCCCAGATCCTTGAGAAAGACAGTCTTGGGCTGTACAACTGACAAGAGGCTGGGAGATGATTTACCTCTCAAAGGGGCAGAAAAAGAACTTATAATGATGAGTTTTCTAAAGTAAACATTCTAAGAAAAGGGAACTCAGGGATCTGGAATTGGGAAGAAGCCTGTCTAAAGTTAAGGCCTGCAGAGGGGTGCATTGACCTTGCTCAAGCTTAACAATTCACATGAAAATCTGATACATAGAAATATGCAATTTCTTGCAAGATTTATGTGGATTTATCACTAGCACTGGCACAAAATGCAAAGATGAACTAATCGTTGGCCAAGGAAAGTGATTTTGACCGCAAGTCAAAATGAGACATTAAAATGAAAATAAACAGAACACGACAGTATCCCGGCAAATACGTACCAGTGGTGCTATGCTGGAAAGTGCAACTAAACCTAACATTCTCGTAGTATATATTTTCCTTTTTTTTTTTTTTTTAACAGAAAAGTGTGTAATTTGGTAATGTTATCTATATTTTGTTTTTTTAAGCTTCTTTCTCTAAGTTTTAATTTGAGGCCAAGAGACATTGAGACATTGTAGAAGATCAGGAACTTGTATTCAAATGTCGGTCATATGACTTTTTCTTAACTTGGCCAACCTCGGACTCTCTTATACAAATGGACACCATAAGTGACTTGTATCATTGTCATGAAGATTGTTGTAGATGTTCAGTAAGTGATGAGTAAGCCAGGCATGGTGGCACTTCCTGTAGTCCCAGCAAGTTGGAAGGCTGAAGTGGAAGGATCACTTGAGCCCAGGAATTTGAGTCCAACCTGGGCAACAGAGTAAGATCTCTACTGCTTGAAGAAAAGTGAAGATCAATAAGTGATTATCTTATTATTATTCCATGTGAAATAAGAGAAGTACCTTAAAAAAGGCTGAGACCTTCTGTAACCTTTAATTTTGAGAAAGGCTACACTTTGTAAAAGCAAAGTTCTACTTGGCTTACGGAGACAAAGAATGCTATTTGTGTCTCCCTGTCACAGTGCCTGTCACAGGGATACAATGTTTTCTATTTTTGATTTTAAGATTTTAAAATTGTCTTTTATTTCAATGGCCTTAGGGGTACAAGTGGTTTTGGTTACATAGATGAACTGTACAGTGGTGACGTCTATGATTTAAATGCACCTATCACCTGAGTAGTGTTCAGTGCACCTAAAAGGTAGTCTTTCATACTTTACCCTCTTCTTACCCTTTCCCCTTTGAGTCTCCAGCGTCCAAAACTGGGGATTAGCCCAGGAGGGTTCTTGGCTTTACCCAGGAAATAATTCAAGGGCGAGCCAGTGGTGTCAGTAACTTGTATTGAAGTGGCCGTTCACAGCAGCAGCAGAGGTCCTGCTCTTTGCAGAGCAGGGCTACCCCACAGGCTGTGTGCCCAGAGTTGCAGCTCAGAGGAGCTCTGCAGCCATATTTATACTCAGTTTTAATTATATGCAAATTAAAGGGCGGTTTGTGCAGAAAGTTTTAGGATGAGGGTGGTAACTTCTGGGTTGTCAGACATACATGGGTCTGCCTGTCAAGATAATTTGGGGAGAGGAATCTAGGGAGGGGCTTGTTTGGAAGGGATGTACTGTGCTGTGAGACCAGATTTTTTGCTTGGGGAAGGGTTGGGTGAGCCGTCCTCCCTCCTGAGCCTGGTGTGAGGGCTTCCAGAGGCCCCTTGGAGAGCTCTGAAATGTGCTCTCTGCAAGAGGGACTCTGGTGGAAGAGACTGACTGATGCCCTTCTCAGGTCTGGGCAAAGCAGAGGTGAGGTCCCTCCTGTTGGGTGGGGATCAGCCTTCACTGCCCTAGCACATGAGTGTTTCCTGTAGCCCAAATGTGGTGGCTACACTGTGTTATTCTGAGTGCTCTTTCTGGGACCACCTGAGGGGACAGAGCTCTCATTAGGAAGGGGGTAAAGGTGACCATGGGGTGCCCAGTTGAGTGATGATCTGAGACAGGCTCCAAAGAGCTTATGGAAACCACCATGAGAAAGAGGCAGTAATATTTTTGGCTGTGTCTCCACCCTAAATCTCATCTTGAATTGTAATTCCCATAATCCCCACATGCCAAGGGAGAGACCAGGTGAAGGCAATTGAATCATGGGGGTGGATTTCCCCCATGCTGTTCTCAGGCTAGTGAGTGAATTCTCATGAGATCTGATGGCTTTGTAAGTGTTTGGTCGTTCTGCCTGCGTTCATTCTCCTTCCTGCTGCCTTCTGAAGAAGGTGTCTTGCCTCCCCTTCACCTTCCACCATGCTTGTAAGTTTCCTGAGGTCTCCCTAGTCATGGGGAACTGTGAGTCAATTAAACCTCTTTCCTTTATTAATTATTCCATCTCAGGCAGTTCTTTTTTTTTTTTTTTTGAGACGGAGTCTCGCTCTGTCGCCCAGGCTGGAGTGCAGTGGCCCGATCTCAGCTCACTGCAAGCTCCGCCTCCCGGGTTTATGCCATTCTCCTGCCTCAGCCTCCTGAGCAGCTGGGACTACAGGCACCCACCACCTTGCCCGGCTAGTTTTTTGTATTTTTTAGTAGAGACGGGGTTTCACCGTGTTTGCCAGGATGACCTCGATCTCCTGACCTCGTGATCCACCCGTCTCGGCCTCCCAAAGTGCTGGGATTACAGACTTGAGCCACCGCACCCGGCCTCAGGCAGTTCTTTATAACAGTGTGTAAATGGACTAATACAGGCAGCTATAATCTTCCAGACCCACCCAGGATATGAGCTCTGCTATCCCCAGGCTCAGGATATGAAACCTTCAGTTAAAGGCTCTCCCTCCTCCCCAGCTTCAGCCTTGATGGGAGCAGTGCTGCTGGCCAGCGGGTGGAGGAATGGACAGAGAGAGGATGAGAAGGAGGATTAGGGCCCCTTTCCCTTGGGGTAACATTAAAATCTTGGACCTGACATTCTAAGAAATGAGAATGAGTTCATTCTAATGAATGAGCTGCGTTTAGATTCAACACGAGCAAGGATCTTTCCAGTGACCTAGACGGACTGAGCAGAAAAGCTACTGGACCTGCAGAAGTTTTCCTCAGGACAGGGGCAAAATTACCGCATGTGAATAAAGATCAACAAGGTAGCGGGAGTCAAGAATAAAATAGTGCTTTTTAATATCATGGGTTCTGCTTGCTCAACATGCCAAATTATTTCATTCGACTAAGACTTTTCTAATGTATTCGTTTGTTTCTATTAATATTATGTTTTCTTAATAATTCCACTGTTTTGGATTAAAAAAAACTTTAGCTTCCTTTTGCAAATAAAATGGTAGTAGACACATAATTCAGACATTGTGTAAAATTTTATTAGTGAAGATTTTTCCTGTTTTTTAAAATGCTAATATTCAGCTTTTAAAAAAGATTTTACTTTAAGTTCTGGAATATATGTGCAGAACTTTTTAAAAACTAAACAATAAATGTTATATTACGTATGCTTAAAATTACCATATTATTCATCATCCAGAAATGGGACACATTGTCTTTCCACATATGCTGAAATATTTGTTCACACACCAACACTGTGCTTTTTGGATAAAAATTTACCTTTTAAGTGAGTCTGGCTGAGAAGTTACAATTTGTTTGCTGGTAGGTTGAATCCATCCATAGAGGTACAATGTCTTTCATTTACAGTAGTTTTCTTTCTTTTTTAAAGTCTGTATTTGAATTCCTTTAGATGAGGAATGCCCTCTTCTGTCTGCCATTGTCCCTGCAAATTCCTTTGCTTTCACTCAGCCTGATTCTTACAATTGCTTCAACTTCCTGACCCTTCCATGCTCCGGGGATTTTGACTCCTGCTGCAGTTATAATGATCAATATAGGTTTTATATATATTATTGAAAGACAGTTAAAATTTTTGTTGGGTTTATATATGAGGAACAGCAGGGTCTACTTGTGGAGTAAATCATATCAATGATTTTTTTCCCCCAAAATCAACATGGAATATATTAAGAGCGAATGAGCAAGTATCCCTCCTCCAGGTATAAGAATATAAGAATAAGAATATAAGAAGGTATAAGAAGCATGCTGTGATATTGAGTCAATTGGTTGCCCAATCATAGACACCTTTCACCGACAGAGTAACAGGTAAGAAAAGGACCATTTTAATATATTGCACCAATTGCTACAAGAATCACTTTGAGGATTTCCTGGCATCTTTCTCATTTTTATTATTTTCTTATTTCTTTAAAGAATGCAGTTAATTAAGTGCCTCAGCATCAGGGACTAAGCGAAGCTTATTTCCCTCCCAGCATTTTCTATTTGGCTTTATCCCCTATTTGGTTGTTTATTTTTATTTATTTATTTATTTTTGAGACAAGGTCTCACTCTGTCGCCCAGGCTGGAGTGTGGTGGTGCGATCTCAGCTCGCTGCAACCTCTGCCTCCTGGGTTCAAGCGAGTCTCCTGCCTCAGCTGCCCAAGTAGCTGGGATTACAGGTGTGTACCACCCCACCCAGCTAATTTTTGTATTTTTAGTAGATACAGGGTTTCACCATGTTGGCCAGGCTGGCCTCAAACTCCTGACCTCAAGTGATCTGCCAGCCTCGGCCTCCCAAAGTGCTGGGATTATAGGTGTGAGCTGCCGCACCAGGTCTTTACCCCCTATTTGACTGCATATGTTCTTGGGTGATGAATCCTTTCACCTCAGTGTCTTTTAATCATAGGAAACATAATAAACGAATCATATTTAGTGCTCCTACAGCAATGCTCATTTTCAAATCATACAAGAAGTCCTTGCTAACGGATGGTCGATGCCCACAGGTGTGTGGGCTTTGAGCAGTCACTACATCTTCCCCTTTGGGCATGATGAGAGGATTCCTGCAGCGTTTTGTAAGAGGTAATTATGGCCCTCTCCCAGTCTCTGGTCAACTTCCCTTCCTGGCACAAATTGGCCTCTTTGAAAGGGGGTATCCTTTTCAAGGATATGCATGATGTGATTTTATAATTGGTAGGGGAAATTGGGGTCAAGGGAGTCCGCTGAAGATTAAAAGCTCAGACTGTATCTGTGAAGCTGCCACAGACAGGAAGACAAACAATTTGATTTCCCTTTGTTCGCAGGGGTTGTGAGGATGCTTCTGGATTCCCAAGTCAAGTTCATGACTTATTCATAAACATACATTTAACTGATGTAACGTTAGAGACAGCTCTCTGAAGCCAACACAAGTGTGATAATGTCCTCCCAACGGGGTGGGTTCTACTTAATTTTGCTGGTGCTGGCAATGCGTGCGTATTATTTTGACTGGGAACATATTATTAGTGAGGATGGCCCTACATCCTCCATGTAATAATACATGTTTGCCCTTTAGAAGGCAATCAAATAAATGTGACAGTAGCCACATGTGTTACTGTCCTGAAAGAGGTGTCCTGAGACATGGGGAAGGCTATCTCCATAATGAAATCAAGGAATATTCCCTTCCCAGCCTAGTGTTCTCTCTGACTCATTTTATTTTTATTATTTGTAGTTTTTGAGACAGGATCTCACTCTGTCACTCAGGCTAGAGTGCAGTGGCACGATCACAGCTCACTGCAGCCTCCATCTCCAGGACTCAAGCGATCCTCCCGCCTCGGCCTCCTGAGTAGCTGGGACCACAGACACATGCCACCATGCCTGGCTTTTTTTTTTTTTTTGTAGAGATGAAGTTTCATCTTGCTGTCCAGGCTGATTTCCAACTCGTAGGCTCAAGTGATCCACCTGCCTTGGCCTCTCAACCTGCTGGGATTACAGACATGAGACACTGCACCTGACCCCTGATTCATTTTAACTCATAAAACTTTGAATACTCAATTGTGTTTAATTATCTTTTCTGTGTTTTCTGTGACAGGTTTTCTGGACTTGACCAACAAAAGGGGTTCATATAGTCACATTCCCTGTAGTTATTTTTTATTTTCTGGAAGATTAGGAGGCAGAAGAAATGTGGGAAAGATATTGAGGAGGAAGTTTCAGTTAATACACACTCACATGCAAGCCCAGCCCCTGCAGCTCATATCCTTCACTTTGCTTTGAGTGACAGATGGTGGTGACTTGTCACAGTGCTCTTAGTCTGAGGGGGGCCAGGTGGGGTCACACTGCACAGAGAGCACGGAATGGGAGCACGGGGGCTGGGGAGAGGCTTCATCCCTCCCTGCACCAGCCTGATGGAGAGGAGATGAGACAGGCCAGGAGGAGGTCAGGTGGTGGCTGCAGATTAGGAAGGACCTGGTAGGATTTTGTTTGGGTTTTGGCTTTAATTCTGGGTGACAGTGGAAGTCCAGGGAGGATTCTGAGCTGAGGAGTGACAAGCTGAGCCAGGGTCAGAGTGTCAGGGCCCAGGTAGAGCAGGGCGGGACTGGCACAAGTGTGTATGTGGTGGTGCAAGGGGAGGGTGATGAGGGAATGGTGATGGGGATGGTCTGCAGACTCTGGAGATGCTTTGAGGCTGGAGCCAGCAGGATTTCCTAATAGATGGTCAGTGGGTGGGAGAGAATGAAGAAAGTTGAAGATGGATCTGGATTTTATTTTGTTTGTTTGTTTTCATTTGAGCAATTCTCGTGGATGGAATTGTCATTAACAGCATAGGAAAGACTATGAGAGAAGCATGCTTGGCAGGGACAATAAAGGAATAGCATTTCAGCTTTGGGCAGCTTAGGTTTGAGATGACAGTCAGATATCCCATGAGAGAGGCCATGCAGTTGGTTGGATAAAGGGGCATGAGTTCATCTGGGCATGGTGGCTCATGCCTGCAATCCCAGCACTTTGAGAGGCTGAGGTGGGCAGATCACCTGAAGTCAGGAGTTTGAGGCCACCCTGCCCAACATGGCAAAACCCCATCTCTCCTAAAAATACAAAAGTTAGCCAGGTGTGGTGGTGGGTGCCTGTAAACTCAGCTACTCCAGAGGCTGAGGCAGGAGAATCACTTGAGTCCAGGAGGTGGAGGTTGTGGTGAGCTGCGGCTGTCACTGCACTCCAGCCTGGGTGAGAGAATGAGACTCTATTTCAAAACAACAACAACAGCAACAACCAGGTGTGAGTTCAGGGGAGACATCAGGAATCATCAGTGAGAAGGGATGGGGTCTAGAGAGAATAGGGCAGAGGTAGTGGTTTGCATCAGAAAGCAAGCTAGCAAAACAGGTTGGGGTGGTGAGGAGGAGTCAGCTTGGACATGGAGGTGGCTCTCTGGAGGAGAAGCAGGGCAGGGTCTTGTCCACAAGCTGAGGTCAGAAGGAGAGATATTTCAAGGAAGAACAGCTGTGTCCAAGCTACTGAGGGGGCCACGCAGGAGAAAACTGACAAGCCACTGCTGAGTTTAGGCAGCGATGGGTCATTGAGCACCATGGTGAGAGACTCAGGGAGGTGGTGGGAGAGAAATGCTGATGGAAAGGGGTTTAAGAATGACCAGGAAAGATTTAAAACAGAGGAAGCAGATGATTCTTTTTCAGGAGTTCTATTGTGAAGGAAAAAGAGAGGAGGTTGTAGCTGGAGGGGATAAAGGTTATGAGTTTTGTTTTGTCTACTTTCCAAGATGGGAGAAAACCTCAACACTATTATAGACCAATAGGAATAATCTGGGAGAGAGAAAAAATTATGTCAAGAGTGGGATGAGAGAGTTGCTGGGCAGTTTTCTTCAGGGTCATGAGAAGAATGGGATTCAGTGAGCGCCTAAGTGCAGGGTCCCTGAGAAGGGAGGAGGAACCTGGTGGTGAGTGTCTGTGGCTCCTACAGGAGGGAGAAGACGTTGGGTCTTTCTCAACTGGCTCCTCGGCCTTTTCCTCCTCCATCAGCTGGTATCAGTTCACCGGGATGCTGGGCTCCTGAAGTGGGACCATCAGGAGACACGTCCCTGCCTGAAATTTGGGAAATGTTTTAGAAGAGGGAGAAGAAAACTTGTCAACAAAAGAACACAAGGAAACGAGGCATGTGAGTGAGTGTGCATGTGTGGTGTGCACGTGAGTGTGGGATGCAGGAACAGGCCCCATAGTCCAGAAAATGTAAGAGGCTAAGAAACCCCATGTGAGAGTCTACGCGAGGGGTTATCTATAGACTAAACCTTAGAAAAGCCTCCATTTCTATGGTGGAAATATCTGACCACCTTAGAAAATGGTGGAAGGATAGTGGGCTATGGGATTTCTGTGTCAAATTAATAAGAACAAAGGAAAATGAGACATGTTTTTGATCTATATTCCACCTTGGAGCACTCCTTTGGTTCTCAGTGGTCTAGGTGTGTGGAGCACAGCCTCAAAGACAAATAGGCATTTACGCAGGACACGGTCCCTGAGCAGGCTCAAGCTCTACCAGGAACCTATGGGGATCCCTGTCATAGTTTTATATTAATATACAGTTTCCTGACTTTGATGGTTGTGCCATGGTTATATAAGACAGTGTCCCTGTTCTGAGAAAATATATGGAAATATTCAGGGTTAGAGTGTCTTGAAGTCTCCAACTTACTCTTGAATGGTGTGGGAAAAATAGAGAGAGACACTGATAAAGCAAATGGAACACAATGCAATATTATGGTTATATTTTTGCTCATTTTCTCTAGGTTTGAAACGTGATTGAAGTGGCTGAGTGGGATGGGTCTGTTTCCCAGGCTCTGCCTGGGCTTCTAGAGCTTTACGAAGCTCCCATCCCTCCAGCAGCCGATGGAGCGTGCTTGGGGTGGGCTTCTAGAGCTTTACGAATCTCCCATCCCTCCAGCAGCCGATGGAGCGTGCTTGGGGTGGGAGGTGCGGTCTCTATCAACCCACTTCCCCATTTTTAATATGAACAATGGACACTTTCTCAATATTGGGTGAAGATCATTGTGCAAGCAACAGTAAGACAGGCCTTCTACCCCTTCTTCAGCTCGGACTGTGACTCCCAATCCCTGCTCTGCGGGGTTTCTGTGGCCATCCTGCCCTCCTTATGTATTGGTGTCTTTTCCAAGTATGGATGATTCAGCAGCTCTGCTGTGGGGAACCATCACTCCGATGGCTTCTTACTCTGAGGAAGAAACACCTCTCACGTTCGCACTGCCTTCCACTGTCTTCCCCCTTTGAGAAGGTCAGGTATACCAGTATCTTTGACCGATGTTTCTGCTGGAGTTTGGAGTGAAGCTCTGCAGAGTAGAAGATATTGATGGGCTTTGTAATTATTAGGAAGATGTGAGATGAGATTGGTAATGTAAACTTATTTAGAAATTCATCACTGTAGAATTATTGGACATAATCCAAACAAATTCTTGCACAAAAATACACATTTGGTTGGCCTACATAATCTTTAGAATGAAGGAATATTTTGTTAATGCAATTCTCGATTTATCCTGAAATTCTGCCCCCTGTACTTTGAATCTGCCTCTACACATTAGGTTTGAATGGAATCGAGTAGGACTGTTACATTGTCTGAATTTATCCTACTTTATGTAATTGAAGGTGAGAAGCTTTTAAATGCACCATGGAAATAGGTGCACATTTCTATAGAATAAAGCTTCTCCAGAGAGCTTTCTAATGAAGCCACATGGTTGGCATATAGTAGATGCTAAAATATTTGTATTTTATCCTAGGTTTGTATCTAATTTTCAAGAGAACTAGACAGGAAGTGATTACCTTTCTGTCTACTGCTTAAGTATGGGTTATAAAGAACAAGCTTCTGGGGCTTAATTTAATAAAAGCCAATAAACAACATTATGGACTAACCTGGTAACAAATAATAATAATATAATAATATATATAATATTATTTTAATAAGAATATAGTGCTTACTGTGAGCCTGGCTGGTCTCAGTATAGGCCTATTTATTTATTTATCCCTTAAAACAGTGCAATAGCAGCACAATCATGTAGGTATATTACAAACACTACTTCCTAGTGGAGAAGGCTGGGGCCTGCAGGTTAAGTCTGCAAGCTGGTAAGTGGTAAAGTAGGATTCAGATTCAGGGGCTCTCCTTCCACGGTCTGGGATCTTAGTTACTAACCTACCTTCTCTGAGCAGCAGTCTATGGACTGGACAATCTCATGGACACAGTAGGTAGTCACAGATGATGGGGGGAAGCTGCGGATGTTAGGTGACATTTCTGGGTAGCCAAGTCCTGCTCAGATGAGTGGAAGAGACCTAAAAGAGGCGTGTGTTTGGTTAGACAGGTGGACCCAGGCTACTGGGGGTCCAGGGTCAGTACTGAGTGGAGACTGGCGCTCAGTGGAAGTCTGTGGCGGTTATGGTAATGACTATTGTATATTACGATCCTCCCTGGCTCTTTGTAGAATTCTCTCCTCGCCTACCTTTGAAGTAGAGTGGTGGGCATGGGACTGGGTTCAACCAATCAAATGTGAGTTTGCTTTTAGAAGAAGCTTATTAGTAAACCTCCTCCTATTCTCTTTCCTCTGACTCAGAAATGTGATTTCTCCAGAAAGCATGGACTCCATCAGCCTGGGTCTAGAAGCAAGGATCAGGAAAGATAAGCCCTTTCAGTCCCTATTCCTACCCAAGATGGAGATGTGGTCAGAGCAACACACAAAACTTGTTGTCTGAGCCCACTGAGAGTTTGGGATTGTTTGTTACTGAATGAACTTAGCCTATCCTGACTGATACTCAGCCCACTGTCCTCTGAGAGGAAGCATCTCCACACCTAGTCCAAGCAGAACTGGGGGGTGAGAAAATAAATGGAGAGTTTTCATGTCTGATCCGAAGCGCTTGGTTAGTTCTCAGGTATAACATCCTCGGCTTTTTACTTGAGCCTAGAACCAGGATTAATGGGTGCTGATCCTGGTGTGACCATTACAGACTCAAGCACTTGTTGAAACCCTCAGGAGTTTAACGAGATGAAGAATCAGAATTGTGCATGATATGGGATGAACTCCTCATGAGACAGGGAGAGTGATCTTGTAAGTTTACTCAGAAACTCCCCCTTCCCTCCTCCCCCTCCCGTCACTCTTCTCTTTTCTTTTCTTTTCTCTTTTCTCTCTTCTCCTCTCTTCTCTTCTCTTCTCTTCTCTTCTCTTCTCTTCTCTTCTCTTCTCTTCTCTTCTCTTCTCTTCTCTTCTCTTCTCTTCTCTTCTCTGTCGCCCAGGCTGGAGTCCAATGGCATGGTCTCAGCTCACTGCAACCTCCACCTCCTGGCTTCAAGTGATTCTCCTGCCTCAGCCTCCCAAGTAGCTGGGATTACAGGTGTGCGCCACCAAGTCCAGCTAATTTTTGTATTTTCAGTAGAGATGGGGTTTCGCCATGTTGGTCAGGCTAGTCTTGAACTCCTGATCTCAAGCAATCCCCCCTCCTTGGCCTCCCAAAGTGCTGGGACTACAGGTGTGAGCCATCTCACCCGAGCAGAAACTTTTCTTTTGAGGTTTGATTTTAACTCCTCAGATGGGACTGGAAAGTTGCTGCACTTCCTTACTCCCCAAGAAAACCAGATTTCATTTTGTGGAACAAGTGAGAGGAGGCCACGCCCTGCTGGATGTCTCAGAGACCTGTCACTCACGGGCTCACGGATGACTCTGTAAATCCTCTCGGAAGCCAGCCCGGCTGCGATGATATGTGGGGGCCAGGCAAACAGACCCATCATGGACTTAGAGAGTGGATTTCGGGGACTGCGAGGCATTGTGCTTGGCTCCCATGTCACGCTGCCTTCATTGTGGGCAGATGCAGGCGCAGGAGCAAGGTGACTGCCTAGCTGCAGGCGTGACCATCCACTGCAGGGGAAGGCCTGCCTCGGCTGTCCTGAGCTGGACAAATGAGGCTTATTCAGGGGACTGTTGGAGTGTTTGTGGCCCCTCCCACCAGGTATAAAATGACCCACTTTCACCCAACATGGAGGAGGTGAGTCACAGAGGTCCCTGGAATCCTGTGCAAGTGGCAGTCAATGGGAGAGCCAGGACATATGCAACCCCAGCTTACCTGTGATGATTTCCTCATTTTACAACACTCAGTCTGACATGAGTTCAACAGAAGAAGACGAGAAATGGGGAAGCTGATGCGTTCAGCTGGTGAAAGGCCACCGGGGTCCCACAGTGGAGGCAGCTGCTGGGGAAGGGACGAGGCCAACGTGCAGGCCCGATATCTCCTCGGTGTGACCCAGAGAATGCAGGTATCATACATGAAAATGGGTCAGGGAGGAAACGTGTGCGCCCCAGGTCAGGGGCTATGTTTATTCTGTTCACTCTGTCATCAAGCTCCCAGCACAGGGCCAGGCAAATACTTGATAGTCAATATTTGTTAAATATTTTTAAATGAATGAATAAATGAGTGCATGAACAAATGACATGGGGGTGGCTGTGGGATGCTGACTACAGAATCTGCCACTCAAGAGTGAGGTCTTGGCTGGAGAGAGAGTTCCAGTTCATCTAGGGCAAAGTGCTGGGAGCACATGCGGCCTTCAGGACAGGTGGCACGGCACAGATGGAAACGCGCTCTGCTTTTAGAAAGGGAAGCGGGATTTTCAGGAGAGAGCATAGGCTGCTCATCTCTATGGCCAGTGAAAGCCCTCAATAGTTTGATTTTAAAACTTCACTTACTGTTTACGATTTGTCTCCTGAACACTTTCTGTGGCATAAAGTTGAAATTGTAGTCTGGGCACGGTGGGTCACCTGTAATCCCACCACTTTGGGAGGCCAAGCTGGGTGGATCGTTTGACGTCTGGAGTTTGAGATCAGCCTGGCCAACACGATGAAACCCTGTCTCTACTAAAAATACAAAAAATAGCCGGGAGTGGTGGTACATGCCTGTAATCCCAACTACTTGGGAGGCTGAGGCAGGAGAATTGCATGAACCCAGGAGGCGGAGGTTGCAGAGAGCCGAGATGGTGCCACTGCACTCCAGCCTGGGCGACAGAGTGAGACTACATCTCAAAAAAAAAAAAAAAAAAAAAAAAAAAAAAAAAGTTGAACTTGTAAATACGGATTCAGTCTTTGATTTACACCTAGTTTAGTTTTCAGGCAAGAAAAATAATGATCACTTAAGAGATATAACCATGATTGCCTGGAATTGAAGTGGCTGTTTATTTTTCAGAACGCCATCATTTCATCAGGCGGTTTTTAGTTTCCTTTAAATGCGTGTGCTTCTTCTGTGAAGTTTGAGGGGATAATGCAGCTCAGTGCTGCACAATGCATTTGTTTTTCTCTTTCATTGAAAGCTTTTGCTGTCATATTTGAAAATCAGCTCAGACGGACACTGCAATTTGCTAAAATCAATATAATTAGAGAAAAAAATTGATGTACTGAGAAGAGTTCAATGCAAGGAGCTGTTGGGCATGATTGAAATGCCTAATGAGCTGTGTGTCTTCAAAATCTAGGATTTGAACCACAGTGAAACCTGGACTTTTGTAATGGAAATTTTACGTTAACACTCAGTTCCTCCAAGGCAGAGCAATACTTGAAACAAATCTGGATCTGGAGTTATGTCCCTTTTAAAGGGTGGTTTGTGCTGCACACCATGACACCAAAATGTCATACTCACACCTAATTTCTTCACGTTATTAACGTTTACCTCTCTGGCTATGGTAGGGTGTGAAACTGTTAAATTCTTTTGAGTCCCAATTTGTGCTTTTAACAGTTGAATTTTCCTAGGTGTTTCTCTAAGTCTTTTGCAGAAGTCACTATTTCCTTTCTGAGATGGGAACTTGGAAATCAGCGCAGGGAGCAATCTGTGTGATATGATTTGGCTTTGTATCCCCACCCAAATCTCACCTTGAATTGTAATAATCCCCAAGTGTCAAAAGCAGACCAGGTAGAAATAATTGAATCATAAGGGTGGTTTCCTCCATTCTGTTCTTGTGATAGTGAGTGAGTTCTCACAAGATCTGATGGTTTTTGGGGCCTCCCGCTTCGCTTGGCACCCATTCTCTCTCTTGCTGCCCTGTGAAGACATGTCTTCTGCCATGATTTCCCGCGGTCTCCCCAGCCATGCAGAACTGTGTCAATTAAACCTCCTTTTTTTTTTTTTTTTTTCTTTTTTTCTTTTTTGAGACAGAGTTTCGCTGTTGTTTCCCAGGCCAGAGTACGATGGTGCAATCTTGGCTGACGACAACTTCTGCATCCCAGGTTCAAGCGATTCTCCTGCCTCCGCCTCCCAAGCAGCTGGGATTATAGGCACCTGCCACCATGCCCTGCTAACTTTTTGTACTTTTAGTAGAGACTGGGGTTTCACCATGTTGGCCAGACTGGTCTCAAACTCCTGACCTCAAGTGATCCACCCGCCTCGGCCTCTCAAAGTGCTGGGATTACAGGCGTGAGCCACCACATCCAGCCCTCTTTTCTTTATAAATTACCCAGTCTCGCTATTTCTTCATAGTAGGATGAGAACAAACTAATACACAGTGTTTAAGCAAAGATTTTGGTTTGTGCACAGAAAAGCAAATCATGTGTTGTTTGTGGCTGGAACATCATTTATCATATGGATAACTAGGCTTTGTCCTGCAAAGCCCCTGATGCTGTCTAAGACCCAGGATTTTGGCTTGAAGAGTTAATGGGGCCTGGGCGCAGTAGCTCAGGCCTGTAATCCCAGCACTTTGGGAGGCTGAGGCAGGCAGATCACTCTAGGTCAGGAGTTCAAGACCAGCCTGGCCAACATAGGGAAACCCAATCTCTACTAAAAATACAAAAATTAGCTGGGCATGATGGTGGGTACCTATAATCCCAGCTACTCGGGAAGCTGAGGGAGGAGAATCGCTTGAACCCGGGAGGCAGAGGTTGCAGTGAGCTGAGATCGTGTCACTGCACCCCAGCCTGGGAGACAGAGTGAGACTCCCTCTCAGAAAAAAAAAAAAAAAAAAGAGTTCATGGGGTCTCATTCTTAGAGCATCCTCTTGGCAGTGACAGGCAGGGAATAGGAAGTCTGCTGGCTTGGGAGAGATGATCAGTTTCTGCTTCTCAGGGACCACATAAAGAGGTTCACTGAATGAACCAGAACTTTTAATGGAATAAATTTTCTTAGCGGGAAATCACAGCCAAAGAGGTGGGGAAAATCAGGAGGGAATAGGCTTTGAGCCAGGCAGCGGTGGAGGCCACCCTGGTTTGGCACAGATGGGGACCCTTAGCTGCTGCTCCACCTACCCACTACCTTGTCTTCTTGTAGGAAGGGATGATGAGGCCTCCCCGTGTGGCGATTGGGAAGACAAATGGGACATCATATTTTAACAGCGTTGAAAACAAGGCAGCATCCCTGTAGTGGGTACAAGCGAGCTTCTTATCCGGCTTCTCACCACGAATACACACGACACACGACCATAGTCCTTGGCTTAGACTTCACCCTGGAACGCTCTGGAGGGTTTTAAAGAATTTAGATATTCATAGAGATAAGGAATATAAGTAAATGACTGCAACTGTGCTGTGGGAAGTGAGTTAGAGTAACAATCACATACACATTCTCCCACACACCAGCCTGATGACCACGCGCCGGGAAGCTGGTATCTCCCTCCGCCTTCAGCGTCTCCACATCAATGGTCTTGACTAACGGTGTCTACGCGGAACAGCACTGCCTTCCTCGTTGAAACCTGCTGGGCTTATTTCTGGTTTCTGTACTGCTCTGTGCTCCTTCTGCTTCTTGTTTTCAAGGCACTTTAATAGAGTTGGCAGAAACTTCCAAGCAGTTGCGATATCTCAACGTTGGGATTTTAAGCAAGTGTTTTTCCTCAATCGATTTCAAAGGAGGGTTCACTTGCTTTGAACACACTCTGTAAGGCCACAGTGCTAGATGCTTCTTATCCAGGACGCCTCGATTCTGTCCGTGTATGACGTGTTTTTGCAGTGGGTTGTTCTTTAAGGGCTGCTGTACTTCACCCTGCTGCCTTGGTTTTCTGCTCATGATTCAGTGGTGGATGTGGCTTCTGCCTCAAGTCGTCTTATTTTGAGAGGGAGTTTCACTCTTTTCACCCAGGCTGGAGTGCGATGGCACTCTTGGCTCACTGCAACCTCTGCCTACCTGGTTCAAACGATTCTCCTGCCTCTGCCTCCCAAGTAGCTGGCATTACAGGCGCCCGCCACCACACCCGGCTAATTTTTGTATTTTTAGTAGAGATGGGGTTTCACCATGTTGATCAGGCTGATCTCGAACTCCTGAGCTCAGGTGATCCACCCACCTTGGCCTCCCAAAGTGCTGGGATTACAGGTGTGAGGCACTGCGCCCAGCCTGTCATTTTTGATAATAGTACATTTCAGGTTATGTTGGAAGTGAGAAGGGTCTTTTATGGAGCAGAAACATAGTTGTGGGACCTTGATAATCAGTGTCACTAACCCCTGCTGTAACTCACACGGACTTGCCATCGGCATGTCAGCTGCAGGAGGGCATCTGCTGCCTGGCCTATGGCAGTGGTGCTTTGGTAATCGTGCTGGAGAAGCTGGTGATGAATACGAGGAAGATACTGTGGTCACTGTGGTCCCATGACTGCTCAGGACCCAGTCTCCCTCCTCTGCACAGATCTTATGTAATCCTGCCAAAAATCACATAATGCAGGCATTCATTTCACAATGAAAAACTCAAGAGAAGTATTGGTTACATTGCTTGTATGTGGACAAGCTGAAATTTGGACCCAGATATGACAGGGGGCAAAGGCCTTGTTCATTCAATTCACCTCACTCTACTGTCTTTTCCTGTAAAGGAGTAACTTTTTTCATTCATTTTTCCCCGTTACTTCCTCTTCTGATTCTTATTTAGTTTTTAATTTTATAGCTGGATATTTTGATCTTGATTAAGCTCTAATATTAACCATACTACTGGAGTATTTTAAGCACAGAGCCCTAGCATTTCTTTGGGTATGGGTCAGGTGGGTGAATGTTATGGACTGAATGTTTGCGTCCTCCCCCCCAGCTTCATCTGTTAAAATTCTAACCCTCAATGGAGAGGTAGTAAGAGGTGGGACCTTTGGGAGGTGAATAGGTCAGGAGGGTGCAGCTCTCATGAGTGGGATTAGTGCCCTTACAAGAGGAGCTAGGAGATCATGCTTCTCCCTCTGCCACATTAGGATACAGTGGGAAGGTGGCCGTCTAGAAGCCAGATACCAGATCTGCCAGCACCCTGATGTAGGACTTCCCAGTCTTCTGAATCTTGAGAAGTAACTGTTTGTTGTTTAAGCCACTAAAGTTTTCTGGGATAGTGGCCAGAACTAAAACGATAAGATGGTATAGACAAGATAGCCACCGAATCAGTCTCCCTCATGGACAACTGTGCGTAACACAGTACCCAGCAATAGTCAATACTTCATAAATGCTGGTTGAATGAACAAAGACATAGATATGAAAGCACCGTCACTACATCAGTCAGTGATTTCAGTCCTTTAAAGGTGTCCAGTTTGCATGCTGGTACATTGTCAGGTGTGGCAGGTGTGTTGGACACTGCAATGATCCCTTCAGTCAAGGCCTCCTTGCCTCAGTTTTGGGGGCAGCCGTGCACAGTCTCCTGCTCTCAGCCCCTTCAGAGATCACTGCAGCTGAAGAAAGCCACCTGTCCCCCAGTTCTGCCCTCTCAGATGGCCCTGGGCTGATGGATGCAGGAGTGTGAGCCCCCAGCTTCCAGCCCCACTCTGGACGGCTCTGCAGGGCCCATCCAAGGGCTGAGCCCCCAGTGGTTAACAAGGCTGTTTGAGGTCTGTCTTCCAGTTCAACTTCTGCTCTACCCACTTCTGCCTCCTTTCTTCTCTTCCTCTCCTTAATAAACACCCTACACATCAGTAGGCTCGGAGTGGGCTTTCTGGAAACCCAGTCTGGAGCACCAGATGGCCGAGTATGGGCTGATGTTTTTTGTTTTGTTTTTTCTCCCCCCAGGCTTCATACTTGTCATTCCCAATGCTGCTATTAGGTGATCGTGTATAAGGAAGTGCGATGAATAGGCAGCATTCAGAATACTCTTGACGTTCTATAATATGTCCACATGGAGTAAACATCTATTATTAAATATGGATAATTTGCATTCATATATAAACATGAAGCCAAACTTTCCTTTGAAACAGATGATAAACAAATGGCAATGCCTAGGTACCTCTGAGTGCTTTCTCTTTAGTGTAACTGAAATTAATCACAATTGTGCACACTTGATTTGTCTTAAGAGTGTGATGTTTCCGGCTTATACTTTTCTCAGTATATTTTTCTTTAGAATTTCAAAGATGTGGCAATATACAGATAAGAACTTGATGTGTACATTGCTTTTTGTCCTATGACACTTGATTCGGAGTTTAATCCAGTTTTATGTTCCAAACATAACAAGATGAAAAATGATATTGCACCCACTCAATATTACTGTGTGTATCTTTTCAGTGGAAATGATCAGTGATGTCTCCTCCTGGAGCTTATTCTGTTTATCAACAAACAGTTCCCACTTGTTCTTTTTCTCTTTTCTCTCTGCTTCTTATTCTCTGCTCAGACTATGACAAAGAGCATCACAGGGACCCTATGATGTGTCTGTATTTGGCTACATGTCAGCATCCTTTCAAAGGTTCCCATGTCTAGAGGGTGGGGATCATGTTCTAATTCTCCTTCCCCAGCAGAGTGCTCAACGTGTAACTGGGGATCAGCAACTTTTCCGTTCAGTGGAAGGATGAGGAATGAAGGGTGTTCCGGTGGGTACACATTGGCTCCTTTGCTCAGCTCAAGTGACCTCTCAAGCCTGTTCTACCTCCCACAGTGGGAAGAGAGGAAAGGGGCACTAGAGTCATGTGTGCAATATGGCTCCGTCTTCTCAAATCAGGGATGAACTTCTGCCTGTTTCTGGATATGTCAGTGAGGGCAGACACAGAGAAAGGGAAAGAGAATGAGACAGAGAGAGAGAGAGACAGAGACAAGAAGTGGGAGTGGAAAATAAAAAGAGAGGAGAGGATAAGGGAGAGAAAGGGAGGGGGAGGGTGAGAGAGAGAAAGAGGGAGGGAGAGAGAGAAATAGAGGAGAAATGGCTGAGATACCAGACAGTGGATTTAGAGTTCCTGGTTCCCATAAGGCTCTTTGTGTGAATCAGAACAAGTTTTATCCCACTGGAGAGCTACATCCCTGTGTGTCCAAGCCTTTTCCACTGGGCCGCATCTTGATATGAATTAGAACATGTTATCTTTAAGTTGGAGATTCTCCACCTCAGCACTATGGACATTTAGGCCAGATAATTCTGCTTTGGGGGCCTGTCCTGTGTAGAATGTTTGTAGTCACATTCCTGGCCACTACTCACTAGGTGCCAGTAGCATGTATGTCAAGTTGTGACAATCAAAAATGTGTTCAGGTATTCCCAAGTGCCTCCTGGAAGGCAAAATTGCTCCCTGTGAGATTCACTCACTTAAGTGAATGTAACTGAGTGCAGGAGTGCATGGTTTGGAGAAAGGATTGTAGGTGGGTTTTTAGTCATTCCCTGGTGACTTTCTCTGCTCCAGTTGCTTCCTTGGCCAGGTACACTTGTGCAGTGCACAGTCTCTACAACTGTACATAGCAGTCCTGCTGCTGCTGGTTCCCATGCATTCCTGTGTCATGGCTGAATCTCTTCCACTGGGTTCTCTGGGACACCCCTGAGTCCTTAAAACAAATGTGCCCTTTATACTTTGACTGTCTCAACTTTAGTTTTATTTGTAAGCCAACAGCCATGGTCCTCTTCTTATCCCTCCATCTCTGTTTATGTTTCATCAGAAAGGTGCTACTCTGTTTATGTTAGCACAAGTAGCTACTGTCTGTCTTTCGAAACTTTTTGCAAGTGTGAAAGTGTTTGGTTTGAAAGGTGTTACCTGTATTCAACACTCATCAAATCTCTTCTTCAAGGGCCTTTTCTTTTTTCTCTGACCTTTTATTTTTGGACCAAACACATCTAAGACACCATAGAGTGTATCAGTTTCCTTACAAAAATGTGGCGTCATTCACTTTATTAACGCTGTTTGATCTTTGACAAGTGATAAAGATGTGACATGAAACATATAATTTCTCATAACTTGAAGATACTCCAATTAGCATATATGAGACAGGAAAAAATAAAGAGGGTATTTTCTAATTAATTGAAAGTCATGCTTAGATTTAGAATGGTGCTTCCCAAACTATCAGGTCTGTAAGTTCACAAGAAAGAATCAGCATCATTTAAAAGTAACAAAATAACATTTTGAACAAGTTATTTTTATTTCTTCTTATTATTTTAAAGAAATTATTATTGAAAAGGTGATCAGGCCGGGCGCAGTGGCTCAAGCCTGTAATCCCAGCACTTTGGGAGGCCGAGATGGGCGGATCACGAGGTCAGGAGATCGAGACCATCCTGGCTAACACGGTGAAACCCCGTCTCTACTAAAAAAATACAAAAAAAACCTAGCCGGGCGAGGTGGCGGGCGCCTGTAGTCCCAGCTACTCGGGAGGCTGAGGCAGGAGAATGGCGGGAACCCGGGAGGCGGAGCTTGCAGTGAGCTGAGATCGGGCCACAGCACTCCAGCCTGGGTGACAGAGCGAGACTCCGTCTAAAAAAAAAAAAAAGAAAAGGTGATCATGATTGCAGTTTCTCCCTGCAGTATCTGTTGTCAGGCTCACAGGTGCAAAGTCTGAGTGCTACGTGAGATTCTACAAGTGTCCAGTCTCTTTTTCATCGAATGAAAAAATCTTTACTCTCAATTCTAGGTTGTCAGGAATGACAGCAATTGTTTGGTGGCTCTGTAATACAGTTTTGGATATTTTATCAAATATGGTCCTGGAAATTATAGAGCATTTTCTTAAGAAAATGTTCAGGCACTGAGACACTAAATCGATGAGCGTCTGTTGCACTCAGAGGCACGCTGAATGTTTGAGCTTTCAAGGTTGCAGGGAGTGAATCCCTAATTCATGTCTGAACTGCATTTGAGCCTAAAAAGTATTCTTTTTCCATGTTTGATTATAGTGTTGGAATGTGATTTCTAAAGATGCTCTGTAATATGTCATCACATTTGTTCCAGTGAGAGAAGAAAAGCTCTTCCCGGATCGGCCCTTGCCTCAGGTCTCCAGCCACACTGGCCTTTCTGGACCAGCCGTCCTGGGACCTGCTTGCCGCTGTGTGTTTGCACTCATCTCCCCTTAGTTCTCTTTGCATGGCTGGCTCTTTTGTGTCTTCAGATCTGTCCTCAAATGTTGTCTCTCCAGAGAGGCTTTTTCTAAAGTGGTGCCCCTCGGTCACTCTCCCATCACCCTGTTTAATTTCTCCCCAGCATTTATTGCAATCAGTATTGACTTTGCTGACTTGTTTACTGTGTTTTCCCACTACAAAACAAGATCCCCAAACTTGGGGCTGCATTGCGTCCACAGCTGTGTTTCCAGTGCCTGGAACACAGTAAGTGCTTGATAGACAAGACTGGATTTCTAAACGGCTGCTTCTTCCCACTAGACAGTATCTTTTAAATCCTGTAAATGTATTTAGATTTTGGTTTCTTCTCTGCCTTTTTTAGACGAAAAACTAGTTTTGGATGGAGAACATTATTTTGCACTTTTTCTTCCTGAAAAATAAACCTGGTTTATCAGGGAGATGACTACACTTTCTTTGAAAATGATGTGAGGGCTTTGATGGCTTTATGCTGCTCTTTAGAAAAATCTCACAACTTTCAATTCACTGGGAAGCAGGAGCACATGGAACATCGGTCCATTAAAGTCCAACTTTCAAATAATTGTTATTGAATTTTTTTTTTTAAATCTTTCTTCCTTTCTTTTTCAATTGTGTGGAAGAAATCACACTTTTGGATGAATTGTCCCAACACATGCAATTTCAAATTCTATGCTCCCATGCAAGTCCTGCTCACAATTGTTACAGGCTGAATTGTGTCCCCCCAAATGTACATGTTGTAGGCCTAATCCCCAATGTGATTGTATTTGGAGGCAGAACCTTTAAGGAGGTAATTTGAGCTAATGGGGTCATGGGCGTGGGGCCCTAATCAGATAGGACTGATGTCCTTATAAGAAAATAAACAGATATCACTCTCTTCCTCTCTCCATATAAGCACACAGGAAAGACCACTTGAGGACACAGAGAAGGCAGCTGTCTGCAAGCCAAGGAGAGGGACTGATGTGGTTTTGCTGTGTACCCACCCAAATCTCATCTTGGGTTGTGGTTCCTGTGGTCCCCACGTGTGGTGGTGGGACCTAGTGGGAGGTAGTTGAATCATGGGGGTGGTTATCCCGATACTGCTGTTTTCATGACAGTGAATGGGTCTCATGAGATCTGGTGGTTTTATGGAGGGCAGTTTCCCTGCACATGCTCTCTTGCCTGCTACCATGTAACATGTGACTACTCCTCTTCCTTTGCCTTCCACCATGATTGTGAGGCCTCCTTAGCCATGTGGAACTGTGAGTCAATTAAACCTCTTTCCTTTATACATTACCCAGTCTTGGATATGTCTTTATTAGCGGCGTGAGAACAGACTCATACAGGGGCCTCACTGGAAACCCTGGTGGTACTTAGATCTTGGACTTGCAGCCTCTAGGACTATGAGAAAGTAAGTTTCTGTTTCCTAAGCCACCCAGTCTGTGGTATCTTGCTATGGCAGCCTGCACAGGCCATATCAGTGAACATATAATTTTGAATTTTTCAATTCAGCTTTCTATTCTCATCACTAGTTCTGTGCTAATATTTTAATGAATGCACATTGAACCATGCATTTATTTTTAAATTTAGGGATAATGCACAATATAGTACTAAACATCAAATAGTCAACTTCAATGTAAACCGTAACACTCATTTACAAGAAGAGTTGCAAGCTGTCAACAAAAATTTAGCTGACTTCAACTGAGTACATATGTTACCTTTAGGAAAGTAATGATTCTGAAGATGACAAGAGATTTCTGTAAAAACTATAATTAATGTAACATTTCAAATGTTTGAAATGGATGTAAAAATAATTTTGTTGCTCTTTCCTCTGAAGCAGAAATGAATTGAAAACCACTTGATGGGGGTCTACATTGCAAAATACAGAGTGTCCTTTCTTTCACACTTTATGATTTGAGGATGTCGACTCCTGATGGGTCAAGAGTCTGAGGGCATGGTGTGTTAGTCTATTCTCACGTTGCTAATAAAGACATACCAAGACTGGGTAATTTATAAAGGAAAGAGGTTTCATTGACACACAGTTCAGCATGGCCGGGGAGGCCTCAGGAAACTTACAATCATGGCGGAAGGGGAACCAGGCACATCCTTCTTTATGTGACAGGAACAAGGAGAAGTGCCGAGTAAAATGGGGATACTGTCTAGTGGGAAGAAGCAGCCGTTTAGAAATCCAGTCTTGTCTATCAAGCACCTACTGTGTTCCAGGCACTGGAAACACAGCTGTGGACGCAATGCAGCCCCAAGTTTGGGGATCTTATTTTGTAGTGGGAAAACACAGTAAACAAGTCAGCAATTTATAAGGGATAAGCCCCTTATAAATCCATCAGAACTCGTGAGAACTCATTCACTATCATGAGAACAGCATGGAGATAACTGCCCCCATGATTCAATTACCTCACACCAGGTCCCTCCTGCAACACATGGGGATTATGGGAACTACAGTTCAAGATGAGATTTGGGTGGGGACACAGCCAAACCATATAAGATGATGAGGGAGCTTGCCTTTAACTGATACTGAGTCTGCACAGGTTTGAAGACACTGGGGTATAGAAGACATGCTGGTGACCTCTGTGTGCCTTATGGAGCCATGTCTCCCACTTCTTCACTGCGGGCTGTGCCCTGGAAGACTGACTTCTGTTGACTGCATCAAGAGTTGCCTTTGTCCTCTCATCTTGATTGGGTTCAGGTGATAGGAAGTACCTGCAGGAGATCAAAGAAGGATAGGCTCAACAGTGCCCACACCCACGGTACCCATGTCCTAATCCTTGGAACCTACAAATAATGACCTTATAGGCACACAAGACTTTGCAAAGGTGATCAGGCTAAGAGTCTTGAGATGGGGTGATTGTCTTGGATGGTCCAGATTGATCCAGTGTCATCACCAGTGGCCTTATCAGAGAGAGGCAGGAGGATCAAAGCCAGAGAAGGAGATGTGGTGATTGAGGCAGAGACTGGGTGCTTCAGCCATGAGTCCAGAGGGCCTGGCCACCTCTAGAAGCTGGAAGCAGCAAGGTGCAGATTCTTCTCTGTGTTCTTCGGGAGGAAACAGCTCCAGTGACATCCTAATTTTAGCCCCATAAGACTCATTTTGGACTTCTGACCTTCAGAACTTCAAGAGAGTTTGAAAAATACATCACAGACCATTGGAACATGTTTTAAGTGGCAAACTATATCATTCTCTTTTCTTTTTAGCTTTTCACCTTAGGAAGGAGGTTGCTTCACTTTTTATTTGACATGGAATTGTTTCTGTTGTTTTCCTAAACCTGGAGAGTGAAGGAAGCCATCCTCCAGGAGTCAAGACAAACTTTGGATGTAATTCCTGTTGATTTCAAGTAGCTTCTCTCTCTATAGGCTGGTAATATAATGGAAACATTTGTCCTGCCGCTAACGCAGACATTTGTGTTGTTTTAAGCCGTTAACTATTTTGGTAAATTCTTGGAGGAGCAATAGGGAGCTAATTAAAGGGGGAGCAAGAATGAGATGAAGAAGCTTGTCCTCCCTCCTCCCATGCTCCCTGTGGGTGGCATCTGATATGGTTCAGGTCTGTGTCCATGCCCAAACCTCATGTGGAATTGTAACCTTCAGTGTTGGAGGTGGAGCCTCGTGGGAGGTGATTGGATCACGGGGGTGCATTTCTCATGAATGGTGCTGTCCTCACGATAGTGAGTTCTTGTGAGATCTGGTCGTTTGAAATTGTGGGGCACCTCCCTCCTCTCTCTCTTGTTCTGCTTGTGTCATGTGAGGTGCCTGTTCCCCCTTCACCTTCTATCATGATTGTAACTTTCCTGAGGCCTCCCCAGAAGCCAAGCAGATGTCAGCACTATGCTTCTTGCACAGCCTGCATAACTGTGAGCAAATTAAATCTCTTTTTTTAAACAAATTACCTGGTCTCATACTTTTTGTAGCAGGTGAGAATGCCCTACTACAGCATCACTGAGCTGCGCACATCTCTGTCCTTCCTCTCACTTCCCTTCAGGCCCAGGGGTGGGAAAGAAAAACTCTCTACCTGCCCCACCCTTGCAAACAGAATTTCTTCTACACTTCCCTCATTTTATAGGAATTTGAATTTGCCATTGTTTCCTGCTGAGCTGCTATGAGGAGTAGCAGCAAGGAAGCCAGGACGGGACTCTGCGGGAGATGAGCTTGCACAGTAGCCTCCGCTCTCTGGCCAGGGTCTGCCTTTTTAATTGAATCCCTTCTGGGCCCTAATGAGAATGAAATTCATCCCCCCAACTGATGACCTCATTCCTCAAGCCCCAGTGCTGTGGTTGCTATTTCAAAGGGTCAAATTTGGTTCATGTGGAGAACATTTCTCATTGGTTTCCAAGGGTTAACAGTGGGGAAGATAGAGTGAAGAAGATGGAATTAAAACACTGTCATGAGAAGTTAAAGATGTGTTATAAAATGTATCAGAAAACTTAAGAAAATGCACTCTTCTCATGTTTTTAAAAACAATGCTTAAAGAACTCTTACTCTGAGTATCCTATTTTTTTTTTGTTTAAAAACAATTTTTTTTTTTTTTTTTTTTGAGACAGAGTCTCACTCTGTCGTCCAGGCTGGAGTGCAGTGGCGCAATCTTGGCTCACTGCAACCTCTACCTGCCAGGTTCAAGCAGTTCTCCTGCTTCATCCTTCTGAGTAGCTGGGATTACAGGCACAAGCCACCACGCCCAGCTAATTTTTGTATTTTTGCTGGAGATGGGGTTTCACTGTGTTGGCCAGATTTGTCTTGAACTAATGACCTCAAGTGATCTGCCTGCCTTGGCCTCCCAAAGTGCTGGGATTACAGGCATGAGCCACTGTGCCTGGCCCAAAAACAATTCTTAAAGTAAAGAACTCTTATTCTGAGTATCCTCTTAATGTTTTGAACTTTTGGAAATAGCACAAAAAACTCTCTGAAGAAGGGAAATAGGATCTCTGTGGAAGGAGAAGAAAGTTTGAGCAAACTATCCAATGGGAAGCAATGAGGTGACAATTTCTCTTTTCTTATCCCATGGCTATTTCGTGGCTATGCACTGGCCAGGTAGTGTCAGTAACGTAATCCTCTGCTGTGATTGAATGGTAATTTAAGGTTTCACGCTAAATTTTCTGGTAATGTTTGGAAAATACATCACTGACCGTTAGAATGTGTTTTAAGTGACAAAACGATCTAATTCTCTTTTCTTTTTAGCTTTTCACCTTGGGAAGGAGGTCTCTTTACTTTTTATTTGAAAAGGAATTGTTTTTTGTTATTTTCCTAAACCTGGAGAGTGACGGAAGCCATCCTTGAGGAGTCAAGATAAACTCTAGATGTAAGGTCTGTTGATTTAAAGTAGCTTCTCTCTCTCTGAGACAGTAATATAAACGGAGCGTTTGTCCTTCTGCCACTCATGCCGTTCTGCCATTTGTAGTGGTCTGGGCTCCCTGTGGGTGGAATGTCCCACTGGGCATTGTGAGAAGAGGAGAGCGGGATTCTGGTCCAGGTGCTGCTGCTGGAGGCTTCTGACGCCTGCACATCGTCACTTAACATGCCAGGGCTGTCCATGGTCACTGTCACTTTTCAGTGCATGATGTAATTGGTATTTCATGACTGTAATAGAAAAAAAAAGCTCTAGTGTCTGTGCGGATGATTGAATAGAAGAGAAACCTACTGTGTGCTTATAACACAGGTTGTGTTTGTCCCTTCTTCTCTTCCAGCTGAACGGTCACCAGGTCACGGAATTCCACCGGGAATGGCAAGAGCCTCTAGAGCAGCACACAAAGTCCTGCTATCTGCATTCTGTGGTTGGAGTGAGTTGGGTGAGTGGAGGCCACCCAGACCTTGGGATGGGGCAGAGTAGGATCCGCAGGCTGGCTCTGCCCCACCCAGTGGGCAGGGATAGGTGCTCTGGGTGGGGACTCTGCAGGCTGGGTTCCTTCACTCCTCAGGCTCCTGTCACCTTGCTCTCGGCCACTGCTGTAGGCGAGCATTGGGCAGGCGGATTTCTCACAGGAGACAGACAATTTCAAAGGCTTGGTTGCTGTCTATCCTGTCATCCCCGTGCACTCACAGGTTGAGATTTTCTTAACCATTTGGCAAAATAAAATTTAACTGTCAAAAATAAAGGTCTGATGCTGCCTATGAACAGCTATATATTTCATCCTTAATGCTTCTGTCTTTTTTTTTTTTTGAGACATGGTCTTGCTCTGTTGCCCTGGCTGGAATGTAGCAGTGCAATCATAAATCGTAGCTCACTGCAGCCTCAAACTCGTGGGCTCAAGTGATCCTCTGATGTTAGCCACCCAGGTAACTGGGACTACAAGAGTGCACCACCATGCACACTTTTATTTTATTTTTAAAAATTTTTTAAGGGATGAAGTCTCACTATGTTACCCAGGCTGGTCTGGAACACCTGGGTATAAGGGACCTCCGCCTTCAGCCTCCCAAAATGTTGAGATTACAGGCAGGAGCCACCATCCCCAGCCCTATATATATATAAAACCTTCGGGACTATTATCCATCTCCTAAAATCAGAGTAGAGTAATTTTTAAACCTACTCTCCTGTATTCTGCATATCAGCTTTAGTTGCTTTCTCTTGCTGAGCCTTCTACATTCTCCAGGATTGTTTTATTCTCCCAATAAACACAGCCATTTCCTTGAACAGGGGAGGTAATACCTGCATAAGTCTATGTACAGTATGTAGCAAACCATGTGAGTAATTTCTAAACTATTTTGCTTTGCAGTAATCAAGGGTTAGAAAACCCTAGATGAGAATTGGCCCTCTGGTGCCTCACTCTCTCAGCTCTCTCTCTCTCTTCTCCATTTTCTTTGCTGCTTCATGCTTTCCTCCATCTGTGTTATGTGTCCCCTTCTTTCCTAATTATTTTGCCTTGAAATGCTGCTTTATAAACTACGGTTCCTGACTTCTCAAGCTTTCCATATTAAAGTTATGCTAAGTCCCGTATCTTGGTGGCAGCGCATCAGTCTTTCCTCCGCGAAGTCCTTGCTGACATATCCTTCTTGTCCTCTACTCCAACGTCTGCTCTGCAAGAGCCGTCTGGCTCCAATGCCTCGTGCCAAGCTGCTTTGAAATCGTTTCTGAAAACTTACCATTTTGCTGAAAATGTCTTTCTCTAGTGGAGTCTCCAGTGACAGATGGTCCGTTTCAATATTTTCCTGCCCACAAAAAATCCCAATAGTCATAGAAAAGAAATGTGTACCTTTGTAAGGAGCATTCTGGGTGGGCTTTCTAGGGTCGCTTTCTTTGCTTGTCATTTCCTGCTAGAAGTATGTTAGATGGAGGCTGTGTCCTACAGAGCCGTGTTTTGCATAAAGTCTCATCAACTGTCAGCATCATGACTTAAAATGCGATAATGAGGTAGAGACATTTAAGTTCCAGATTGCTCAGACAGTGTGGAGTCGATCATGCCTGCCTGGCTGTCCAATTCAAGCATGCACGCCAGCACGTGTGTGTCTCTTTCAGCATTCTGAGTTGGATGACAATTTTACTTGGATGGATTTTATGATTTACATAGGATTATATACATCTTCTATAAAGTCTTTTGCCCAAGTTACGTTGAGACTCTCAGAAGGGTGACTTTCAATAGGGAATCCTGGTACTTATGGTTGTGACATTTGAGAAGAGTGAACACTTGGCACACTTCCACATTTTCAGCAGCGCTGTGAAAACTACAAATTTATTTACACGATTTGTTGGAAAACTGCAGAAATTCTTCACTTTTTTTTTTTTTTTTTTTTTTTTTTGAGACAGAGTCTTGCTCTGTTGCCCAGGCTGGAGTGCAGTGGTGCAATCTCTGCTCACTGCAAGCTCCGCCTCCCGGGTTCACGCCATTCTCCTGCCTCAGCCTCCCAAGTAGCTGGGACTACAGGCACCGCCACCGCGCCCGGCTAGTTTTTTATGTTTTTTAGTAGAGACGGCGTTTCACCGTGTTAGCCAGGATGGTCTCGATCTCCTGACTTTGTCATCTGCCCACCTCGGCCTCCCAAAGTGCTGGGATTACAAGCATGAGCCAGCGCACTTGACCTAAGTTTTGTTTCTAAAAGAAGTGAGAGTGAGAACTAGAGGTAATAAGATGACGTACAAGACAGAAAATAAATTTGCTTGAGAAGAGTAAACCCTCAATCATCCCATCTTGGCTGAAAGTGGGCAAAAGGCAGGTTGCAAAAAGCAGCAACAATAGGTTTATCCTCAGATTTGTTGCTGCTTTTTCTTCTACCTGGAAAAGCTTTCCATCCTCATTTTGTAGCACATAAAATCTGATCGTTTCAGACTAGAGAGCCAATGTAAATACTTCCAGGGTACGTAAGGTTTCTTGACGGTCTTTATGAGGACTAATAACAAATTGTATACCTGTTCTCTTTCTTTCTAGAGTTTTCAAAATGAGTTATGGGAAATGTTAGGCCGTGTATAAAAGAAGAAGTGGTCTTGAGAAAGGCCATGGTACCCATGACTGGAGGTCCTGGACACAGCCTCTCCCTCATCTCATCCATGGAGAAGGTTCCCTATATTAGTTCATTCTCACATTGCTATAAAGAACTACCCGAGCCTGGGTAATTTATACAGAAAAGAGGTGTAATTGACTCACAGTTCTGCAGGCTGTACAGGAAGCTTGGCTGGAGAGGCCTCAGGAAATTTTCAGTCATGGCAGAATGTGAAGTGGAAACAGGCACATCTTCCATGGCTGGAGAAGGAGGGAGAGAGAGAAGGAAAAGCACCATACGCTTTTAAACAACCAGGTCTTGTGAGAACTCACTCACGATCATGAGAACAGCCAAGAGGAATTCTACCTCATGATCCAATTACTTACCACCAGGTCCCTCCTCCAACACTGGGGATTACAGTTTGACATGAGATTTGGGCGAGGACACAAATCCAAACTCTATCATTCCCCATCATGCTACAACACCTACTATTTCTTGCCCTAATGCTTTCAGCTGGCTTTAGTTGCCAGTTTCTGGTGTTTCTTAATCGGGTTTCTTAAATGGTTTTCGGAGGTTATGTAAAATTGTGTCACCAAGATATGTGTGTGTATATCTGTCTGCATACCTGCAAGTAATCTCGTGGGGGAGAGATTCAAACATTTTCATCATGTTTTCAAAAGATGCTAGGATCCACGGAAGGTTAATAATTACTTCTTCTTGTGTCCTTGTTCAGTATGGGTTCTCTCAGTGAAATTAGGTGAATACATCTTGTAGCCTGACAATGAGAATATAGATTGTGCTATAATTTAAGTGTGTCTTCCAAGAAGCAAGTGTTGAAAGCTTAATCCTTAAGGCAACAGTGTTGGGAGGTGGGTCCTGACGAGGTTGATGCCATCATGATGGGAGTGAGTGAGTTACTGTGAGAGCAGGCTCCTGGCAACAGGATGAGTTTGGCCCCCTTCCACTGCTCTCTCACACACACTCTCTTGCCCTTCTGCCTTTCATCATGTTATGATGCGGCAAGAAGGCCCTTGCCAGATGCTAGCCTCTTGATCTTGGATTTCCCAGCCTCCAGAACTGTAAGCCAATACATTTCTGTTCATTATAAATTACCCAGTCTCTGCTGTTCTGTTACAGCAGCACAAAACAGACTAAGACAGATTGCAAACTCAAAGGGTTTTGGAAGCAAGGCGGGTAAAATGAATGACCGCAGCAGGTGATCTACAAGACGGTAGGGAGTGTTGGGGCCTGTGGGCAACTTGGAAAGGGGTGTCTTATTTAAAGCACCCTAATTTACTCAAAAAGTTTACGTTCAACTTAACTGCTGGCTGAATATGGTTCACAGGGACTGCATTGCCATTTATGACAACCTCTGCTTGTTGAGAACAAGAGAGAGAGATTGCCTCCTCCTTGTCTTTATTTTCTGTTTATCTGTTAGAAATGCAGAATGATAATAGGTAGATGGGATAGGAGCTGGTCATCATGGGTCCCAATCAAACAGTATCTTGACATGATTTACAAGGATTAAGTCCTTTCAAAGTGTTCAGTTGGATCTAGAACAAAGTAGAGAATTTCTGACATGACCTGCTAATCGTGCCCAGCACGGCCTGGCCTATGCCTGCCTCTCCCACTGTCTCTGGGCCTCTTGTGACTCTCCTTTCCTCTCACTAAGCTCCAGACTTCTTTCTTCTCTCTGCATGCATCTGGCTCTTTTCCACATCACAGTCTTTATGCTCTTTTCTCCACCTGGCAAACCTTTAAATTCACTTTCATAGCCAACTCCTACTCAGTTCTTTAGGTTCTAGTTCATATTTTTTGTTTAAAGTATTGCATCCTTACTGTTCGTAGACAGCAAACTTCTTGAGAGCAAGGATCATGCAAACCAGTTTTGCTGCTGAGCTTTCTAATGCAGTGCCTGGCACCCAGTAGGCACTTAATACACATTCCTTGAATGAGTCCACGGTAGTATCAATGATTGGAGATGAATAGATGCCTGGGAAAGCTGATCTCTTGGGTGAGACTTCATGATGGCACAGCCTTAGTGTGGTCACCATATCCCACGGACTGATTCTCAACTTTGTAGGTTTCTGAACCTGAGTTGTATGTCTGTCAGGACTCAGTGGTTGATTGAGCCCCCTAAACTTATGGGAGACTGTGGTTTAAACTAGAATGCTGATTTTAAAATTCATTAGAAGACTGGGCCCAGTGGTTCACTCAGCACTTTGGGAGGCCGAGGTGGGTGGATCACTTGCAGTCAGGAGTTCGAGACCAGCCTGGCCAACCTGGTGAAATTGAGTCTCTACTAAAAAAAAAAAAATTAGCCAGGCATGGTGGTATACACCTGTAATCCCAGCTACTCGGGAGGCTGAGGCAAGAGAATCACTTGAAGCTGGGAGGTGAAGGTTGCAGTGAGCCAAGATCACGCCACTGTACTCCAGCCTGTGCAACAGAGTGAGACTCCATCTCAAAAAATAAAATAAAATAAATAAATAAATAAATAAATTCATTATAAAACTAAAACTTATATCTGAATGCCTAGGTCAGCCCACCAATGTATTTCCTCATTAGACATTGACAAACATGGAAGAAAAACAGATAGTGGAAGAATTAGAAGAGAATATGGAAGCAGAGTGTGATCTGGAGTCATGTTTAGTGACCACAGCAGGTATGGGATGTGAACAGCTGAGTTAATTGAGCAGGTCAATGGGGATGGCCTTGCCTTCAGTGGAATTGGAAGGAACCTGACAAAGTATTGATCCATTTCTTGACTCTAGGCTATTGCCTAATAATTTGTGTTGTGTTTCCTCTGAAGAAATAAAAGAGGATACCAAGATTCAATAGATACCAAGTGCTCATTTACATGGCCAAACCTTTATTGAATAGCTAGATCTGCTCTTTCTGCTTTTGACCTCAGAGACATAGTTACTTGTAAAATGATTTCTGCAGATGGCTAATCTAACATGAATTGATTTCAATAAACTTTCAGAAGGTGAATTTACCTTGACTTTGACTTCGATCCTCTGTGCTAACTTATTAATAATTAGTAAATGATTGTTGATGGAATACATGCTGTTTGAAACCAGTTCGTCTTAGTTTTTTCAAGCTGCTATAACAAAAGGCCTGAGACAGTGCAGTTTAGACACAATCAAAATATGCCTCACCATTTTTTTTTTTTTTTTTTTTGAGATGGAGTCTCACTCTATTACCAGGCTAGAGTGCAGTGGTGTGATCTTGGCTCACTGCAACCTCCACTTTCCTGGTTCAAGCAATTCCCCTGCCTCAGCCTCTTGAGTAGCTGGGACTACAGGTGTGCCACTATACATGGCTAATATTTTGTATTTAGTAGAGACAGGGTTTCACCATATTGGCCAGGATGGTCTCGATTTCCTGACCTCGTGATCTGCCTGCCTGATCCTCCAAAAGTGCTGTGATGACAAGCATGAGCCACTGCTCTTGGCCATGCCTCACAGTTTTAGGGGCTGGAAATCTGATATCAAGATGCCAACTGACTGGGTGTCTGGTGGGAGAATGACTTCCAGGTTCATAAATGGCACCTTCTTGCTGTGTCGTCACGTGGTAGGAGGGGCCAGGGTGCGCTCTGGGGTCTTTTCTACAAAGGCATTAATCCCATTCACAAGGGCTGTGCCTTCCTGACTCAATTACCTCCCAAAGGCCCTACCTCTCAGTACCATCACTTTGGGGCTTAGGATTTCTACCTGTGAATTTTGGAGGAACACAAACATGAGACACAGCCCTATGCCATTAGGACTTACTGCTTATAACATTACCTGGTGAATGATGATGGGGAAAGAGGGGCCACAATAGTATCTAATTTTGGCTTATTTAAGTTGAGTTCAGTTTTCCAGTAGGTATAAAGGCACATGCAAACAAATAACAGCTCATAGTAGAAGACATAGAGATACGTGTTCAGAGAAGCAAACCTATGTTCTTTTAAAATTAATACAGTACTTCAACATTTCATGTAGCTACTGGAAAAAGAATAAGCCTTTATCTTTTTAGTTCATGTAAAAGCACTTTGGAATGGATTTTTTTCAGGATTGGGAAGTAGCATAAAATTAATGTCCCTTAAAGCCACCTTATAGATTTTCTGTCTGAGACCCCATTAAGGCAACCTAAGTATTGCCATGCTTGCATGCTGACCAGAGTAGAAGTATCACTCATATTTAGAGTTTTAAAAAATGCAATCACAGGAGAAATCAACAGGTGTGGCTTTTGTTTTTTCTTTTTAAACCCTGGCTTAAAGCACAAGCGCACAATTCTCAGAGCAGGGGACCATGACCATCTCATACTATTTATATGCACGGATGAGGCTCATCAGTAGGTGCCAAGTCTCTGCTACAAAGGCTGTAGCCCTACAAAGGCTGGAGACGGGCACAGCACATATTTTATTGTGCAGGACAATATAAAGCTGAAGGCTGCTTTATATAATTGCCTTTTGCTGCTGCATAAAAAAGGGTGGATGTTGGACAGGCAAAAACAATTACTTTTTCTATGGTTGTCTTTATACATTTTATCTAATTTTAGATTTGTCGTATTATGCCAAGAGAAAAAGTTGACAGATCAATGTCCGGTAGACTTGTTTTTTTTGTTGTTGTTGTTGTTTTACATATGGCTAAATATAATTAATATGATTAGTAGGATAATGTCCTTGTTACCCCTATGAAATCTATGAAGTCCTAATACTTGCAACTTGCAAATGTTATGTTATTTGGAAAAAAGCATCTTTGTAGATGTAATTAAGTTAAGGATCGTGAGATGGGAAATCATCCAGGTGGGCCCCAAATGCCTTCAGAAGTGTCCTTAGAGAGAGGCAGAAGAGATTTCACAAACACATAGCTGATGTGAGTATGAAACAGATGGACTGGAAGGTGGGAATGATGTGGCCACAAGCTGAAGAATGTGGCCATCACTAGAAGCTGGAAGAGACAAAGCATAGGTTCTCCCCTAGAACCTCTAACGGGTGTGTGGTTCTGCTGAGACATTGATTTTGACTCAGTAATGCTGATTTAAGACTTCTGGCCTCCAGAACTATGAGAGAATATATTTCTACTGTTTTAAGTTTCTACGTCTGCAGTAATTTGTCACAAGAAACAAATATAAGAAGTAGCCAATATATTGACTGCGTTAGCATTTTAGCATTGAAATCTTATAAAGGTGTCATACATCATCAAGATGGGAGAATTTAGGTTTCATTTTCTGCTCTGCTGCTAGCAACTTGCTTACTTCCTGCCTCTAATCAACTATTTTTCAGTTAAGGGAGAAATGATTTAGACAAGCTAAAGACCTTGCAATAACTTTTTTAATGGTCAGGTTTATTTTTTCTTTGGCGCAAAAGGGCATTTGTTGCGTTACTCACTAGATGTCCTCCTATGTGAATTTGTGCTTTCAAATGTTATTTTCTTGGCTTTTTCTAGCACCATCGTGGCTCACTGGTTCCACACTCCTTGACTCGGTATTCAGCTCCAATTTTCGTTCTGTTTAACTGAGAGGACTGCATGGTTCACAGAGACCTGGAAATACAACCATTAGAATTAAATTACCACACAAGAGTGCCCTGATGATCTTCACAAAGACGCAGAACCCATGTGCTTTTGGAGTTGTTTTAGCACCCCGTTTGGAGCCAAACAGTCTCACAACTCCCATGATGATACCAGCTTTTTTTACACCTCTTGAAGTAGCAACATGAGTTTTGTCTTCCAAAGGGTAATTTTGATTTCTTACAAAGGTAAGAAAGAAAAGTCTGGAAAATGATTAAAATAAAAAGGGAGGCACACAAGGGGTAAATACCTTCAAGAAAGCAGTGCCATTGCTTAAAATGATGTAGATGAGACAATGAAAGAACCAAACTGTCACAGCAAATTCTTTACAAATTAATGCCACGATTCCTGAGTACTGTAGGCATTATAGTTCTGGAGAGGTTACAAAAACAACTTCCATTCTGATAACATGGAATCATTATATTTTTATAACTATATAGCTGACAGTAAAAGGAGCAACGATAATGATTCTCAAAAATGTAGGTAGATTTGCAGAATTCTAGGTGGACAGGTATAGTTCATGCATATTGACAATTAGCAATATGGAAATAGTCCTTATGGAACTTATGTGCTACACAAAATACAACTTAAAGTTGGTTACGCATCAGTTTCCTTTCAATTGAGATCTTCTGAATTTTTGGATTGAAGTTCTTGTACATTACATGGATTCAGTATACCCAATCTGATTGCCGGGGTTTTTTTTGGATGCATTTTTAAGTCTTATGAAATGAGTATATTATTATTTTTAATAATGCTTTTATATTAGCGATTGGATAATTTTAAACCTGCAATAGAGAACGTTTGGAATAATTGTCAAAGGATAATAACATATATACTATGATTTAAATATTTGTGTCCTCCGAACTCATATTGAAATTGAATTGCCAGCATAATGGTACTGGGAGGGGGGCCTTTAAGAAGTAATTGGGCCATGAAGGCTCCACCTTCATGGTTGAGTTTAATGTCTTAATAAAAGGGCTTTAATGAGTGAGCTCTGTCTTGGCTCTTCTGCTCTTCTGCCATGTGAGAAAGCATATTCCTTCCCTCTGGAGGAAGCAGCATTTGAGAGGACATCTGGGAGCAGAGACTGGGCCTTCACCAACACTGAACATGTTGGCCCGTAATATGGGGCTTTCCATCCTTCAGAACTATGAGCCAATAAATTTCTGTTAATTATAAATTATCAAATCTGTGGCGTTCTGTTATGGCAATACAAACCAAACCAACACAATATGCTTTTATTGACAAGTGTGGTGTGTCACTGTGGTGAGATGTGTATTGGTAGACGTATCTGCTGTTCACATTTTATGCTGAAAAGTGATTCATTATCCAAGGAAAAAATACAATTCTCTCATATCTCGGTTTAATAACTACATATAGTTGTATTTAATGAAATTAATTCAAATCTCATTTCTGGTAGAATATGCTGATATCTAGTTTTGGTTTTGACACTATGTGAGTTTGATCATTTCAAATTAATGGAAATGGTCAAGCTATTAGGACTTAAGACAATAGCATATATTATTCTCTAATACTTCATCATGGATAAGCTACTATACATTTCTAAATATTTATAATTTCCAGTTATTCAATTAGTGCTTAATTATTAACTCATTTTAAGTGGCCTTTGCATGTGGCTCAGTCATTCAAATGAGGCTAATGTCTATCTTGAATTTGGGGTTATTTTATACTCTGTTATTCTCTAGCTAAATTTTGTTTGCTGTATCTTTATTACATTTCATATATCTGCAAAGCAGACAGCAAAACATAACAATGAAAGACATTAAAAAGTGATTAAAGGTCATAAAATCAGTACTCAAGTTTCTGCTTGAATCACTTTATGAAGATTATCTAACATGAGAGGACCCCATTTACTAAAAATTCCTCATCTTGAAGTTATACACATATGTATGAGCTCCTCACCAAATGATCTCCAGTCGCAGGTCTCAGACCAGTGTTTAGGTTTCCATTTCATATATTGATAGGTGCAATATGCTGCTTGCTGAAATATTTTTCCATCTAGCAATGGGAATGCTGCTGGCGATACAGAATTATTTGCTAGTTAATTAGACAATATCATAAGATAAAGTTTTCTCCAACCATGCTTCTTTCTCAAGGCTAGTATAAACAAATGCCAAATTAAACATTTCAATGGAAATGAACTGGTATGGTAGTTCAAACTACATATAAAAGTTAAAAATTATAGTGAATTATTTAAAATATAATCAAGATGAAATTTTCCTTCTGGCAATTACAGAGTAAAATAATCTTGAATCCTTAGAATGAATTACTCTTCTCAGAGACAGAGAAATAAGTTCTTCGAAGAGAACAGGGAGGTATCCAAAATATATAGAGTTGTAAGATAGTTTAAAGATAAAACTAGATGAGTGTTGTGGGCCATTGTGAAATAAATATATCATCAGCCATCTCCAAATACAGCTTGGATTGCTTAGTTTTTATGAGACAATTAGAATGGGTTGTTTCAAAGTTTCAAAGTTAACTGAAGGGAATTAACTGAGGGCATGATATATTTTAGGGTTTCATTGTTCGCAGGCCTTTGAATAGAGAATGTGGCATATTAAATTACTTTCATTGCCATCTTGATTCTGATAGATAGGTGGGCATAGAGTCTCATTAATGTATGTGCCTAACAGATGTTATTCAAGCTGTCTGTGGCGTCGGCACAGATGGGCTGGATATGTGACCTGCCAACAAGACAATAGATGGATTTTATCTCAAAGACTCTATTCTCATTGACTAGAGAAGTGCAACTGGCCAACACATGCCTGCAAGTGTCCAATGGAGAAGTTTGAAGTTCAGCATTGGGAAGAATTACATGCAACACATGTTGCTTGAGCACATGCTAAGGGTCAGGCTCCTTGTGGGGCATGTGGTCAAGCTCTTTATGATTTACAGGCATGTGTGCAAGTAACTGTAATACAACTCAGAACAGAAGGTCCACCATAAAGATAAGGATGAAATCCATGTGGAAAATTAAGTTCAACCTGAAGGGTGGGTTTAGGGAGGAGGGTGAATCCAAATGGAGCCTTGAGATATGATGGGGTTTATGTGAGCAAATCTGGAGACTGTACAGTCAGTGAAAAGAATTTGGAGATGAAATAACACAGGCAAGAAAGATAGGGTATGTTCTAATTGGTATCTGTATTACCCTGATAGATTAAGAATGAAGTCGAGCATGAAATAGAAAAAGTATATTAGGCCCAGATTATGGAAGGTGTTTAGTGCTAGGCTAAGGATTTCTTTTTTTTTTTTTTTTTTGAGATGGAGTCTTGCTCTGTCGCCCAGGTTGGAGTGCAGTGGTGCAGTGGTGTGATCTCGGCTCACTGCAACCTCCGCCTCCTGGGTTCACGCCATTCTTCTGCCTCAGCCTCCTGAGTAGCTAGGATTACAGGCGCCCGCCACCACGGCCAGCTAATTTTTTTGTATTTTTAATAGAGACGGGATTTCACTGTGTTGGCCAGACTGGTCTCAAACTCCTGACCTCGTGATCCACCCGCCTCGGCCTCCCAAAGTGCTGGGATTACAGGCATGAGCCACCAAGCCCAGCCGGCTAAGGATTTTTGTTCTATATAAAAGGGGATCCATCAAAATTTTTTGAGCAGAAAAATAACCCAATGAATGTGATGTGGTAGTCAGATACCTGGGGGGTAATGTGGAGGAGGCACTGCAGCAAGACCATTGAAGGCAGAGATACGATATAGGGGACCACAAAGCTATTGTACAGGGTTAGGTCAGTGACAATGAAGGCTTGAGTTTGGGAAGTAGTCTTGGGAAAGTTTAAGAAGAAATGGGAGTCACAAATGAAAGCCATTTTACTGTGATGAAGGCATCAACAATGTTAATTCAAGAGATACTGGAACAAAGCAGAAAATGTCCATCCTTTTGCAAATCCACTCTTGTATTCAGAAAAGCTGAACTGAGTTTGACATATTTATAGGAAAGGCAAGTATTATGGGAAGAGAGAGATGTTCATATGAAGACATGTTTAAAATTTCAGGGTTTTAAGATTTGAAAATGCAATGAATGATGATATTTAAATTCTATATCTTCAGCTTTTGCAAAATTATGCAATTTCTGAGTTCTAGAACCATGTAGTCATCATTGAAGCATGTAGAACACACTAGGAAAAATGGAAAGGCTCCTTACTGGAGGGATGGTAAGTATATGGAGCCTATATTCTTGGATTGTGAGACCTTGCAATGCTCTTCCTTCATCTGAAGAGTCCTCTCCTCTTCTCTCCTCTTCCCTCTCCCCAGGGCTGAAGAACAAGGACGGTGTCCAGATGGGTATTTTTTCTGTGCATAGCGAATTAGGAGGCAAAGAAAACTGCTGAAAAAAATTGGTAAGAGTTTGGGATCTTAAAGATATAGTAAGTTTGTGGTAGCCTCTGTGGATGTAGGGTGAAGGAAAGGGGGGGAGGAGAGAGAGAGAGAGAGAGAAAGAGAAAGAAAGAAAGAGAAAGCGATTGTTCACGGTATTGAGACTTCAGTACTTGAGTCATGAGAATGTTGTCTAAGTGTCCTGGGCTTAGCAACTAAACCTTTGTGTATTTCTTCTTTATAAGGGTCTTATACACAAGATCTTGGACTACTGTTGTGTTTCCCTAGAAATCCAAATTCTGCTAGCACCCATCTCATGTGTCATCACCTTAGGATGTCTTCCTGTGTATTGCTGTTGTCTTCGTCTTTCTCGGAGCATGGATAGTGTACTGTGTAGAACTCACTCACAAGACATAGAAGTGAACCATGTATAGCTTGCTAGTGAGTATTCCTGGAGAAGTTGCTGAAACTCTATGATTCAGTTTATTTTCTGTAAAAGAGAGACTGAAATAGTACCCACCATGGTGTTGTTAGAGTATTAAATCAGACAATTCATAGAAAGGGCTGAGCTCAGTGCCTTCTACATAAGCTTTGATTCAGCACTACTGTCGTTTCCATCTGTGTTTTCCAGGACAAGACTGGGGATGGAATCAGGCTCAAGTAGTAGCATATTCCTTTGAATCTCAGAGTTACAAAGTGAAGGTTCTGTAATAATTAATTGCACAAATCCAGATATTACCATAAACGTTTTAGAAGCAATATATCCTGATGCTCAGGTTCTCAATTGATTGCTTGGCCAGGGGCAAATGTAACCATAGACAATTTTAGAGCAATTTTGACAGATATATTTTATGTGACCACTTTCATTGACTTTGGAGTTGAAAGATTCTACTGAATTGTCATACGAAGGATATTGTGATTATGTGAATTGGAAGAATGGTGTGAAACGAAGAAAGAGAAATCATATAAGCTATAGTTTAAGAATACAATGTATTTTTTAATATACACATTTCAGCAGGTTTATCATTTGAATTTAAAATCAGAGCTGGATGTCCTTGTATGCCATTTATTCAATTTTTGAGGGAGAAAATACTATTCTCAAGTGTATCATGAAATGACATTGCATTTACCACCCACCGGCCTGTGTTGATTGAATAGTCTTGAATGTTCAGGTGCAACCTCCTGAAAGTAAAGCATAAGTGAAGATATAAATGCAATAGGCTCATTGTCTGTAGATAAACTGGAGAAATAATAAACTGGTTTTTCTACATAACATATGACATAGAGAATTTCTGATGCAATATTGAAAATGCCAGAAATGTTAAATCTGTAGGCAACATTAAAAACTATAAGAATGTTTTTGTTCTTGTGCCTGGTCAACCAAGAGAAACAAGAATATAGTACTTTCTCCCATTAATAGTATAATGAATTAATGAATCCAGAACTGTTCTGTGAGTTGTTTCTTAAACTTAGGAGGTGATAATCTCTCTTACCCCATACTTAGTTCATTACAAATTAATCGAAAAAGTTCTTCTTTAAAAAATTTCTCAGCTGGGCATGGTGGCTCATGCCTGTAATCCCAGCACTTTGGGAGGCCGAGGCGGGCGGATCACGAGGTCAGGAGATCGAGACCATCCTGGCTAACATGGTGAAACCCCATCTCTACTAAAAATACAAAAAAATTAGCTGGGCGTGGTGACGGGCGCTTGTAGTCCCAGCTACTCGGGAGGCTGAGGCAGGAGAATGACGGGAACCCGAGAGGCGGAACTTGCAGTGAGCCGAGATCGCGCCACTGCACTCCAGCCTGGGCGACAGAGTGAGACTCCGTCTCAAAAAAAAAAAAAAAAAAAAAAAAAAAAAAAAATTTCTCTTGGATTTATTTTCTTCTTTCCATGCTTGATTTTGCCATTAAAGCTGAGCTCCCTTTCAAGTTTGGATTATTTTAGTGGTCTTTTGAAAAGGCTTCCCACTGGGATGCATTCTAAATGATTCTATAGGGCTACTATTTTTACAACACTACTTTCATCATGTCACCTTCCTGCTCTGAAATTAATTATTACTGTCTATTTTTTCTTATCTCATCCAATAAATAGCTGTTTCTTCACATTTTCAGGCTCAGCATTCCAGTCCCGCTCTGTCTCTCTAACTTATTTTTTCCCACTCATCAGTATTATTGTGATTCACTTGGAGCCCCTGTTGCAAGCACTTCTGCTTCTCGGTGCCACATTCCTTCTCCCCTTTATGCTTTGATTGCTCTGTCAGCTTCATCTCCTTTCTGCCTCCTGCAAGATCCACCTGTCTAGATTGATTCCATCCTCAAAGCCTTCTTGCTGCAAACTTGATCATTATTTACAAACCCAAATCAACTCCAATGTGCCCTCTTGCACAGCAGTGGCTGTAAAGACCCTGCTGCCATGGTGAACACAGAGAATCCACAGTCCCTGGTAGCTTTCCAGGGTTGTGAAGTTGTCGCTGAGTCTTAATATTCTTGTCTCCCACAGGACTCTTGGGACATCAGGATGGGCTACCTGGTATCTTATCTGCAAGAGAGCCTCAGGGCTTAGAGTGATGAGGGATTTGGAATGATAGTTGGGTCCTGATATGGTTTGGCTCTCTGTGTCCATCCAAATCTCATCTCGAATTGTAATTCCCATCACCCCATGCGTTGAGGGCAAGACCTGGTGGGAGGTGATTGACTCATGGGGCTGGTTTCCCCCTTGCTGTTCTTGTGATAGTGAGTAAGTTCTCATGAGATTTGATAGTTTTATGAGGGGCTCTTCTCCCTTTGCTCACTCTCTCTCACCTGCTGCCATGTATGACATGACTTTGCTTCTCTTTCACCTTCCTCCCTTATTGTAAGTTTCCTGAGGCCTCCCAGTCATGCAGAACTGTGAATCAACAAAACCTCTTTCCTTTATAAATTACCCAGTCTTGGCTGTGTCTTTCTAGCAGTGTGAGAACAGACTAACACAGGTCCTGAGATTCATGGGTTAAAAATGGGTTGGTATATAAGCCCTGTCTCCATTCCCACAATTGCTGGTAAGAGACAGGGAAAAAAAAAAAAAATCAGGGAACAGGTTGACCATTTGCAGCAAGTGCATTTGAAGACCCCTTCCTGGCCACTCTGCAGACTTCTCAGGTTCTTCAGAGAGGTCTTGGCATGAGTGAAGAAAACACACTGCTACAGGAGGAGTTGCCATTACTTGGAAAGGAAGCTTGTCTGCATCTTACAAAGGACAGTAGGATCAAGAATGTGGAGTGGAGAAAAAGACCTGAAAAGAGTAAAAGACTGTGGACAGGGGATGCAGCAACACCACCACCAAAAAAACCCAAACCAGCAGGTACCAAGGAGCACCAGCCCTTGGGACAAACTGGTGGGGTGGGGGCGGAGGCAGAGTGAGAGAGAGACAGGAGGATGAGGGAGACAGAGGAGGATGAGGAAGAGAGAAGGACAGGCAGAGAGAGAGGGAGAGAAAGAAAGAGAGGAGAGAGGGAAGGCAGAGGCAGAAGGTATCCTCCTAGAAGCTACTTACTATGTTGGTGCCCAGGTTAAATGCCATTGAGAATTATTGTAAACCCTCAGATATTGAGGGCTTTGTGTTTTGAGACAATAGATGCAATATTAAAGTAATAAAGACTGCAGTCTTATCTATCAGAAACAAAAGCGCGTCTGTGCTTAGGAAGTGACTAACACATTTTCAGTCCCAGATTTATTAGGACATCCCCCATGGGTCAGGCCTTCAGGGCCTTTGCAGCCCCCTCTGGGATGTCTGGCTGCTGGATATCTTTCTCCTGGGGCTGTTTCCTGCCCTTCCTGGATGAGGCTCTGCATCACAGGTGCTTGAAGAAGCATAAACACATCTTGTTTCTTCAGCAATGTCTTAGTTCATTTGTGTTGCTATAAAGGAATACCAGAGACTGGATAATTTATAGAGAAAAGAGGTTTATTGGCTCATGGTTCTGCAGGCTGTACAGGAATCATGGTGCTGACATCTGCTTCTGGTGAGAACCTCAGGAAGCTTCCATTCATGGAGGAAGCTGAAGGGGAGCCAGCGTGTCACATGGTGAGAGCAGGAGCAAGAGAGAGAGAAGGAGCAAGACAGCGAGGGAGGAGGGGCCAGGCTGTTTTAAACAACCAGATCTCGCGTGAACTCATAGAGTGGGAACTCACTCATTACTGCAGCAAGGACAGCACCAAACCATTCATGAAGCATCTGCCCCCATGGCTCAAACACCTCCCACTAGGACCACCTCCACAGCTGGAGGTCACATTTCAGCGCGAGTTCTGGAGAGGACAAACCATCCAAACCACATCAAGTAACAGAATAAAAAGTGCATCCTGGTGTCTCCTACTAGTAGAAGCTTGGAGTCCTCTTTGGGCCTTTTTAATGTCAAAGATTTCTATTTTTGTTTTAGAATCTTAAAAATAATCCATAAGCTGTGAAGGTGGGTTCCAAATAGGTCTGAAAGTGGTTTGAGAAATAGAAACATATGTGCGTCAGTTCACAAATGGCTATTTTGAAAGGAAAGAAGATTGGACTCGGCATCAGAACATGGCACGTGGATGTGCCTGTCTCTCAGCCATGCTGGGCGCTGACCCCTTTTTAAAACCCAGAGCAGTAACACACGTTCTCCTTGTTTCCATGGGCTCTGTGCAAATCAAGATAGAATGGAAAGATTATATGTGGAATTAATTGTCATGTGCCCTGTAAATATAGCATGTTCAATATAGTTATACATTTATTAAAATCGTTACAGAGTTTCTAGACAAACCTGGCACTCTTTCATTCAAATAAGGTGAAGATAGAGGAAATAGGCTTTCTTGGAATGCAAATTTAAAAATGCAGTAAGACTTATGGCTTGGAAAAATTCAAGTTTTTTAAAGTACAAAAGGGTTGCATTTTACTAGAATGTTGGATAAGACATCAGTACTGTAAAGGTATGGAGAAATAATAGTTGAAGAAGGAATTATTCTCCCTAGACAATTCTAGAGAATATGCATATTATTCTCATCTTGGCCAAAACACCATAGTGGGATTAATGCTTTCTGCCAAACAAATAATTATGTGTGTTAGTTATTCAAGGGAATCTCAAAACTGAAAGTTCATCAAGTCCTAATACTGTTATATATATATATATATATATATATATATATATATATATATATATTTTTTTTTTTTTTTTTTGAGACAGACCCTCGCTCTGTCACCCAGGCTGCAGTACAGTGGTGCAATCTCGGCTCACTGCAGCCTCTGCCTCCCAGTTTGAGCGATTCTCCTGCCTCAGCCTCTTGAGTAGCTGGAATTACAGGTGCCAGCCATGCTTGACTATTTTTCTTTTGTATTTTTAGTACAGACAGAGTTTCACCATGTTGGCCAGGCTGGTCTCAAACTCCTGACCTCAAGCGATCCATCCACATTGGCTTCCCAAAGTGCTGGGCTTACAGGTGTAAGCCACCACACATGACCATTTTTTTTTTTTCCCTTAACAGATCAACTCTTTTCTTTTAATATGAAGCAACCATTCCCTTGTCCTTGTCCTGAAGTCCCCTGTAGCTTCATTTGCTCTCAACTATGTTTGAGATCCTGGGCTTCTCCTGGGCATCCATTTCTTACGCGTCTAAAGCCTGGGGGTGATGGACTATTCCTGTTATACACCGGAAAAAGCACTTTTTATACTAAAGGAAGAAAAATGAGGTAGAGTTTTGTCTGAGGTCAATATCAGGTTTCCTATGGGATAAATCATGTTATAGTTACTTAATTATAGTGTCCTCAGTTTTTCCTAAAATTCCTTTCCCCTGACGTACACAGAAACACACACAAAGGCAAGGCATTTAGGAAATGCCAGAATTGCTCCTTTCCACTTGGAGGGTGCCAGATTAGTGAGAATTTCACGGTTACGACTGACCTCCCAGTGGACTTAGGCCTCCCACCTGGACCAGTCTTCCTTCTGGGGTTGGGACTGGTGTCTTTTCTAAGTTTTGAATGGATGGCCTCACTCCCCACACCTTCCTCCCACTTTCTTCATCTGAATTTGAATTTTCTTTCTTCTATATTGGAAAGTTCTTACTAGTTTTTTTTTTTTTAATTTTAAAAATGGTTCTTGCCAGGGATTTACATAAATTGGGGTGACAGATGCACTTTATGTAGCGGCACGCCCGCTCTGGAGTGCTTTTTGCCAGGCAGTTTCTAAGGGCCTGGATCCTGGCCAATGTCAGAAGGAGTGTAATAAACTGATAAAAATAGAACCGGATGGCAAAAGAGGATAACTAGCTCACGGAGAGGCCATTTTTCATGCATTTTTTTGGTGGCAGCAAGGTGCCGGTCAAGGACCACTGTTGATTCAAGAGTGTAATTGGATTGTTTGCAACTCAATGAATAAATGCTTGAGGGGATAGATACCCCATTCTTCATGATTTGCTTATTTCACATTGCATGCCTGTCTCAGAATATCTCATCTACCCCAAAAGTAGGTACACTTACTATGTACCCACAAAAATTAAAAATTAAAAAATATTATAAAGGGCCACTGTTGATTATAGGGGTATATTTGGAAACATCTAATGTACTGAATTTTCCCCCATCAAATGAGTGAAAGAAAAGATTGCAGGGGATTGTGAGGGCTATGCATTCTAAGTTTAGTGCAATAGTAAGAAAATTAGTACATTGCATGGGTGGATATGAATAATACTATCAATGTACATTTCATTTGGAAAAATCATTCTAGAAATGAATCACCCACAAAATGAAAGTGATTTCACTCAACAGGGTTGGTGGCTTTGAGGCCACCATTCTGTTAGTTCCGTTGAACACAGACTGGGTGACTGGTATGTTGCGTATATCCATCTTGTATGGGATGGGGATTACTTGTTGGCAAAGACACCGTAGATTTTCCAAAAAGAGCCCTGGAGATCATCCATTTGACAGTTGTACAAACTGAGTTCTGAAGCTTTGTGAAGCGTGAGCTTTATTCTACTGCTGGAATGCATGCAATTGATGGAGAGTGTTACAACGCTTGCTAGTCAAGCTCAGAGGCTGCTTGAGGCTCTGCAATAGCCCTGAATGATAATGCTGCTTGCGGTCCAGGCCATTAAACCTCTTTGCGTTAGCTGTAGATCGTGTTTATGGCATACCATCAGATGCCCATCTGATGATTTTAATCACAACCATCATTCACTTTTCACCCAAAATTAGCCAAGTTTTAAGCTAATTGAAAGAAAGCACCTGTCCCAAAGTGGTACCTTTCATTTTTCTGGTTGTTCTAGTCACTTTGGGGGGTTCATTTAATTCCATCTCAGTCTCGGATGGTGTGCAACAACTTACTCTGTATTTCCCTGCTCTAAACCAGGAACTATTGAGTGGAAAAAATTAACAGAATGCTGAACAGTCTCCTTAGGCTAGTTGAAACTATAAAGGTTACTGGAGGGGGGATGCTGGTGTTTTTAATTTTCATGGGAAAATCTGAGGTTAGAAACATAAGTCTTGACCCTCAAAAAATGATTTTAATGATGTCAGTACTTAGAGGTGTGGAAACAAGTCTTCGTGCTGTACTTCTTCTCTACATAGCTGTAGTATAGTGGGATAAGGAGTGTATTAGAATTCAGAAGACCTGGGTTCACATTCAGACCCTTCCCCTATTAGCTCTTTGATCAGGAGCAACTTATTCCTTTGAATTTCAATTTTACTGCCCAGAGGCTTGCTATGAAGGTAAAATACAATGATAGGAGATTAATACCTACTTAAGTGTTTGTTGAATTTATCAAGTATTGAGACAGCCCAAGACAACTGCATTTCATAACCTTTAATAGTAAAGTTCATTTTTTAGTGTGTTAACAAATGAAGAATGCAGTTTCTGAGCAAGTGGCTCTTCTCACTCGATTGTCATCTTTTCATTTGTATAAACAATACATCTTTCTAAAACAAAATATTCCCTTCCTTTCTTCCCTTTCTTTCTCCCTTCTTTTCTCTTTCTCTCTCTTCCTTTAAGTCCTGTCTCCTTTCCTCCCTGCTTCTTTCTATTTCATTTTTTTGGTGGGGATTGTGTGTAAAAAATTTTATGTCCTCGTGAGAAGATATTAATTCAAAGAGTATAGGATACATCATTCTTACAGCTTAGTTATCATATTGACTTGTTCCATTTTAACTTTTTTTTTCATTTAAAGACTTTTAAATACATAGAAAATAACACAACAGAATCTAATTTAGATGTAACAAATGTATTTTGTTGGTATATTTGCTTTAACTGCCTTTATTGAAAGATGCAAGCTATTACAGAGACAGCCACAGTCACAGACCCACATTGCATCCTTGTCTTTCCTTTTCCGTTTGCCCTCTCTACAAATGTGATAAAGTGCCAAATGGAGCATTCTCTATTTGGAAAATGTGTACATCCTTATTCTTACTGCATTTACATTCTGTTGTTCAAACATATGCATCCAATTTATTAGTTTTTACTATTCTATAGCACACAATTTTATTACCATGCCAGAATTTACTTATCTTTCCTTTATCGATGGACTCTTCAAAGTTATTTCCCAGTTTCTGCAGCTATAAATGTATCTATAGAAAATTTTCTTGCATATATATGTGTGATAACTTTGTCAGGCTACATGCCTAGGAGTAGAATGCTGAGTTATAATGGGTTTACATGCAAAACCACACTGAATATTCCCTACTGCTTTCAAAGTGGCTGCACCAATTCACAGCCCTGCTGGCAGTGTATATGTGTTACTATAATCCCTTATCCTTGCCAGCATTTAATATTGTTAAGCTTTGAAACATTTATCCAATTTTCATTGTCATTTAATTTGCATTTCTGGAATTGCTAGTAAATTTGACCATGCTTTCATATTTATGTTGGCTCTTCAGATTTTATCTTTTGTAAATTGCTCATTTGCATCTTTTGCTCATTTCTTCTATTGCATTCTTTGTTTAAAATATTTACAGGAATTTTTATTTTCTCCATACTAATCTTTTGTGAGCTATATGCATTGTAGATAACTTCTCCCTATCTGTTCCCATTGGTATAATCTGATTATGATGCTTATAATGGCTTTTATAATATAGATTTCTTTTTAATTGTAAGGTTGCTAACATTTTCCTTTATGATTTGCTGTTTTGCTTTTGTGTCTTGTTCAAGCATTCCATTCTTACCTTGAAGTCATAAATATAGTTTCCTATATTTCATTATAGAGGTGTTCAGAGGTTTTCACCTCTATGCTCTTTAATGACATAGGAGTTATATTACATATGGTATTAAATAAATCCGTACTAGAAAAGTTGATGCTAGCTCCTTCAACAAATAAACTCACAAGTATAGGTCATTTAATCTGATAAAAATTTATCTCTATTAAGTAGGTCCAAAATGGGCATTTTTGATTGGCAGTTGCCTTTCCTCTAAGACTTGACTCAGGGACCCCAGCTCCTTCCACAATGTAGCTCCACCATCTCTGCACATGGCTTCAAGGTTGCCAAAAGAGTGCAGGAGGCTTGGTGATTCTGCAGTGAGTCCTTAGTGGGTCAGGCGTGGAAGTGGGTGCATTAATTCTGCTCACCTTCCATCAGCCAGATCTCAGACACGCAGCCACATCCAAAAGCACGGGAGGCTGGGGGAGGTGGTTTTAGCTGTGTGCCCACGAAGACAAGAAAAGAGGGTTAGTGAACAGGTAATCTGTCCCTGCCCAAGGTCTAATTAATTTTTTTTTTTTTTTTTGAGACAGGGTCTTGCTCCGTCTCCCAGTTTGCAGTGCAGTGGTACAATCTCAGCTCACTGAAGGCTTGACCTCCTGGGCTCAAGCGATCCTCCCACCTCAGCCTCCCGAGTAGCTGGGATACAGGCATGTGCCACCATGCTTGGCTAATATTCATATTTTTGGTAGAGATGGGGTTTCGCCATGTTCCCCAGGCTGGTCTTGAACTACTGAACTCAAATGACCAGTCCACCTTGGCCTCCCTAAGTGCTGGGATTACAGGTGTGAACCACCATGCCCAACTTATATTTAGTTTTATCCATAAAAATAGCACATGTTGTATAACTTTAAAAAATTATTGATTTTATTCCAAGTTCCCATACATAAGCTAGTTTAATTGTTGACTCTGTTTGGTTCCATTTTTCTATTTGTCTGTCTCCAAACCTCACTGTTTTTGTTAATGTAATCTTACAATAAGTTTTGGTATCTGGAAGGGTAATTATCAGCTCACTTTTATTCAAAGTATAAACTTTATATACCTAGAGAATTAGAAAAATATAAATTCCAAAGCAGTGATAATATACTTGCTTTTTTTCTTGGGGGTGGGTAGACGTTTGTGTGATCTGTGCACATTCTTTGCACAATCTGTTTTTACATATCTGTGCCCCAGGCAAGAAGTGTTTTACCTTCAAAATGGACTCCATTTCATGGCTAAGAACAACACTACTATTTGTTCAATTTCAAAGTGTGTCAAAGTTGCCTTTGGTGGTGCTTTGTTATCATCTTTCAATGTAGACAGAACATCGTAAAACCCTGGGAAAACAAGATATTCAGGAAGGTGGGTTTCTGCTTCTTAGTCCGCTTCCTAATAAGTGGAACTCACACTAGGGGAAAAGCAAATTATTATGCCATGTCTTTAAATAGATATGGTTATGGAGGCAATCATAGGTATCCATAGGTTTAAATCACTAATTAATTAATTTATTTTTTGAGATGGAGTTTCCCTCTTATCACCCAGGCTGGAGTGCAATGGCGCAATCTCAGCTCACTGCAACCTTCTCCTCCCGGGTTCAAGGGATTCTCCTGCCTCAGCCTCCTGAGTAGCCAGGATTACAGTCCACTAAACCCCACTAATTTTTGTATTTTTAGTAGAGATGGGGATTTCACCATGTTGGCCAGGCTGGTCTTGAATCCCTGACCTCGGGTGATCCACCCGCTTTGGCCTCCCAAAGTCTGGGAATTACAGGCGTGAGCCATTGCCTATAATCATTTAAATACAAAAAGCCTTCCTAATTTCTTTTTTCCATGTAAAAATATATAAGAAAAACCTCCCTACGAACAGCTTTTTGGTTACAAATGGTCTAAGGTATATTAAACATGGAAAACCCAAATACTCTAAGCAGAGAACAAGAATGGAATTCAGTATTTTCAAACGAAACAATGCAAATATGGACTGATGCAAAGAGTTAAGAAAGGCTACACCAGTCACATCTTTTATTTTTAAATTTTCTCTCTCCTATCTTTTCTACCAGAAGTGTAACTAGCTAAAGCAGGAATAAAGCAGGCTACAGGCTCCGTCATCATGTTTGTGTTCCTCTCTCTCCATTACTACCCTCCTAAGATTCTCACATTCCTGAGCATCTGGACTGGTTTCCTGCCCTGATTACAATGCCCTTGTGCTCTTTCACCTGCTTACAGACCCTGCGTCTAGGACTTCTGTTAGCTCACTTGAGAAACTAAGCTACACAATGCCCTGGGGATGATAACTAGCTAAGGTCCTAGGCAGCACCCCTGCGCTGACGAGCCCAGAGTTGCTGCAGTGGAGAGGCCACACAATGAGAGAATTGGCAGGACAGCCATTTCCAGCTACCATGGCAGTTACCGACCAGTTGCTAAGGTTGGTGCTGCCTGTCTATATGAATATTTCACCTCACTTTTTAAATAAACAAACACTGTCAGATATTAGGGATATGACCTCTAGTTGCTCACATGCTAGGTGATACAAATGCCCATTTTTAATGCTTCAAGTGTCCATCAAGCAGCTACCATAAGACAAGAGTTTGCTAAGTGCTGGGGGTTCAATGATAAATGTTCAGGTTTGAAAAAAAGTAGACATGGTTCTTGATCTGATGTGAGTTAGTGAGGAAGAGAAACTGATACACACGAGTGTGATACACATGCACACCCTCACTCACAGATGGATCAGAGTTTGAGGGAAAAGAACAAGGTACCATAGGTGAGTTCCTGGGAGGCTGGAGGAGACTTTCTTAGGAAAGGATTGTGTGTGGAGGGGAAGACAGTCTTGGGCTGAGGGCATGGGTTATGCAAGGCTGTGGGGACAGGTGGAGGCGTGTGGAACACTGAAGCCACCAGAGGAGCACATCTTTGTTCCAGGGAAGAGACTGAGAAGAGACCAGTCACAGTGAGGTGGGATATGTGAGCAGAGCTGTGTGATGCAGGGCTTTAAAGAAGGTTAGAAGTTTGATATTGCTGTTTTTTTAGTGCAGCTGAAACGAGAACAGATTAGAGGTCACAGTCGCAGATTTGGGTAAATCAGTGCTGCATGATGGGATCGGACAGCGGCTCAGCTTGAGGAAGTGGAGATGAGGATGGGGAAGAGCAGACAGGTGGTCGTGGATGAGCCGGTTGGATGTCACAAGATGAGACTGAATTGGACGTGGGGTGTGAAATGGGGAAGCATGAGCAATGATTCACAGAAGAAGGGACTATCCAGCAGTGGTCCAGCAGTGGAGCAGAGTTAAAATACAGCTAAATCAGTCAAAGCTTTACAAGTGAAAGCTGCTTACTGCAGAGCTACCCAATGAAAGAATAATGACCTTCTTGTTGAAGTCAGAAAATAAAAATTCACTTTTTAATTAAGATGGTGTAAGCAAGAAATGGTTGCAGACTGTGAGGAAATAGTGGACAACCTCCCACCAATTCTTATATTTTCAACAACAACAAAGTTCTATTCTCTGCTGCCATTTCTATTTTGGGATCTAATTAATTATAAACATAGGTGCAAGACTGAACTTACATGTAGGCAGCTTACGAAATAAAATATGACAGGCAGAGTAGGACACTGCAATTATAATCTACCTCTCAAAGCACTTTGAGGATAAAAGTCAGGTGATTTCTTTCCTAGGAGAATGTGAAAACTGTCCTGAAGCAAGTCATTTAGAACTTTCCATTTTTAAATAATACTAACATAAAGCTACAATTCAGAGCATTCATTTGCATAACTTAAAATATGTAAAACAATATTTCCTGATGATATAGGTACATATAGAATCTGTAAATTAATAATGTAAACATTCATAGATGCCAAACTGAGGTTTGGGGTACCTCTGGAGAGCTAGGGAATGCAATGGGCAGGTGAGTGGGGGTGATTAGTTTCATCTACAATTTTTAAACTATAAACAGTGAAAATATCAGAAACATATGGATCAGAGTGTCAAGAAGTAATGGATCAAAATGTTAACAACTAAGGAATCCAGGGTTCTAAGAATCTAGGATAGAGTCTGTTGTATTATTTTCAATATTTTCTGCACATTTGCAGTATGTTATGCTTATATATTTAAAAATGAAAGGCAGAATTTTTCTATTCATTATAATATGGAGATGTAAACTATCTCATGGCTTGGAGAGACAATAAATTCCCCTAAATTGTATTTTCTAATATGTTGTTTTCATGGTCTTTAATTCTGTTTTTATCTTCCTTTCTACATTTCTATTTGAAAAAAATGACACCAAGGCAAAATAAATAATTTTTGAAGTATTTGCTGCTTTAAAGTAAATGGTAAATTATGATAAAATTATTTTATGGAGATGAGAACTAAAAATAAAGAGTCACATAACTTAAATTTATAGGTTATTTTATTTTTCTATGCCTTAATGAGAATAGAAGTAAGTGGTAAGAAAAGGACTAGATTTTTAAGCCAGGATACTAGTTTTAATTTATCCTCTTATGCAAAATAGGACATTCATTTGGTAAAATCAAATAATTTTATTAGCCTTATTTTTCTTAGTTATAAGAAAAACAGATTGGAAGTAAATATTCTTTAGGTTATGATCTGGCTTTTACTTTGTAGGATTATTTTACTAATTTTGCTTATGAAGATACTACTTTATCTCTTCCTAACACTGCAACCACTGCGACAGTGACTGAGGACATTTTCTTTTAGTGAAGTTAAAAAAATAATTTTCATGGTGTGTGACACATATATGAAAAGGTACACAAACTCTTAATGTGCACTTTTGTTAGATTTACAAAGTGGACACAGCCCTGTAAACTGTGTTGAAGTAAAGCGCTACCAGTCCCTAAGGAAGTCAGACACTCTGGTCACGCCGATAACACTCAGGGTTTCTGCTTTCCTGACTTCCAACATCATGGATTCACCTTGCCCATATTAGAACCCTATAAAAAAATCTAATAACTCAGTAAGTGTCTGACTTTTCTCACTCATCAATATTTTGGGAGAATCATTCATACATTTTCATAGTTGTTATTTACCCATATTTATTGCAGTATAACAGGAATTGACAAACTTTTTCTGTAAAGCACAAAGTTGAAAATACACTAAAATGTGTTTGTCTATTTTATTACTGATGAACATTGGGTTATTTCCAGTTTTAAATTATAACATATAGTACTGATATGAATATTCTCATATACTTGTTTTAGAGCACATATGTATATATTTCTATATACTGAGGAATATAATGTCACAGGACATATATGTATTCAGCTTTCATTGATACTGCTGTACAACTTACCGAAGAGATTCTAACACCTTATGTTTCTTTCAATCAATGTATGAGATTTTTATTTGATCTACATTCTTAACAACAGTTGGTTTTGTTCATCTTTTTAGTCAGTTAGATGAGTAAGCAGTGATATCACATCGTGGTTTTAATTTTCATTTTCCTGATAACGAATAAAATTAAGCAATTTATTTTATGTTTATTGGGAATTTATATCTTATTTTGTGAATTATTCATTCAAATACTTTTCCCATTTTCTATTGGGTTGTTGGCTTTTTCTATTGATTTCTAGGAGCTCATGAATATATATCTTTTGACAAATGTATGTTTTGTAAATATCTTCACCCAATGTTGGCTTTACTTTTTCATTCATTTGAAGGCATCTTTTGATAGACAGAACTTCTTCATTTTAATATGGTCCAATTTTCCCTGTACAGTCAGCATATTTTTATTTTATTTAAGCAATCTTTACTTTTCCCAAGATTGTAATAATAATGCATCATATTAATTTTATTTGTAGTTCTTCTTAATATTGTTATTCAACAAATTAACAAAATGTTAACTCAATAATGATCCACTAGTTCCCCTAGGCCCATGAAAAAAGGGAGGTAAAAGCAGCTTCTGAAATTGCCTGGCAGGAAACCTAGTGACTGGATGGGAAGTTTTAAGAGGTCATCATGCAGTAGGCTTGCTTTTGTTCTTTTAGTTATTTGTCAGGAGGTGAGGAAAAGATGACAGGGCAGACACTTAAAGTTTCTCTATGTAAAGTAGAATGCCAACAATATCACTTAGCTCCAGCTTTCCTATTATCTATACAAATCTAAGTGGAATAAATAGACATTATAATTTTGAAGGGAATAACTTGCTGGAAGTTATGGAAAGAATCTTGGTAGGATTCTGGGTTATAAGTTTTGGTGCAAATATATTTATGTAATTTTAATACCTAAAAAACTTAGAAACATTGGAATTGTGATTCCAGATGGCTGACCAAACAGAAGAATTTATGACTTCCCCTTCTCCACATTCTTAATATTTTGGAAATTAAAAATAAATTCACTATAATGCTTAACCTTGGAATTAAAACTGGAGTCAGAATTTGGACTGAGGGGAAGAAACAGGAAAAAACCCAACCAGCTGAGTCAGCTGCAGCACATATTGGGAGAAGAGAGGCCATCCCTGTAGGTGAACTTTTTCAAAGGAACCTCAGGATAGCTCCAGTAGCGAAGGTAGCAACTGTAGACCTGCAAGAAGCCAGTCAGGAAGTTAAGGGAGGAGTGGCTCAGACGCACCCTCAGCCTCCCTGTAGAGTCTGTCTTATGGAATTAGAAATAGACAAGGGAATGTAAAGACTTCTGATAACAGACCCCGTCCCCCGCCAACGTCCGCCAAGTCCAATCAAATTGGAACGAGAGTGGAGCTGAGGTGTCCTATAATCTAAAAGCACCCCAAGTGATTCTATTGTGCATCCTGAGTTGAGAACGGCTATCTTTTTGCGTTGTGCCTTCACATATGTTTTTATTATTTACCTGTGATAGAGGCCCAGGACATCTCACCAGGGCCGCTTATGACCAGGGCCATTTATGACATCTGACCAAGGCTGGTAACAGCTGAGATTTTTTTTCCTGTGTTATTGTGAAAAATAGTACAATGGTTAGAAAAAATGGGTATAATGTCTTCTAACATTTTATTCTAAAAAATGTAAGAAAGATTCCTTGTATGTGTTAATACAGCAATTCCTGTAAATGAATTAAACAGCATTCAGCTAAAAAATATATTTACAAAAAACAACACAATAAACAAAGAATTAGATAGAAGAGATCAATGAGTATAGTGCAAAACTTAGTAAATTAGAAAACAAAATATTAAACTTACTCCATTTTTACCAAACACACCCAGGAAAATAACTCACACCTTGAAAAGGCCAACAAAATAGATAAATACTGTTGAATAAATAAATGATATTTCTCAAGTCTGTTTAAAAAAGAGAAAGCACACGACTTTGCTAACATAAAATGTAATTACAAACTTATAGATTTAAAATATCATAACATATGAATAGCTTCTAATACAATGATGGTGATAATAACTATAATATGCATATTATTCTCTGACATTTATTGAAGCTATATATAGTCATATAATTCTCATACAAATCTATGTGACAGATCTTTATTATCCCTTATAAACTAACTTTTAGAGAGGTTAAGTAATATATCTAAGGTGACAGGAAAGCAAAATCTGGACTCAAACCCAGGCCGTCTAATTCCAAAAGCTCTTAACCACTTTGCAGTATTATCTCCTAAAGTGAATAAATTGTAAACTGATGCAAAAAATAAGGCTTTTTTTTTCCCAGTCAGATTGAGCCTTTTTACTTCAGAGACTCATCTGGGATCTTAAGTGCTCGAGAATCAAGTCAGTAGGTCCTGATGCAGATTGATTCTTGTTCATTGCTGATTTCCTTGGGGCATTGCTCTGTGCTTTTTCCTACAAACTCTCGTTAGTCTATGCGGGAAGATTTAATTGGTTGTTTCCCTTTGAAAGGTTAAAGGTCAAGCTATTATTGAATATAAGATTCAGCTTTATTTTCCTGAAAGGAGAAAAAAGGACTGGCCCAAATGAGATTTTATTAACACATCTTTTCCTTTTCTTAGTAACACACCAAAGTGACTCATAACCAATGCACTACTATAGTCCTATTATTCATTCTTTTGCAGAAAGGCATTAAAAGTCAAAATTATCTTGAATGACATGAAATAAGGTACTTGCTGGTTTTTCTCCCTTTTTGTCTTCCTATATCAAAATGAAAAGACACCATTGATACTAGTATGTTATATACAGACTGACTTGAGTGAATTTATTTTCACTGTTTAAGGTTATTGTTAGGTTTGTTTCTTTCTTCCTTTTTATTTTTTTTCTTTTTAAAGAAAGACAACCATAAGTATGTGTATAATCATGAGATATTCAACTGATTTCCACATGGGCCTTATGGAAGATAGCCTTATTTCTTCACAGTTACATGTACAGCAACCAAGACGTTATATAGGTGGCCTTTTGTCACCTGACTCTAGAAGAAAGGAATTGGTTTTAGTCTGTACCTACAAACATTTTGAGAGTGGAGAAACATTAGTGATTTTATGGTCGTTAAAAGGACTGATATTTTCTACTTCAGCTGGAGCAATCCATTTGTTTTTCATTTAACAAAGTGACTTCGCTATTTAATTATTGACTTCACGTCATTGTCCCTTTAGGAATTCTAGACGGTAGCTGGTGTTGTTTGAGAATTTTACTGGTACTACTGCAACCATCACAAAACACACCCTCAAGAGATTTTCTGTTAGGAACGTAGCTATTTATGTCAACTTGGTGATATGGTTTGGATTTGTGTCCTTGCCCAAATCTCATGTCCAGTTGTAATCCCCAATGCTGGAAGGGGAGCCTGGTGGGAAGTGATTGGATCATGGGGGCAGATTTCCTCTTTGCTGTTCTCCTGAGAGTGAGTGACTTATTGTGAGACCTGGTGGCTTAAAAGTGTGTAGCACCTCCCCCTCCTCTCTCTTCCTCCTGCTCTGGCTATGGAAGACGTACCTCCTTCCGCTTGGCCTTCACCATGATTTAAGTTTCCTGAGGCCTTCCCCAGCCATACTTCCTATAGAGCCTAAGAAACCATGAGCTAATTAAACCTCATTTCCTTATAAATTACCCAGTCTCGGGTGTTTCTTTATAACAGTGTGGGAACGACTAATACGCTTGGCTTTGGGTTAAGTTGTAAGTTAATTCCAGCGTAAGCAGATAGAAAATATTTGCTTTTTGTGATAATGGAAACTGTGAGAGAAAATTTGAGCTTTTATAGTCTTATGAAGACAAGACCTAGTTTTTAACTTAATCTTTGTACTCTTAAGTATTTTACAAGTCCCTGGTAATTAGTATGTGCTTAATGATATTTATGGAGCAGATATATAAAAGTTTGTGGAAACATCATTGTGTCATTATATTACAGCCTTCAATGTGTGATTGTTATTTGGTGCAATTTACAAAACTAGCATTTGTTAGACATAATTTGTGTCTTGAATTTTTTGTTGGGTTTCCAAGTAATTATTTCCCAGAAATTGCTGGGTATACATAATTACCATTAAGAATCAAGAGACAGATCAATTCTCAGATGCTGTGTGAATGCACACGTTACACACCGTCTGTATTAAAATTCATTTTAGCTCTTCTACATGAATGAATACAATTTTTGCACAATGAAGTTTACTTTGGGAATGAAAATTTATTTTGATAATTCTAAATGAAAGTCATTATAAAATTCATGACTGAAACTGACAATTCTTATTCTTTTTTATTAAGTTTAGATGTTGGTATAGTTGAAGAGTTAACAGTATTAAAATCATATAATAAAAACTGGCAGTTGTTTACACTATACCTCCCTTATCCCCATCTGGATAATAGATTTCAATTACTTTTGTTCTGTAGTTAATTAGGTCTTTATTTCTAAGTATTATACTGCTTTAAAAATATATTCATTTAGGCATTATTTATTGGTTTCCTTCTATGATGAAAATTTAACTCTCTTATGTATCTTTCTTACAGTTTTTCTCTTCTTGTGCTTTTAATACGCTTGTATTGCATTTTTTGAAGTAACAGCCAGTATTTTACATATGTTCATGGCTGAACAAAGCAATGGACTCATGACCCTTTTTGTTTTTCCTATAGTAAATTGTTGCCTCAATTTGCTATGGTTTCCTATGTTCCCATTGCTTAAAAAAATAAATAAAAATGGTAGTTACTGTTTAGATACATAAAGGTCAACCACCCACAATTTAGGTGAAACTTAAGCTCTCCCAATTTCCCAGATTTTGTAACTCTGAACATAAACAAAATGCAACCATTACTTATTTGTCCAACAAATGTTTAAGCATTCCCATTTCTTCACAACCCCATCAGCATCTGTTATTTTTTTGCTTTTTATTAGTAGCCATTCTGACTGGTGTCAGATGGTATCTCGTTGTGGTTTTGATTTGCATTTGTCTAATGATCAGTAATTTTGAGCTTGTTTTCATATACTCGCCTGCCGCATGTATGCAAAAGACTGCTTTTCTAGAGATTTCTGTTGCCCTCTAGGGCAGATGTTCTGTGGGACTGCCTTCTTTGTAGAATGCATTCTGGTTCTTATTTCCTAGGTCTTTTTTTCAGGTTTACTACTTCATTTTCTGGAGCAAATGCTCAAGTAACTTCTTTACGAAAGGTGCAGGGAAGGTAAAATATTGCATGTCAGCATTTAAAAAAGTTATACCCTTACACTTGCTGGAAGGTCTAGCTGAATATACAATTTAAATAATTTAAAGGCAGAGGTTCCCAACCTTTTGGGCACCAGGGACTGGTTTCCTGGAAGTCAATTTTCCCACAGACGAGGTCAGGGGGCATTCGATTCTCATAAGGAACGTGCAACCTAGATCCCTCGCATGCGCAGTTCACAATAGGGTCCACGCTCCTATGAGCATCTAGTGATGCTGCTGATCTGACAGTAGGCGGAGCTTAGGCAGTAATACTTGCTCACCCCGCCCCCCATCACCTCCTGTTGTGCGGTCTGGTTCCTAGCAGACCGCCCCCAGGGGATTGTGGACCCCTAGTTTAAGGTATTTCTTTACTGTTTTTCTGCTCGTTTTCCTGCTGTTGAGAATTTTTATTTTCCTTCTTTTCGTGGTCCTGTATTCTCTCTCTGAAAGCTTTTACTATTCATGATCTTTTATCTCTGCATTTTAAACCTTCACAATGACATGCTTTATTGTGAGTCTTTTTAAATTTTAACTTCTGCTGGGCACTCAGGAATTTCAATTTGGAAAGTCATATCATTCAGTTTAGGAAACTTTCTTGCATATAATTTTAAGATAATTTCACAACCTTTGTGTCTCTATTCTTTACAGAGCTGTTTTTATCCTCAAAATTTTCTGTTCTCCCTTATTTTCACCTGTCATTTGATTTTGTTTTGTTGTTGTTGTTCTTTTTCTCATGTCTTCTGGTCCTATTTCTATTTTCTTTTGTCCTCAATTTGCCCATCCGTTGAGTTTGTGGTTTTAAACATTATAAAAATATTTTTCAGATATAGAACGTATATTGATTCTTCATATCATAGGTTACAATTTCATCAAAATCTTCATCTTTTAGTCTCTTTTGTATTTTTTCTCTAGTTTTTGAACATATAACTCATAGATATTTTAAAATTATTATCTACCAATTCCAATATTATTATCTCTGTAGGTCTGCTTTTGTTTTTTATATTTTTCTCTTGATTATTGTCCCTAGGGTTCTATCCATTCACATGTACAGATTGTTTTTGAATGTTAGACATCATGTATGAAAGAGCAGTGGAGAATACATATCATTTTATCTCCTGTCTTCTACTAGGCAGAGAGAGTGGGGGCTGATCTCCACAACCCAATCAGGGACATGGTTGTGCTTTGCTAATGTTCATTTGTCCCGAGCTTCATGTGTGTTCCTAGGAAAAGGACCTTGGTGACGTTTCTATTGTGAGTCTGGAGGGGCTTTGTCTCCTTAAGACAAAGATGCTATGAACATTTTTCCTCTCTGTACTACTCCACAGCCTTGTTTCCAAACTTACTCCCTACCCTCCTGCTTTGCACGGCTTCAGAAGTTGGCAAACATCTTGAGGGAAGCCTGGCTCTGTTGACACCCCCAGTCTCCAGTTTTGACATCATAGCCCCAGATGAGCAGCAGAATGTCCACTGTTTGTTTCCCGCCTCCAGCTGTGGCTTCTGCCTAAACCAAAGCCAAATTCTTGGTGGTTTGGCAAATAGCTTCAGGGAAATGTTCTGCAAATTCTCATCTCACCTTTGAACATTTCTTACCTCTCTGGACTGTATGCCTCTTTAGTCCCTGTTTATTCTGAAGCTTTCTGAAGCCTTTAACACCACCCTTTCTGTTGTAATTCTCCCAACTCTTCTGCTTGGTCTAAGCTGCAGCTTTCACTTGCTGTACGTTGTTCTATATAATTGGAAATGGAATTTCTATGTATTGGGAAGATTTTTAGGTCCAAGTAAGACTAACTCGAATGTTTACATTTTGTTTCTGTCTCTCAAATATCATCTGTCTCTCTAAGATATGTCCAATTTTCCGAAAGATGCTCTATAGGGACCCTCCCACCAAACACATGCCTATTGTCCTGTGACATACCATCTTTAATAATCTTGTCTAATGTTATGATCTGATAAACTAAATGGAAGAATCTGTGTAGAATGCTAAAGGACTTTAGTTCACACTTCTAGATTTTAGAGTTTAGTGCCAGATAGAATTTCTAGCTTCAAGCTTCCTCTTGGACCCACCCTGGCTCTTTTAGCTTCCCAGGGCTCCAGTGAGATGTAACTCAGTGGTTGCAGCCAATATGCCTCCCTAAGAAGACCCTAAAAGTCTCTCTTCTAATTTTTTGTCTTTCACTTCCATCATTCATGGAGTTAGAAATAACTACTTTCAAATGACACCCTTGAAACCTACTGTGACTTTTGGCAATACTCTGAGACTGCTTTCTTATTGGGAAAGTAGAAATAATGTACAGATCATTAACTGAAGATGAAACACAATAATTTAACCCCCAGCACAGGGCCAGGAATACAGTCAGCACTCAATAAATGCTCATAATTCCACAGTTCCTGTCCCATATGGACAAAAGCGAGGAGAGAAGAGAAGATGCATGAACGATAGACATACTGTAAGGGCGCCTGCCAGTTTGGTCCATTACAAACTCTCCATATGTAAGGCAGCCCTTGATATCTCTCCCAGACTTAAGCTAAAACGGGAGGAGAGGAGGACATGGACAACACAGACAGCACTTCACTAACTTGTCAAAAAGAGAGATTGGGCCGATGCCTTTGCCTGAGTAATTAAAATATTGACAGGAACCCAACTCTTGAGTGGTTTAAAGCCCAAGCTGAAAGCAATAAATGAGAGCAGAGGAGTTCCAGAAATTTCTCTGCTTTTTGTTTGCAGCCTGTGAACATATGGTCAGAGACGTTCTGCTCCCTTGGCTAAATCACGGTACTAACGAAGCAGAGATCCATGAATGAATTATTTAGCTTCTAGCTGGGGGAAAAAACAAAAAACAAAAACAACAACAACAAAAAACCCTATGTTTTTCTTTAACAGACGATGTACTTTAAGTTGAAAAGCTGACTTCCACCTCCTGGGCAACGTGGCTCGGGGTTGTGCTCAGCTAAGACAAAACTGATGTCAACACCAGGAATGAAGGACAAATCTGTGGCTTAATGAAGGTGAGTGATAGTACCTTCTCAGATAGGTCACTGAGTACTCCTTCATTAATATCTGCGAGGACTATTTACTCCCCAAACAATATGAACCATAGCAGTACCTATAGCCTCACACATTTTTACTTGTATATATTTTTAAACCTCATAGGGGTTGGATGTGACCAGGGGTAAGGGGCTAAAGCTGGTTGAGGTACAGGGTTTACATGCTCTGGCTTTGAGATGATCTTTTGAGTTTGCCTGCAGTATGGACTTTAACTTCTATACTGTTTATCTTTATAACTGCTTTGGGTTTAGTGCTCCACCAAATACTGTAATTTGCACATCCTTTTTAGCTTGAAGACACTGAATGTAGCCACATTCTTTTATCTCATAACTTAGAGGAACAACTTGAAAGTTTATTTATAAATTTTCATTTAACTTTCTGTGTATCTGTATTAGAACAAACAAGATTTTGTATTATTAGAACAAAGTAAGTGCAGACTAGTTCCAAGGTTCTGTCCAGGAAGGAAAAATGGAACCTTTACTTAATTTTTAATTTTTGCTTGGCTCATGTTGTCTCCACACAAAACCTGCTAAACAGCTGCTTCTTATTTCCAAGTCTCGTTATTTCCAACAAAGACCTTGGGTGAACCCATGGTTTAAGATGTAACATTTCCCAGCACATTGGAGTGAATTCTGTCACATTTGTATTACTTTTCTCAGAGTGCAAGCCACTCATTTGACTCTTTGGGGGAATTTTGGCTTGAGTTCATAGTAACTCTGTTGGGGAGACTGAGGTTCAGCTCCTAGAAACAGGACTGTGGCATTGCTTGGCACAGTTGACAAGGTGTCAGAAGTAGTCGACTTGTGGTCCTCTAGGGAGCTGACCTTGGGCATCCATCTTGGGCCTCAGTTGACCTTGTCTTAGAGGGGGATGGTGCTTGTCCACCTTGTCCAGTCTGCCTGATAAGGGTATTATGGACGTTAATAAAGTAAACTGAGATGGCTTGAATATGTGAATATGCTAAGGATAAGTAATTATTATAATTCCAGTCAATAATAGGTGGGTAATTTATCCATGGTGAGAAGGAAATGGAAAGTATTCAGGTTTATGCAAATGTGTAGTGTTAGTAATATCAATGTACATAGCACCATCTATACGGCTTGGGCTTCACATTGTCTCTATGATGGGCCTTTCCAACTCCTTCTGTATCATGTACAAGTCAGTTCTATCTTCCCACCAAGCCATGGATGACACAGGTGCCCAGACCCTTGCTGGTGATTTTCCTGGCACTTCCAATCCGACCTGGCACTTCCAATCCTTCAGAGTCCATCTTAAATGCCACTTCTTCATTCATCTTCCTAGGTTTTCTTCTTCTTTCACCCAGAGGAGAACATTTCTTTGTCCATCAAATTCCCGTTGCAAATTGTCTATATTACCTTTACAGCTCTTACCACTTCCTGCTTTATATGAGTTATTTAAACTCTTGCTTTGCTGTTAGACCTTTGGCTTCTTAAATGTGTAAAATAAATAAACTGAATAAAAATAGAATGCACTTGCTAGAGTTAAGTCTGTGCCAGGAGCTGTGTTAAACTTCATACACTAATTACCTTGTTGAATCCTCACAATAATCCTATGCATGCGGTCCTATTATTATCTGTATTGTATAAATGAAGAAACTGACGGTGATTGAATTTAAATCATTGGTTCAATGTCACAAAATGGTTAAGTGGTAAATTCAAACCCAGGCAGTCTGTCTTCACAGTCTGTCTTAATCAGTTTGGGCTTTAATAACAGAGCTTGGTGGTGGCTTATAAACAAATGAAATCTACTTCTCACAGTTCTAGAGGCTGGAAGTCCAAGTTCGAGGTGCTAACAGATTTTGTGTCTGGTGAGGACCTACTCTCTGGTTCATAGTTGGTCATCTTTTCTCTGTGTCCTTACATGGCAGAAGGGGTGAGGGGGCTCTCTGGGGTGTTTTTTTTATAAGGGCACTAATGCTATTTGGGAGGGCTGCACCATTATGACCTAATCACGTCCCAAAGGCCCCACTGCCAAATACCCTCACATTGGGGATATGGTGGCAACACATGAATTCTGAGGGAACATAAATACCCCCCAGTTTTCACATACATAATGTCCTCAGCTGGTAATTATTTTATCTTATGAAAGAACACAGCTATTGTTGAGTAGAGTAGTCTCTAATGAAAATAAGGTTTTTTTGTTTGTTTCTGTTTCTGTTTTGTTTTGTTTTGAGATGAAGTCTCGCTCTGTCACTCAGGCTGGAGTGTAGTGGCATGATCTCGGCTCACTGCAGCCTCCTCCCCCTGGGTTCAAGCAATTCTCATGCCTCAGCCTCCTTAGTAGCTGGGACTACAGGCACACACCACCACACCCGGCAAATTTTTGTATTTCTAATAGAGATGGGGTTTCACCATGTTGGCCAGGCTGGTCTCAAACTCCTGACCTCAGGTGTTTCACCCACTTTGGCCTTCCAAAGTGCTGGAATTACAGGTGTGAGCCACTATGCTTGGCTGTAAATAATAATTTAATAAAAGATTTGCCCTTAAGAAAAGTTA